>NC_041399.2:6147554-6476720 GCF_900747795.2 Erpetoichthys calabaricus | reverse complement strand
CCACCCCGACCATCAGCCCTTTTGATTTTCAGACTTTTCGTTTCTCCGACCCTCCCCCACCAGCTGTAAAGAGCTGGCAGCCCTGGCAACATCTCGAACGAGGATAAAGCTGAGAGGGCAGCCACCCAGGCGATGTTCTGCTCTCCTGCTCTGCTTCTTCACGAAAATGTTGAAGAATCGAGACACAAACAAAACAAAGGCTTCCAATTGGACAGGCGTGACCTCAGAGTTGACCTCCTACACAGAATGGCGTGTGGGGGGCCGAAGGGCTGTGAGCGCACTGTGGTTAGGCTTTAACTCGATTAAGGGTCCGGCTGGAGCAGCCCAGAGAGGACGGTTTGGCTGTCTGGGGATATCAGTTTCGTCTGGGTGGACTTTCCAGTTGGATAACACACTCTGTGTTCCTCCATGTCAACTCACCTACAAAATAATGTCTGCTTTATTATGAAATACTGGCTGTGCTACCCGTTTAAGGGGGGGGGGGGTGAAATCTAAGTAATCAACGTAGACCTCAGCGTTAATGTTTTCAGTGCTGAGTCTCCGTCTGGTTGCTATGTCTCTGTTGCTTACCATAACGTTGTGTACAGGACTAGTGAACGCAGCGCCAATGTTTGTGATGTGCCATTTATTTGATAGCAGACACGTAACAACCGGACAGACACCCAGACAATCACACAGGCACTTGTCTTTTCATGATATGACTAGCTGTGTTACCAATGTAAGGCTGCCTGAAACTGAAATCATCAAAATACACCTCAGTGTTTACATTTGCAGTGCACCATCTATTGGAATGAATTTTGTAATGCATGTAATAATAAAATGCATTGCATTTGTCATTCCAACAGATGACACATTCCAAAAATTTGTAGTAATAAAATGCATTACCAAAAATCTTTCTTGATGGTCCATCTGTTGGAATGACAAATGTAATCCAAATCTCTCTGTTATATGCCATTTAGTATGAGATTTGTATGTGGAGGCACCATCTGTTGGAATGACAAATGTAATCCAAATCTCTCTGTCATATGCCATTTAGTATGAGATTTGTATGTGGAGGCGCCATCTGTTGGAATGACAAATGTAATCCAGATCTCTCTGTCATATGCCATTTACTATGAGATTTGTATGTGGAGGCACCATCTGTTGGAATGGAAAATGTAATCCAAATCTCTCTGTTATATGCCATTTACTATGAGATTTGTATGTGGAGGCACCATCTGTTGGAATGACAAATGAAATTGCATTTTATCACTAATGAATGTTGGTCATGCACCATCTTTTGGAGTGACAGAAACATCACAATCATTTTTAGTCATGCATTTTATTTGTACACATATTTGTGGTGCACCATCTGTAGGAAAAGCAAATGCAAAGCATTTTATTACTAAAAATGTTTGTGATGCTCCATCTGTTGGAATGAAAAATATAATCCAAATCTCTCTGTTATATGCCATTTTGTATGAGATTTGTAAAAGCTGTGTTAGTGTTTGTGAGGCACCATCTGTTGGAATGACAAATGAAATTGCATTTTATTACTAATGAATGTTGGTCATGTACCATCTTTTGGAGTGACAGAAACATCACAATCATTTTTAGTAATGCATTTTATTTGTACACATATTTGTGGTGCACCATCTGTAGGAAAGGCAAATGCAATGCATTTTATTACTAAAAATGTTTGTGATGCGCCATTTGTTGGGATGACAAATGTAGTCCAAATCTCTCTGTCCTATGCCATTTAGTATGAGATTTGTAAAAGCAGTCTTAATTTTTGTGATGCTCCATCTGTTGGAAAGACAACTGTAATACAAAGCTCTCTGTTATATGCCATTTAGTATGAGATTTGTATGTGGAGGCACCATCTGTTGGAATGACAAATGAAATTGCATTTTAATACTAATGAATGTTGGTCATGCACCATCTTTTGGAGTGATAGAGACATCACAAACATTTTAGTAATGCATTTTATTTGTACACATGTTTGTGATGCACCATCTGTTGGAAAGACAAATGCAGGGCATTTTATTACTAAAAATGTTTGTGATGCGCCCTCTTTTAGAATGACAGAGACATAGCAACCAGATGGACACACAGACAGACACACAAGCACTTATCCTTTTGTTAAGGTGGATAGGCCAGTCGAACCATTGCTTTTCAAGTACATTTCCTTCGGTCTTATTTTGCAGTACAGCACTCAGTACTGAATGTTCTGAGGGAACACTTTTCACTTCTTTATATGCATAGCACCTTCCATTATTTGCCGTATGCTGCTCTCTATTGTGAAAGGAATTTTATACAGTGGACTCAGAAAGTCTTCTGCCCTCTTCACTTTCTGCACACTTTAATGGAGAAATTTGCCATTTTTGACCATCAGTCTACACTCAATACCCCAGTATGACAAAGTGTGAAGCATGTTTTCGGAAAAGTTTTTACATTTAATAAAAATCAAAAAGTTACACCTCTCATCCCTTGAAGCTTTCAGACCCTTCATTTAGTACTTTGTAGAAGCCCCTTAGTACTTAAGCTACCATTCCCTTTGTGAGGGATGGCCCATGTCCTTACCCGGCCGGGATGCCCTCAGAATGGAAGGACTAGGAGAGAGAGAGATGGCGTGCATAGGGCATTATCTGCACCGGAGCACTAGATGGAAGCCCCCCAGGTTGCAACGGCCTCTCAGGGCATCATTGGAGACAGAGTTCTTTGGGGGTCTGGATTCCGTGGGTGCCTTCAGTTGATGCTATAGGGAATGGGGAGCCTGGGCTCCATCTTCACCCAGAAGAGCTTTCAGACCACATGTATTGAAGACGGGCGGCATGGTGGCGCAGTGGTAGCCGCAGTTGGGAGACCTGGGGGTTCGCTTCCCAGGTCCTCCCTACGTGGAGTTTGCATGTTCTCCCCGTGTCTGCGTGGGTTTCCTCCCGGCGCTCCCATTTCCTCCCACAGTCCAAAGACATGCAGGTTAGGTGGATTGGTGATTCTAAATTGGCCCTAGTGTGTGCTTGGTGTGTGTCCTGCGGTGGGTTGGCACCCTGCCCGAGATTGGTTCCTGCCTAGTGCCCTGTGTTGGCTGGGATTGGCTCCAGCAGTCCCTTGTGACCCTGTGTTCGGATTCAGCGGGTTGGAAGATGGATGGATGGATGGATGTATTGAAGACCAAAAGTACTCCTAGGTGGGAGATAAACAGAGCTTGTTTAATACACGCATCATCATGAAAATGATATCAAGTATTTTATCTTAGCAGTCTAAATGTTCAGAGAGCAGGAACATCATGAAGTGAATGGATTCTGTGCGCCGATCGCTGCGTGCGGCTCCACTCAGTGCAAGAGGAAGTCAGTTTAAGAAGAGCATAGCGATTAATTACAGGGTCGGGGAACACTTAATACGAAGCATTTAATGTGCTACATTAATTAGGACAGGGTTTGAGAAAATCTAATAAATTAAAGTTTGATTTTAAGAAGAAGTTTACGACATGACAAAGTTAAAATAGAGAGCGAAAAAAACAAGGGTTTAAAGTGTAAACGTCGAGAATAAAGTGAAATATTGACTGTAATCTCGACATTAACGGCAAGATTAAAATGGAAATGTTGAGAATAAAGTGGAAATGTTCACTTTAATCCGACATAAACGGCGAGAAAGAAGTGGAAACGTTGAATTTAATCTCAACATAAACGGAGAAATTAAAGTGGAAACATCAAGAATAAAGTGAAAATGTCAACTTAAGTCTTAACCTAAACGGTGAGGATAAAGTGGAAATGTCGAGAATAAAGTGGAAACATCTAGAATATAGTGAAAATGTTGACTTTAATCTTGGCGTAAACGTTGAAATTAAAGTGGAAATGTCGACTTAAATCTTGACCTAAAAGGTGAGAATAATGTGGTAACGTTGAGAATAAAGTGGAAATGTTGATTTTAATCTTGACATAAACGGAGTGATTAAAGTGGAAACATCGAGAATATAATGAAAATGTTGACTTTAATTTCGACATAAATGGCGAAATTAAAATGGAAATGTCGAGAATTAAGACGGCATGTCAACGTTTTTCTCGACATACACTTTTTTTTCCTTCTTCACTGACTTCGTATTTTCTTTCTTCTCCATGGGCCCCAATACGCTTCTGTACATTCACAACTAGCAAACTAAGTAGAAATGATATTTTTGGTTGCATTTGAGACCATTTAAGTTGCATTCTGGAGCCCTGGCAGGACCACGGGTCTGGGATACTCGGAGGTTTCCTCACAGGCCGCATGTGGCCCGTGGGCTGCCGTTTGATGTTGAAACATCTAATAGATGGACACAATGGAGTGCACCGCAGCCAAATTTCAGGTGTCACAGCAAAGGGCCTGCATACTTGTATGTTGAGTGTCTCCTGGTGTCTGGACTGGCACAGGCACAGAATTGGCCATTCTTATCGTGTTATCCCTGACCTAGTGGGCATTACCTGTGTGAAGTTTTCACATTCCTCTCATATCTGCTTGGATTGCTCCTCAAGGTTCTCCGGTTTCCTTTTCAAACACCACAGGTGTGTGTGTGTTGGATGAATTGTCAACTCCTACTCAGAGTGATTATGGACCCCCATGTCCATGGTTGGCTCCCACGTTGCACCCAGTCCTTCCAGAGGAGGCTTCAGCCCCCCACGTAGATAAGCAGGTTAGAAAATGGATGGGCATCTGTCAGCGAGTCTCCGATTGAGAAATTGCAGCGTCGGTCACACTTGCACTCATGAGAAATATCCGAACAATGGCCGTGGAGATGACAACGGCATCGTCGGAAGTAAAAACAGTCCGGTTGCGGCCTTTCCCCATCTGTTTCAAATTCTTTTTGATGAATAGGCAGCATTCCAAAGGATTAACAGATTTGATATTTTCGTTTTATCCGTGCTATTTTTGTTCTGTCTGCACAGTCTCCTGCATTAATTTGATTTCCCTTGTAATGCTGTAATGTTGACTTCTCCCTCCCTCTGATCTCCTGCCTGGAACCACACAAGTTCTTTTCTTTTGCTGAACTGCTTAGAAAAGCAACTAGGAATACAACAATGGAGGAGAATACACAGAAAGAGAGCGCCCCCTACAGGTCTCTCCTATTTAGAGTAAAACACCAAGGAGAAGAGCAAAGGGGGGGGGGGGGGTGTGATGCAAGTATTAAAACAGAGGGATGGAGGGAGGGATAAGCAAAGGGATGCAATTAAAGTCGTAACCTAAAGGAATGACACAATGATATCCTCCTGCACTACTAAGCCTGGCCATCCGGATCCTTCCTTTGTGAAAGTGTGTTGTGAACTTCCTGTTTCCAAAGCACTTGTAATGATGCCCACTAGAGGGGATATCACCTTCAAAGCCCAGCTAGTAAAGAGAGGAAAGCAGAGACGGACAATCCATTAGGAGACTTGGACCGCCACACAGATCACCTTAATCTGAGGGGCACCATTTATGGGCTCCGAACTCTGAGGGGGACCTCCCCTTACCCGGTTGTCGTACTATGATAATAATGAGTAGGCCCCCTTAAATGAAAATAAACCTGAGGGGGATGTTGTCCTTGAACTCTGATGATACTGAGTGGACGCCATTATCCCCTGGGGAACATTTATGAAAGTAAAAGGGTGCACGCTCCTTAATGTCCCCAGTATGTGCACAAAGGGGCAGCTTTTCTGCTATTGAAGAGCCACATCTAGGGAGACCTAGGGAGACCCCCATACCAGTCATCAAAGTCTAATAACACAAACCACCCACTGTGAACAATAAAGGGCAACGTCCATCAACCCCCACTCCCCCCCAATAGTAAGCTGAATGGAGCACAAAAGGAAAAGGGAATTGCCCTGAAACTTGAAGGAAATCCAAATCAAATTCCAAGGGCAAGGTTAAAAAAAAAAAACAAACCAGAAATTCAAAGTAATAAACTGAATCCACAATACGCACAAGTGAACTCCTCACTCCTAATTGTGCTTAAAATAAACCGCCAGGAATTGTGGGGGACCCTCCAGATTTATAGGGCGGAGGGCAGTCCTTGGGTGTGACTGGCAGGTGGCCCCGCCTCTTGGGGAACCGCCCAGAAAATACAGACAGCTTACATACAGTGCATCCAGAAAGTATTCACAGCGCATCACTTTTTCCACATTTTGTTATGTTACAGCCTTATTCCAAAATGGATTCAATTCATTTTTTTCCTCAGAATTCTACACACAACACCCCATAATGACAACGTAATAAAAGTTTACTTGAGGTTTTTGCAAATTTATTAAAAATAAAACAACTGGGAAATCCCATGTCCATAAGTATTCACAGCCTTTGCTCAATACTTTGCCGATGCCCCTTTGGCAGCAATTCCAGCCTCAAGTCTTGTTGAATATGATGCCACAAGCTTGGCACACCTATCCTTGGCCAGTTTGGCCCATTCCTCTTTGCAGCACCTCTCAAGCTCCATCAGGTTGGATGGGAAGCGTCGGTGCACAGCCATTTTAAGATCTCTCCAGAGATGTTCAATCAGATTCAAGTCTGGGCTCTGGCTGGGCCACTCAAGGACATTCACAGAGTTGTCCTGAAGCCACTCCTTTGATATCTTGGCTGTGTGCTTAGGGTCGTTGTCCTGCTGAAAGATGAACCGTCGCCCCAGTCTGAGGTCAAGAGCGCTCTGGAGCAGGTTTTCATCCAGGATGTCCCTGTACATTGCTGCAGTCATCTTTCCCTTTATCCTGACTAGTCTCCCAGTCCCCACAGCATGATGCTGCCACCACCATGCTTCACTGTAGGGATGGTATTGGCCTGGTGATGAGCGGTGCCTGGTTTCCTCCAAACGTGACGCCTGGCATTCACACCAAAGAGTTCAATCTTTGTCTCATCAGACCAGAGAATTTTCTTTCTCATGGTCTGAGAGTCCTTCAGGTGCCTTTTGGCAAACTCCAGGTGGGCTGCCATGTGCCTTTTACTAAGGAGTGGCTTCCGTCTGGCCACTCTACCACACAGGCCTGATTGGTGGATTGCTGCAGAGATGGTTGTCCTTCTGGAAGGTTCTCCTCTCTCCACAGAGGACCTCTGGAGCTCTGACAGAGTGGCCATTGGGTTCTTGGTCACCTCCCTGACTAAGGCCCTTCTCCCCCGATTGCTCAGTTTAGATGGCCGGACAGCTCTAGGAAGAGTCCTGCTGGTTTCGAACTTCTTCCACTTACGGATGATGGAGGCCACTGTGCTCATTGGGACCTTCAAAGCAGCAGAAATTTTTCTGTAACCTTCCCCAGATTTGTGCCTCGAGACAATCCTGTCTTGGAGGTCTACAGACAATTTCTTTGACTTCATGCTTGGTTTGTGCTCTGACATGAACTGTCAACTGTGGGACCTTCTATAGACAGGTGTGTGCCTTTCCAAATCATGTCCAGCCCAACTGAATTTACCACAGATGGACTCCAATGAAGCTGCAGAAACATCTCAAGGATGATCAGGGGAAACAGGAGGCACCTGAGCTCAATTTGGAGCTTCATGGCAAAGGCTGTGAATACTTATGTACGTGGGATTTATCAATTTTTTTATTTTTAATAAATTTGCAAAAACCTCAAGTAAACTTTTTTCACGTTGTCATTATGGGGTGTTGTGTGTAGAATTCTGAGGAAAAAAAATGAATTTAATCCATTTTGGAATAAGGCTGTAACATAACAAAATGTGGAAAAAGTGATGCGCTGTGAATACTTTCCGGATGCACTGTATGTAAAGGCAAAACAGCAGGAGTAGCACAGGCACTTAAATTAGGGGGTTGGTTTCCAATGAACTGCTCTGCTCAGGCCTGCTAACTCACTGGCTGAGCTGGTGATCCAAATGTTCTTGTTTGTACCTCAGGTCCTTGTGGTGTGTTTCACACAAGTGCCTGTAAGTAAGAGGGTGTGATAATTGTAAGATGGAATTTACAGTAATAAATGGCTACTAGCCATAGGTGGTCCTTCATATCTCTGACATTGACAGACGGTTCAAAATACTTTGAGGGCCACTGCTTTAAGGCGCTATATACCATTGTCGCCCTTTACCCCTTCCATTTAATGATTTGATGACACGTCTTTGGTAAAACTGAGGCTGAAAATGTTTCCTTCACGCAGGCAGTGTATGCCCCTTTAAAGCGCAGACATTCAACACCACACCATAGAGACGAGCCCCAGTGAAGTCTGAGCTGAGGGGGATGGCGGAAGGGGCTTACAGTCGCAGTTTGTACAGGTTTGATGAATAGACTTGACAAAGCCCCATTGTTACCAGGAATAACTAACTGCTTTGTGTGTCGGAGCATCCATATGGAGATCCTAACCTCTCCTGGATGACCATTTGGATTCCACGTATTCCCAGGATGCCAGGGGTTTAGAGCTGCACAAGCTCTCAGTTGTCACGCAGGTGTGGAGTACAGTGAAGATTTATAAGGCTGTCTGATCTGCACCACAGATTACTTTACATTACATGATACAGTAGTTTGCTTCAGGAGTACATTGTAGTCAATGTTTGTCTTTATTAAGAAATAAAGATTTAGAGTTTTAGTTTGACAGATAACGTTCCGGATGTCTTTGTGCTGAGGCTGGTTATGTTGTTTAATTGCCGATTTCACGTTCGCTGTTTTTGGTTAGTTTCTCTAAAAATGGATATGTGGGTGTCATCCTCTAGTCGCTTAATGGATAAGTTTAGTATTTTGTAAGTTATTTCTTCACAAACCTGGAACATATAGCGCTCTGAGTACTGAGAGAAGTGCTATATAAATGTAATGAATTATTATTATTATTATTATTATTACATATGCATTTGCCACATGAAATTGTGTTCTAAGGTTAAGTGTTTTCTATCTTCTTCTTCTTCATTCAGCTGCTCTTGTTAGGGGTCACCACTGCTCAGGGCCATCTTAACAGCATTATAGGCCCACCAGGCAAAACAGTGCAATGGGGCCCCCTGCCTACACAACCACTCAGCAAGTCACAACATATGTAGATTAGCATGGGGTCCCTATGATGGTGGGGGCAACTGCCCAGCATGCCCATGCATTAACAACAACAACATTTATTTCTATAGCACATTTTCATACAAAAAGTAGCTCAAAGTGCTTTACATAATGAAGAGAAGAAAAATAAAAGACAAAATAAGAAATTAAAATAACACAACATTAATTAACATAGAAAGGAGTAAGGTCCGATGGCCAGGGTGGACAGAAAAAACAAAAAAAAAAAATCCAGAAGGCTGGAGAAAAAAATAAAATCTGCAGGGGTTCCAGGCCACGAGACCACTCAGTCCCCTTTGGGCATTCTACCTAACATAAATGAAATAGTCCTCTTTGTAGTTCTGGTTTTTCACGGAGTCACCTGATGCTGATGGTCATACAGACTTCTGGCTTTTAATCCATCCATCATTGTTGGAACATCATGGTGCTTTGGGTAGATGGTGGTGGCGCAAGCCACCACCAACAGGACACCGGAAAAGGAAACAGAAGAGAGAGTAGGGGTTAGTACAGATTTTAAATGAATAGTTATTATAGTGAATTGGATATACAGAGTATCAGGATTAAATTACAGTGAAGTTATGAGAAGGCCATGTTACAGTAATGTGCTTTCAGCAGTTTTTTAAAGTGCTCCACTGTATTAACCTGGCGAATTCCTACTGGCAGGCTATTCCAGATTTTAGGTGCATAACAGCAGAAGGCCGCCTCACCACTTCTTTTAAGTTTTGCTCTTGGAATTCTAAGGAGACACTCAGTTGAGGATCTGAGGTTGCAATTTGGAATATAAGGTGTCAGACATTCCGATATATAAGCCGGGGCGAGATTATTTAAAGCTTTATAAACCATAAGCAGAATTTTAAAGTCAATTCTGAATGACACAGGTAACCAGTGTAGTGACATCAAAACTGGAGAAATGTGTTCGGATTTTCTTTTCCTGGTAAGGATTCTAGCAGCTGCATTCTGCACTAACTGCAAACGATTGATGTCTTTTTTGGGTAGACCTGAGAGGAGTGCGTTACAGTAATCTAGCCGACTGAAAACAAACGCATGAACTAATTTCTCTGCATCTTTCGATGATATAAGAGGTCTAACTTTTGCTATGTTTCTTAAGTGAAAAAATGCTGTCCTAGTGATCTGATTAATATGCAATTTAAAATTCAGATTACAATCAACGGTTACCCCTAAGCTTTTTACCTCCGATTTGACTTTTAATCCTAATGCATCCAGTTTATTTCTAATAGCCTCATTGTATCTGTTTTTGCCAATCACTAAGATTTCGGTTTTTTCTTTATTTAATTTGAGAAAGTTGCTATTCATCCATTCTGAGATAGAAGTTAGACATTGTGTTAGCGAATCAAGAGATTTGGGGTCATCTGGTGCTATTGATAAATACAGCTGTGTGTCATCAGCATAGCTGTGGTAGCTCACGTTATGTCCCGAGATAATCTGACCTAATGGAAGCATGTAGATTGAGAAGAGCAGTGGACCCAGGATAGAGCCTTGTGGAACACCATATAGAATATCATGTGTCTTTGAGTTATAATTACCACAACTAACAAAGAATTTTCTCCCTGCCAGGTAGGATTCAAACCAATTTAAGACACTGCCAGAGAGGCCCACCCGTTGACTAAGGCAATTCTTAAGAATATTATGATCAATGGTGTCAAATGTGGCACTCAGATCTAAGAGGATGAGAACAGATAAATGGCCTCTGTCTGCATTTACTCACAAGTCATTTACTACTTTAACGAGTGCAGTTTCTGTGCTGTGATTTGTTCTAAAACCTGACTGAAATTTATCAA
This sequence comes from Erpetoichthys calabaricus, assembly GCF_900747795.2. NCBI lineage: Eukaryota > Metazoa > Chordata > Cladistia > Polypteriformes > Polypteridae > Erpetoichthys > Erpetoichthys calabaricus. The sequence goes on along the minus strand of NC_041399.2, from coordinate 6,465,971 downwards.
GAATAGCAGGTTTATTGAGGTGCTCATTTAACTGTATAATGACTGCCTTCTCTAGAATTTTACTTAAGAAAGGCAGGTTAGAGATGGGTCTAAAATTTTCAAGAGCAGAGGGGTCGAGATTATTTTTCTTAAGTAGGGGTTTAACTACCGCAGTCTTAAGACAGTCTGGGAAGACCCCCGTATCTAATGACGAATTTACTATGTCAAGAACATTATCACTAAGCACGCCCGATACTTCTTTGAAAAAATTTGTTGGTATTGGGTCAAGGGCACAGGTGGAGGGTTTCATTTGAGAAATTATTTTATGTAAATCAGGTAAATCTATCCTAGTGACAGACTTTAATTTGTTTATTATGGGGTACTGGGGTTTAGGAGAATCCTTAGTGTTGGGGAGATATACTATGTTATTTCTAATATCATTAATTTTTTGATTGAAAAATACAGCGATAGCCTCACAGGTTTTACTGGAAGTACTTAGGAGGCATTCCTTTGAGTTACCTGGGTTTAACAGATGATCAATTGTCGAAAATAAGACTCTGGGATTACTAGCATTGTTATTTATAATCTTAGAGAAATAGCAGCGCCTCTCAAGACGGACTGTGTTATTGTATTCTGTTATTTTAACTTTTAATATCTCATAGTCAATAGTTAGTTTAGTCTTCCTCCATTTACGCTCAGCTCTACGGCATGTTCTCTTTAAATCAGACACTCTTTGGGTCTTCCAAGGTATAACAATGCTAGAAGATTTTTTAACTGTCTTTTCAGGTGCAACTATGTCAACAGCACCCCTCACGTTAGTATTAAATCTTTCCACCTTACTATTTACATTCTCCTCGCTATTATAGTTGGCACTATAAACGGACTGATTGCTTAGAATGTTTGAAAGTTTTAAAGCTGCTGATGAGTCAAAGAAGCGTTTTTTAACAATATGCTTCTCATGAGTGTTTTCTATCATTATTTCTATATTAAAGAGTAGAAGAAAATGGTCTGATAGACCCGTATCAATGACCTGCTTTATATCAACTTTTAGTCCTTTAGTAATTACTAAGTCTAACGTTTGACCTGCTTTATGTGTAGGCTGATTAACGAGCTGTCTCAAATCAAAAGAGTCCAGGAGGTGCATAAATTCTTTTACTTTTTGGTCACATTGATTATCTACATGAAAATTAAAGTCGCCGACTATTAAGACTGTGTCATAGTTCGTAATTAAGATTGACATCAAGTCAGAGAATTCCTCAAAGAAAGACGCGTTGAATTTAGGAGGTCTGTACACGGATAATACTAGAACGTGAGAATCTCCCTGAATAATAATGGCGAGATACTCAAAAGACTTGAATTTACCATTAAGACAGCCCCTCCACAGTGGATCATTTTTTTCCATTTCTCCTGTCCTCGTCATCTTGTTCTGTTACACCCATCACCTTCATGTCCTCTCTCAGCACATCCATAAACCTTCTCTTAGGCCTTCATCTTCTTCTCTTCCCTGGCAGCTCTATCCTTAGCATCCTTCTCCCAATATACTTAGCATCTCTCCTCTGCACATGTGCACAACAACGCAATCTCGCCTCTCTGCCTTTGTCTCCAAACCGTCCCACTTGAGCTGACCCTCTAATGTCCTCATTTCTAATCCTGTCCATCCTCGTCACACTCAATGCAAATCTTAGCATCTTTAACTCTGCCACCTCCAGCTCTGTCTTCTGTGCCACCATCTCCAGCCCATATAACATAGCTGGTCTCACTACCATCCTGTAGACCTTCCCTTTCACTCTTGCTGATACCCGTCTGTCACAAATCACTCCTGACACTCTTCTCCACCCATTCCACCCTGCCTGCACTCTCTTTTTCACTTCTCTTCCACAATCCCCATTACTATTTAAACTCCTCCACCTTCGCCAACTGTACTTCCCTCATCCTCACCATTCCACTGCCCTCCCTCTCATTCACACACATGCGTTCTGTCTTGGTGGTCCTACTGACCTTAATTCCTCTCCTCCTCAGATCTCCACCTCTCCAGGGTCTCCTCAACCTGCTCCCTACTCTCACTACAGATCACAATGTCATCAGCAAACATCACAGTCCACGGAGACTCCTGTCTAATCTCGTCTGTCAACTTGTCCATCACCATTGCAAATAAGAAAGGGGCTCAGAGCTGATCCCTGATGTAATCCCACCTCCGTCACTCCTACTGCAGACCTCACCACGGTCACACTTCCCTCGTACATATCCTGTACAACTCTTACGTACTTCTCTGCCACTCCTGACTTCCTCATACAATACCACAGCGCCCCTCTTGTCACCCTGTCATTTGCTTTCTCAGGTCCACAAAGACGCAATGCAACTTCTTCTGGCCTTCTCTCTACTTCTCCATCAACATCCTCAGAGCAAACATCACATCTGTGGTGCTCTTTCTTAGCATGAAACCATCCTGCTGCTCACTAATCATCACCTCACTTCTTAACTGAGCTTCCACTACTCTTTCCCATAACTTCATGCTGTGGCTCATCCATTTTATCCCCCTGTAGTTACTCCAGTCCTGAACATCCCCCTTATTCTTAAATATTGGCACCAGTACACTTCTTCTCCACTCCTCAGGCATCCTCTCACTTTTCAAGATTCTATTTAACAATCTTTTTCAAAACTCCACTGCCATCTCTCCTAAACACCTCCATGCTTCCACAGGTATGCCATCTGGACCAACGGTTTTTCCATTCTTCATCCTCTTCATCGCTGTGTTCTCAGGTTAAGTGTTTTCTATAAATTTAACAAAAGGTTTTATAATGGAGGCTATGGAGTGCCACCAGAAAATTAAAGCCTAAAAGCTTACTGACTATGTCCTCTCTGAAGTAGCAAACGTTTTAATATAAGAAAACATGGCTTCTGTGTTCACGACCCATAATTGTGACAACAAAAGGTATCTGGAAATAATAATTTTATCACATATTCCTGCTACTATTTCTCTCAACTATTTGTTTCTATTCACTTTGTTGATTGAAGGGGCCTTCCAGGGAGGAGGCCTCACATTAATATGGAAGTAAATGGACATGATGTCCAGCGCACACACACTTTACTGGGATTTGGTCTTTCAAGAGAAAACCACAGCCTGAGGGGTGTAATGGTACTAGGAGAGATGACAAGAACTGATGCAGTGTGCATGAGTGGTCTTCTTTTAAATGGCCGAATCTCAAAATGTTGGTGATTTTTTTTTGTTTGGAAATGACATGTAGAAGATATTGTACAAAGTGTGTGCAACCAGAGATGCGGATTCATTCTGAACAACTGTCTTGGCCTGAAAAGTGGACACACTCACTTAGTTCATAGGCGTTTGTTTGCCAAGCTTCTCATGCCCTGTAGCTTCCATTGTAAAATGCCAGGATTGCCTTTATACTTTTAAAAATTGAACTTAAAGCTTAACTTTAGCAAACAATGGAAATCGTATGGTATATGTGCCATGTCAGTGAAGAACTAACCTCAACTTCAAAAGCACCAAATGTATCCTTTAAGTCCTAACTGCCTTACAGAAAACAGTTAACCAGTTTTAACAACAGCAGGTCCATCTTAGTGCCACTCACACAAGGAGCTCCCCAGGGATCTGCCCTCGGCCCTCTGCTGCCTGGCATCTGCATGGGTCCCCTTGGCTGTTTTAGATTAGAATAGGTAAACTTTATTAATCCCAGGGGGGCATTTGGATGAATACGGTAGGAGAAATATAAAAAAAAGATTCAAAATCACAGAACACACAATACAATCATTTAATTGATAGATAGATTGATAGATATGAAAGACGCTATATGATAGATATATAGTGCCTTTCATGTCTATCTATCTAACAGATAGATAGATGTGAATGGCAGTATATGATAGGTAGATAGATGTGAAAGGCACTATATGATTGATAGATAGATTTATAGATATGAAAGGCGCTATTAGATAGATAGATGTGAAAGGTGCTATATAACAGATAGATAGATGAATGGATGGATAGACAGATAGGAAAGACTATATAATACATACATAGATAGATAGATATGAAAAGCACTATATGACAGATAGATGGATAGAGAGATAGACATGAAAGGCACTATATAACAGATAGATGAATATGAAAAGCACTATATGATAGATAGATTTATAGATATGAAAGGCGCTATTAGATAGAGATGTGAAAGGTGCTATATAACAGATAGATAGTTGAATGGATGGATAGACAGATAGGAAAGACACTATATAATAATAATAATAATAATAATTCATTACATTTATATAGCGCTTTTCTCAGTACTCAAAGCTCTATCCACAGGGAGGAACCGGGAAGCGAACCCATAATCTTCCACAGTCTCCTTACTGCAAAGAATAATACATAGATAGATAGATAGATATGAAAGGCACTATATGATAGATATAGTGCCATTCATATCTATCTATCGATCTTAGATAGATAGATATGAAAGGTGCTATATTATAGATAGATAGACATGAAAGGCACTATATGATAGATAGATACATTTATAAATATGAAATGCGCTATTAGATAGACAGATGTGAAAGGTGCTATATAACAGGTGAATGGATGGATGGACAGATAGGAAAGACACTATATAATACATAGATAAATAGATATGAAAGGTGCTATATGATAGATAGATAGATAGACATGAAAGGCAATATATAACAGATAAATAGATGTGAATGGCAGTATATGATAGATAGATGTGAAAGGTGCTATATGATAGATGGATACTGTAGATGAATGGATGGATAGACAGATATGAAAGACACTATATAGCAGATACATAGATAGAAATGACAGGCATTATATAATAGATAGATAGATATGATGGGAAGAGATGGCTCAGTTAATGGCTTAGTTGAGATGGCTGGAGTACTGCCTTCTTGAGAAGTTGGAAAGTGTTAAGAGGATCACTGCCAAATTATCACAGGGATACTGAAACTATGAAAACGTTAGTTTGGTGTCTGAGCTCCAAACAATAGTCAGGTGTCTGTTAAAAAAATAACAAAAGACGAGTAAACCGCAGGTGACTGCCAGATAACTAAACATATCAAAGAAGGACATGTGCCTAGCAACCAATGATACGTGGGGGTGTGGCCAAAGGCTAACCGTATTGAGGGGCGGGTCTCATAGACACTGGGGGTGTGGTCACAAGAGGCAAAAGCAGAGATGTAAGAGTTAGAAAGTTTTATTTTTATGCAGCACCTTTCATAATCAGCATTGAAAATGGCTAAATAAATAACCATTTTACTTTTTTATCCTATAAAGGGAAATTAATTTATTTTGTACATAAACAATAAACTTATATAAACATAGGATGTAATAAAGAGAAATACAATATAAAGAAATACATATATTAACTACTAGCTGTCCTATGCCTTTTAGTATGGCATTCGTAAAAGCAGCGTTAATGTGGGTGATATGCCATCTGTTAGAAGGACCAACACAATGCAAAGGTCTCTGTTAAATGCCACTTGGTATGGGATTCATAAAATCAGCGTTAATTTTTATGATGCGCCATCTGTTGGAATGACAAATGCAATACATTTTATTACTGCAAATGTTTGTGATGTGTCATGTGTTGGAATGACAGAGACATAGCAACCAGACAGACATCCAGATACGCAGACATTTATTTTTTCTTTTGAGTGGACTAGCTGTGAGGCCTATCTGAGATGGGATGAAATCTAAGTTATCGACATAGTCCGCAGCGTTAATGTTTGCAGTGTGCTTGCAGCAATAAACTGCATTGCATTTGTCATTCCAACAGACAGTGCATCAGAAGCATTTATAGTAATAAAATGCATTGCAAGAAATGTTTATGATACACCATCTGTTAGAATGAAAAAAGCAATGCATACTGTAATGAAAAAAGTCAAGAAAAATACAAATATAATTAAGGAATACTCCACCAAAAAAATTATCTTTTTTTTTTTTTTTGTTTATTACTCCATGTGGTTTGTAGTATTGAGTGAGAAAGAAATTTAATCTCACGTTTTCATGGAGAAGATGACAGAATTCAAGTCAAGGTGATCAGTGCTGTACGATGTCAAACAATATGATAAAACATCCATGGAGAAAAGAAACGAGTTAGAGAATGTGAATGTATGCATGGTGTAACATTCAGGAATTAGGCTGTTTAATAAGAACAGGTAACCGGAATACACGTCCGTCACTGATGTGGCAGATTCCTCTAAGCCACTGTATAGTTAGGTCTAAAGTTTCTTAGTATTTGTATTTGCATACGTATGTATGTGTGAATGAAGTGCCAGTCGAAGCGCATATGGAGCCTTAAGTGGGAAGAAGACACGCACATCCCTTTAGTTACCAAATCAGTGACCCCCCCAGTGTCCATAGTGTGGATGGAGGTGGAGGTGGAGGAGGTGGAAAGGTCCGGAAGGTGTGCCACTTGACTTACCAAAATGGGTCCCCTCTGTATCTGAAGTGCATTTTCAACAATCATAGACTTAAAGCACTGAGAGTTGAGGATGTCACCCTTTGTGTCCTTCACCCTGTGACTTACCAAAACGGAGACCCTCAGTGTCCATAGCGTGCTTTCGGTATTATTAGACTTAGTGGACGCAGGTTAGGGGTTCAGCCTTGGTGTCTGTAACACATGTCCCTTGACTTACCAAAATGGTGCCCTTCAGTGTCTATAGCGTGTGTTCATTAGTGATAGACTTTGTAGTGTTCATAGACTACAGTCTGCGTAGTACACACTCCTTTACTTACCAAAACACCAAGCCATGCTGTCCATAGCACGGATGTAACAGAAAGATACAGAGCCCATGTCATTTCAGTTGCAAAAATGGCACTCCATGGGTTTTGGTGTTCTAGGCGTCTGCTTATGTCACCCAATGGATTGATCTACTCTGTATGTATCCGCCTTAATAAAAGGATATGTGTCTGTCATTTTAACAGATGGCACATCACAAATAATAACACTGCTTCTACAAATTCCATACCAAATGGTATATAACAGAGGCATATACTGTACATCGCATTTGTCACTGCAACAGATGGCACGTCACAAACATTAACATTGCTTTTACAAATCCCATACCAACTGGCATATAACAGAGGCATATGCAATGCATTTGTCATTCCAACAAATGGCTCGTCGCAAACATTAACATTGCTTTTACATATCCCATACCATTTGTATATAACAGACATATGTATTGCATTTGTCATTACAACAGATGGTGCATCACAAACATTAAAGCTGCTTTTACAGATCCCATACCAAATGTATGTAACAGAGACATATGCTTTGCATTTGTCATTCCAACAGATGGCACATCACAAAAATTAAAGCTGCTTTCTCAAATCCCATACCAAATGTATATAATAAACAACAGCAACAGCTTTTACTTATATAGCACATTTTCATACAAAAGATGTTGCTGAAAGTGTTTTACAGGATGAAGAAAGCGAAAAAAGACAAAATAAATAAGAAAATAGAATTATGGAACACTAATTAACATAGAATAAAAGTAAGGTCTGATGTCCAGGGAGGACAGAAAAAAACAAAAAACTTCAGACAGCTGGAGAAAAAAAATTCTGCAGGGGTTCCAGGCCATGAGTCCACCCAGCCCCCTCTAGGCATTCTATCTAACATCAATGAGCTCAATCAGTCCTCATGGTTTTCAGGCTTCACATGGAAGAATTTAATGATGATGGTCAAGTCTTAAAGACTCATAAAGACTTATGCTTTGCATTTGTCACTCCAACAGATGGCACATCAGAAACATTAACACTGCTTTTTGAAGTGCTATACCAAATGGCTTGTATCAGAGACATATGTATTGCATTATTAATTCCAACAGATGGTGCATCACAAACATTAAATCTGCTTTTACAAATCCAATACCAAATGTATATAACAGAGACATATGCATTGCATTAATCATTCTAACAGATGGCGCATCACAAACATTTAAACTGCTTGTATGAATCGCATACCAAATGGCATGTAACAGAGACATACTGTAAGACTAATTCGTACTGTGTTAATCACACGGCATATGAGAGCATAACAGCAACTGTTAAGAAGGTTATTATGAAAGCTAAAAGGCAGTAAGAGAGAAATCCTGAAATAAGGCCAAAAGATGAGTCAGAGATTCTTTCAATATTTTAGTAATAAAAACACAGTCAAGGTGGAGGTAAAGAATTTTAGGAACAATAATGGCATGTGGGCGGCACGGTGGCGCAGTGGGTAGCGCTGCTGCCTCGCAGTTGGGAGATCTGGGGACCTGGGTTCGATTCCCGCGTCCTCCCTGCGTGGAGTTTGCATGTTCTCCCCGTGTCTGCGTGGGTTTCCTCCGGGCGCTCCGGTTTCCTCCCACGGTCCAAAGACATGCAGGTTAGGTGGATTGGCGATTCTAAATTGGCCCTAGTGTGTGCTTGGTGTGTGGGTGTGTTTGTGTGTGTCCTGCGGTGGGTTGGCACCCTGCCCAGGATTGTTTCCTGCCTTGCGCCCTGTGTTGGCTGGGATTGGCTCCAGCAGACCCCCGTGACCCTGTGTTCGGATTCAGCGGGTTGGAAGATGGATGGATGGATGGATGGATAATGGCATGTTGGAATTTATATGCAATGAACTTGCATTTTATTGAAGTTAACATATGTGAGAAAGCGGATAACCTCCAGCAGTAACAGGGACTACTAAGGAGATTCTGAATGATTTGGAAATTGTAGAGAGAGATGTGTGGCATAAATTAAATAGGCTGAAATCAACCGAATCACCAGGACCAGTTAACAAATATTCTTGAAGGCTTAAGGAAATCGTTGAGTTCAGACCCTTGGGGCAAGTTAAATAAAATGGATGATGGGACTGATCCGGGTAACTAAAGGCAAGTAAGCCTAATGTGCATCATTACAGGTAAATGAAAGGATAAGTTTGATATTTTTCAAGTCAATGTCAATTTCCTGCACAAACAAGGTGTGTGCACATGTGTTTGGTGAAATTATGTTCTATGTTTCTATAAATTAAAAAAATAAACAAACACGGGGCACAGAGGATAAGCCTAAACACTTACCAGACATGTCCATTGTGTTGTTGAGTACTGAGGACCACCAGGTTCACGTAACACTGCTGGATCAGGAGCAGACCAATGACTGAAACGGGTCAGCAGGTCACAAGGGGAGGTGATGTCTTAAATGGTGTTGTGTCACACTGTAGTCTCTCTCTGTCTTTCTCCTCAGACCCGTTTAACGTCTGTCAGATGTTATCAAATACCTGGGAAGGCAGGAGCTTAACAGAGAAATGTGGTCCTTATCCAAACTTTTGAAATACGCTTCCTCGGTTTCTCTAATTGCATACCTGGGACAGAAACGGGAAGCCGACGTGGGTATAACGTTACACAAAATGAATAAACAGGCTTAATGCTGCAGGCATGATGAGCGCATGTATCTGGCACAGGAATGAAGTGTAATGAAAAGGTAATCAATGAAACAGAAGACGCTTTCATTTAAATAGAAAACAAAGTGAAAATCTGAAAGAGCACACGAAAACTGACTCCTGATAATCCCAAATGTATAAATCATGACGCTCTGGTTGTCCATCTATGTTTCTTATGATTGGATATCAATCAATCCATCAATCAGTCAATCAATCAATCGCTCAATAACCGTCATCTTTTTATTCTCCAACTTGATTGTGTGGCACTAAGCCTGAAGGTGGTTGGTTCAATGCCTGTTGGCCACAGTTTGGGTGATGCTGAGCTTCAGTTATTAAAAGAACATCCTGAAATTATCTGTCCTGTTGCTGTTGTCTCCGTCATTCCCAAAGATGGTGCATTGCATTTGTTATTCCAACAGACGGCACAGCAGAAACATTAACACTGCTTTTACAAGTCCCAAATGGCATGTAATAGGGATATACACATTGCATTTGTTATTCCAACAGATGGCGTGTCACAGACATTCACACCATTTTACAAGTCTCATACCAAATGCAGGTCCAAATGTTGACACATTAGAACATGTAAACTCCTCACAGGTAGCACCCAGGTCTGGGATTTGGACCCAGCAGTCTGATGCCATGAGGCACAAGTGGTACCCACCATTTAATTGGGAAGACTGCAGTTTGAAAGAACGGGATTCCATGAAGTGAAATGCTCAGCGTCTTAAAGTCTGGAATCGTCTTACAGTGACATTACCAGTTGTGCCCAGCGCCATTTTATGGCCTAGTTGTCTGTTCTCTTTGTTTCACTTGCGTGCAGGGAAACTGAAACCTACACTTACCTCAGATTGGAGGGAGCACTATGGAGATTGTCAGTTTCATGCCTGGCAGGTTTTAATCCTGAGGTGAAAGACAAAAGAGAAAGCTGATCTGGAGGTAAACACAAGAGGGTGACCTGCTAAGGAGGGACTGGTTTATACAAGTGTGACAGAAAGGCCATTGAGGCCACTGGGGAAAACTTAAAACGGGCGCTTTGTGCCAATTCAGAATCTTTACATCTAACTCTAGAGTGCTTGTCTGTCTGTCTGTCTATCTATCTATCTATCTATCTAGTGCCTTTCATATTTATCTATTATATAGTGCCTTTCATATCTATCTATCTATCTATCTATTATATAGTGCCTTTCCTATCTATCTATCTATCTATCTATTATATAGTGCCTTTCCTATCTATCTATCTATCTATCTATTATATAGTGCCTTTCCTATCTATCTATCTATCTATCTAGTGCCTTTCATATTTATCTATTATATAGTGCCTTTCATATCTATCTATCTATCTATCTATCTATCTATCTATCTATCTATTATATAGTGCCTTTCATATCTATCTATCTATCTATCTATCTATTATATAGTGCCTTTCATAACTATCTATCTATCTATCTATCTATCTATCTATCTATTATATAGTGCCTTTCCTATCTATCTATCTATCTATCTATCTATTATATAGTGCCTTTCCTATCTATCTATCTATCTATCTATCTAGTGCCTTTCATATTTATCTATTATATAGTGCCTTTTATATCTATCTATCTATCTATCTATCTAGCTATCTATCTATCTATCTATCTATCTATCTAGTGCCTTTCATATTTATCTATTATATAGTGCCTTTCATATCTATCTATCTAGCTATCTATCTATCTATCTATCTAGTGCCTTTCATATTTATCTATTATATAGTGCCTTTCCTATCTATCTATCTATCTATTATATAGTGCCTTTCATATCTATCTATCTATCTATTTATTATATAGTGCCTTTCATATCTATCTATCTATCTATCTATCTATCTATCTATTATATCGTGCCTTTCATATCTATCTATCTATCTATCTATCTATCTATCTATCTATCTATCTATCTATCTATCTATCTATCTATCTCTCTGTACACTGGTGGTGCCCTGATCCCGAGCCCTGAATAAAGAATGGCACCAAAACATCCTTCAAGAGCAACTTCTCCTGACCATCCAAGAACAGTTTGGTGACCAACAATGATGGAGCACCGGGCCATAAAGCAAAAGTGAGAATTAAGTGTCTTGGGGAACAAAACATCAACAATTTGGGTCCATGGCCATGAAACTCCCCAGACCTTAATCCCATTGAGAACCTGTGGTCGGGTGGACAAACAAACACCCACCAATTCTAATAAACTCCAAGCATTGATTCTGCAAGGATGGGCACCTGCCATCAGTCAGGATTGGGCCCAGAAGCTGATGGACAGACAGCCTGCCAAGGCGAATTGCTGACGTTAAGCTGTGTGAAAAAATGTTACATGTCATCCTCTAATTCCTCCAATAAGCCTGATGCCTGTCATAATTGTCATGTATTTTATGAATATGTTCGGTCAAATCGATGCTTTATTTACAGGTTTATGTTACTGGATTGCACTCGGCACTCTCTTTTCTGCTTGACTGTGTGATTGAGCCCAGCATAGGACCAGCATACTGATATGTGTGCTCAAATAATAATAGTAATGCAGCTCTTTTTACTTCATTACAATAAGAATTACGTTATGGTTACTTGTTAATTGTATAATTATTCAAGCTATGTATGGAATGCTACTTTTTTTACATGTTACCCTGCTGCTCTCTGTGATGAGTTGTCCATGGCGCTGTGGCGTTTTTCAATGAGTAATCGCTTGCTGGGATGTCCAGGCCTCAATCGGGTGCGGGCGTGAATGAGTGAGCACACTGCACTGCGGGGTTACTTGGCCGATTGCGCATACACAGATCAGTCAGGTGCCTCATTCACACTTCGGAGGTAGCGGTGAATCACATCTATGCCCAAATAGGTAGGAAAGATAGAAAGGAGCCTGCACAGCAAAGGGAGGAAACTGGAAAAGAAGAGACAAAGAGAATCAGAGATTATGACGAGGGGTGGCACGGTGGCGCAGTGGGTAGCGCTGCTGCCTCACAGTAAAGAGACCTGGGTTTGCTTCCCGGGTCCTCCCTGAGTGGAGTTTGCATGTTCTCCCCGTGTCTGCATGGGTTTCCTCCCACAGTCCAAAGATGTGCATTGGCAATCCTAAATTGTCCCTAATGGGTGTGTGTGTGTGCCTTGCGGTGGGCTGGCGCCCTGCCCGGGGTTTGTTTCCTGCCTTGCACCCTGTGTTGGCTGGGATTGGCCCTGTAGTTAGGATATAGCGGGTTGGATAATGGATGGATGGAAGACTTATGAAGATGTCTGGATTGTGAGCCACCGGTGTGTGGAAGAAAGGAGGCAGGTAGCCGGGAAGTGAGTCCCTAGGAGGAACGTAGAGCGGATACTTGAGGGGGCTGAAGATGGGCACTCCAACTGACCATTTCTTGGGGTAGCGTTAGCGACCATGGGCCTCATTTATAAACGGTGCGTAAGCCTGTTTCCACGTTCAAATCGCGATGTGTAAAACCTAAACTTGGCGTAAAGCCACGCACATTTTCACGGTAGCTCATACGCGGCACCCAGCGTCAAAGCAGTGCTACTGTTCCTGTGTGGTTTCCTTTTCTTTTTTAGATCCACATCCCTGACGCGGCTTTATCATATACACTGAAATTAACCACATATTGTTTATTAGTTTAAGGCATCTGATTGTAATTAACCTGTAACAATATAATGGTCCACAGAATGGTCAAACTATTCCAAATACCATAGCTGCTTGAGCGTTGTTACTCTCACTGCACCTTCTTCTTCTTCTTTCAGCTGCTCCCGTTAAGGGTTGCCACAGCGGATCATTTTTTTCCATATTACTCTCACTGCACCACTCGGAGTATTTATATCACTGTATCTGAGTGTGGAATCACAGCAGCAGCTGATCGGAAAGAGAATTACAGCATCAAGCACACGCTGCCTCAGCCATGCGCACAGTCTATTTGAACTTCACTCATATGCCAAACGCTTCAGAGCCTTTCCTGTACGGACCTCGCAGTTCAGAAACAGTTTCATGCCAAGAACTCTAAACGCACTCAATCAGTCCATCAAGTGCTCCTTTTGCAACTGTTAGTACTTATAAGTGTGATGACCTCAGTGTAAACTTGAACTACAGTTATAATATTCCACAACCTGAGCCACTTTTTAAAGCGCATATTTACATATAATGATGATATCATTTTTAAGATGAAATGCAGCAAAATATGTTGATTATATTATACAGATAAAACTTTAACTTCATTTAAATAATCTGTACAGTAATCCCTCGCTATATCTCGCTTCGACTTTCGCGGCTTCACTCTATCGCGGATTTTATATGTAAGCATATTTAAATATATATCGCGTATTTTTGCTGGTTCGCGGATTTCTACGGACAATGGGTCTTTTAATTTCTGGTACACGCTTCCTCAGTTGGTTTGCCCAGTTGATTTCATACAAGGGACGCTATTGGCAGATGGCTGAGAAGCTACCCAACCAGAGCGCGTATTACGTATTAAATAAAACTCCTCAAATATATTGTAAGAACTGGGGCTGTTCGCACCCCTAGAGGACACGGCCGCTCCTCAAAAAACGCTGAAAGATTACCTTGACAGTGCTGGGCTTACATGTGGCTGCTTTGTCGAGCGATATGCTTCCCGCATGGTGCTTTGCATACTTAAAAGATCAAACAGCACGTATTGATTTTTGATCGTTTGCTTTTCTCTCTCTCTCTCTTACTCTGACATTCTCTGCTCCTGACGGAGGGGGTGTGAGCAGGGGGGGCTGTTCGCACTCCTAGACGATATGGACGCTCGTCTAAAAATGCTGAAAGACTACATTCACGTTGCTCTCTTCCGTGTAGCTGCTCTGTCAAGTGACATACTTCCCACACAGTGCTTCACATACTTAAAAACTCGAAGGGCATGTATTGATTTTTGATTGTTTGTTTTTCTCCGTCTCTCTCACTCTCTCTGACATTCTCTGCTCCTGACGGAGGGGGTGTGAGAAGAAGGGTCTGTTTGCACACTGGCCTAGAGGATACGGACGCTCCTCTAAAAAATACTGAAAGACTACCTTCACATTGCTGCCTTCCTTACAGCTGCTTTGTCCGGCGGTGCTTCACATACTTAAAAGCCAAACAGCCCTGTTGATTTTTGATTGTTTGCTTTTCTCTATCTCTCTGACATTCTCTGCTCCTGATGCGCACTCCTTTGAAGAGGAAGATATGTTTGCATTCTTTTAATTGTGAGACGGACCTATCATCTCCGTCTTGTCATGGAGCACAGTTTAAACTTTTGAAAAAGAGACAAATGTTTGTTTTTAGTGTTTGAATAAAGTTCATGTCTCTCTACAACCTCCTGTGTTTCTGTGTAAATCTGTGACCCAAGCATGACAATAGAAAAATAACCATATAAACATATGGTTTCTACTTCGTGGATTTTCACCTTTTGCGGGGGGTTCTGGAATGCAACCCCTGTGATCGAGGAGGGATTACTGTATTGTTAATAATTAAACATGTGAGGACACAGTGTCGCAGTGCTAGGGAGGAGCTGGCGTGCCGTTCGCGGATTGTTCCTGCCTCGAGCTGTATTCTTGCTGGTGTTGGCGTGACACTGGAAGGATAGATGGATAGAATAATTAAACAGGCACTACAAAGATATTTCAATGTTCCTTAAAAGTTTTGAAGAATCGGCGTTCTAAGCTTACAGAAGGCTTAACGTCTATTACAGAGCTGATTGTGTGGCGATTGGGTATTTGGAGAAAGAAAGGTAAGGACAGGAATTGGAGGTTAGTATGTTTGAAAGAGACAGTACTGCTGTGATAAAGTATTTCATTGAAGGTCACACATGGCGCAGCAAGCCTCTTGTGTGAGGCAGGAACAATCACTGCGCCACCGTGTTCCCATGTTTAATAACATGCTTTAACTCCTATCATCATGAAAATGATATCACGTATACATCTCAGTATTTTAATTATTCAGAGAGCTGTAATTTCACGAATGTAATGGATTCTGTGTCCTTTCGGAGAAAGAGAAATCCCGTTTAAGAAGCAGGTAGTGATTCACATACATAGAACACATAGAAGAACACATACAATACAAAGCATTTAACGTCCTACTTTAGTTACGATGGGATTTGAGAAACTAGTAAATTAAACGATTTTAAGATGAAGTTTATGATGTTCTACTTTAATGACAAAATAAACTACGTGATTAAAGTGGAAATTAAGAGATTAAAGTTGATATTTCGTGTTTTTTCACACTGTGTCCCTATTTTTTTTTTTCCCTGTACCCTAATAAGCTTTCATATGACACTCAGGCGGTGGGCTACGACTCGCCTTTTCACCCCGACTTTGATATCTGATAACTTCTTATAATTTCAGGCAATGCGACTTTGTGAACTTGAGCTTTCGAGTACCTCTGTCGCGCTATGTCACTTGATCAACTTCCTTTTGTTGTTTATACCACTGTTTAAACCAATAAACAGTACGTTTTTCCTTTGCCTCCACTTGGTATTCGCTGAAATTCTTCTATTTCCCTCCGTGCTTTTCTCATTGTCTTTTCACAGAAGGCTGAACTTAAGGGCTATTTATATTGATTTGCATATTCAAAGAGGCATAATTCTGGGAGGAGTTGGGGGTGGGGCAGCAGGTGTGTACACGAGCGTTACTTATCACACTGACCGGGATTTATGTAGCGGAAGAACATGGAAGCTGGCGTTCGCACAGGTTTATGCATCTGGATTTTTTTGTGCGTGCGCACATTTCTGCTTTTGTGCTTACGTCATGTTATAGTGCGAGTTCTACGCACGGCGTTATGCATGAGGCCCCTGATGCTCGGAGCCCAGGGTGACAGCAGTGACCGAGCCTGCAATGAAACAGCAGAATCCCATCTGGCAGAGGGGGAGACGTCTATTTTTGGAAAGGATGTGTTGGGGACCGAGTTTTTAGAACCGTTTCCTGCCTTATGATTTTAATCTCGTTTTTAGTAGATATTCATTTATTGAATTGTTTTAACCCTTAAACTGCCACAACTGGCTCTACTCTGTTCCCAGTGCAATTTGCCAGAGCTGTACACTCCGTGCCGTACATTCGCTCATGACCACCGGCGCCCCCTAGTGGATCACCATCACTGTCCCTGGGATTCTAGACCAGCCTGCCAGTGTCAGCTTTGGCCACTGTGTTCAAGCGCAGTCATTGATTTACTGAATCTCATCCATGGCGTCAGTTGCACCTTGTACAGTAAATGTAATCATAGATTGTTGCAGTAGTTTTATTTTAAGTTGTTTTTTACAGTTCATTAGCAGTGTGTAAAATGATTAGTGTTGCAGTAATTGTGAAGCTCTTTGCATGGAAAAAAAATATGTGCTCCATTTAAATGTCACTTTTTCTTGGTGAATTGTGACGTTTCCTTGAAAGTGCATCAAAAACAGTATTTGGCGTCCAGGGGTGCATTAACTCCCCCAAGTATGTGGCAGTTTCAGGGTTGACCTCCACCTTCACATGGATTTTTCAAGATTATTTATTTAACTCTGTGGAAGATTTGGTGCACTGCGCTGGATGGACCCTTTTTCTACCAACCCCTTGCTGGATACGTGTGTCCTCATTTGCCGGGCTCATCTCGGTCTGTGACTATCGACGGTTTCGGGTTGGAAAGGCTCTCCCAGGAGAAGCCTGAAGCCGATCTGCACTGTCACACTCTCGAGGTTGTGTCGCCAAGTTTAGCTCTGTACATTCAACATTCATTTAGTGATTTTTCTTAAATCTTGAGACAGACTGTTTCAGCCCGGAGAAGGAATAATGCGATCGCCTGAATGTTTGCCTCTGGAAGTTTCTTTTGTGGACGCTTCTCCCTGTGGCTGCTGAATGCGAGTGTGAAGTAAATACGCATGCAACAGACAAGTACAGACTTCGGAATGGCAACATCATCAGATTTTTTTACTGAAAAACCTACCAGATTACTCAAAGGCCAACCACACGATTTCTCGAAAACATAGCATCTTAGAATTCAAGTTTCTGTGAGTAATCGGGATATTGAACTGCATGTAAACCCGCTAGACGCCAGGCAGATGCCTGCAGAATGAATGCATGTAAACAATTCTAGACTGGAACTGACACCTTTCTCGTGAGAATGAGACATTTCTGTTTTTGATTTTTAATATATTTGCAAACTTTCGGCAAACGTGATTTCACTTTCTCATTCTGGGGTACTGAGTGTAGACTGATGGTCAAAAATGGCAAATTTTTCCATTAAAGTGTGCAGAAAGTAAAGAGGACAGAAGATTTTCTGAGTCCACCGTATACTGTAAGATTCCTTTCACAATAGAGAACAGCGTATGGCAAATAATGGAAGGTGCTATGCATATAAAGATGTGAAAAGTTTTCCCTCAGAATATTCAGTACTGAGTGCTGTACAGTAAAAAAGACTGGAGATGGTTGGACTGGTCTATCCACCAGTGTTTGTGTGTCTATCTGTGTGTCCATCTGGTTGCTATGTCTCTGTCATTCTAATAGATGGTGCATCACAAATATTTTTAGTAATAAAGGCATTTCATTTGTCATTCCAACAGATGGTGCATCACAAACATTAACACACTGCTTTTAAAAACCTCATACTACATGGCATATAACAGAGATATTTGGATTATATTTGTCATTGCAACAGATGGCGCGTCACCAACAGTTGCACAAATAAAATGCATTACTAAAAAATGTTGGTGATGTCTCTGTCACTCCAAAACATGGTGCATGACCAACATTCATTAGTAATAAAAATGCAATTTATTTGTCATTCCAACAGATGGAGCATCACAAAAATGAACACACTGCTTTTACAAATTTCATACTAAATGGTATATAACAGAGACATTTGGATTACATTTGTCATTCCAACACATGGAGCATCACACACAATTGTAGTAATAAAATGCATTGCATTTGTCATTCCAACAGATGGAGCATCACACACATTTTTAGTAATGCGTTGCATTTGTCTTTCCAACAGATTGGGCATCACAAACATTTGCTCAAATAAAATGCATTGCTAACAATGTTTTTAATGTCTCTGTCACTCCAAAAGATGGTGCATGACCAACATTCATTACTAATAAAATGCAATTCCTTTGTCATTCCAACAGATGGAGCATCACCAACACTAACACACTGCTTTTACAAATTTCATACTAAATGGCATATATTACATTTGACATTCCAACAGATGGGCCATCACCCACATTTTAGTAATATAATGCATTACGTGTGTCTTTCCTACAGATGGCGCATCACAAACATTAACACAAATAAAATGCATTGCTAAAAATGTTTGTGTTGTCTCTGTCACCCCAAAAGATGGTGCATGACCAACATTCATAAGTAATAAAATGCAATTCCTTTGTCATTCCAACAGATGGAGCATTACAAACATTAACACACTGCTTTTTCAAATCTCATACTACATGGCATATAACAGAGATATCTGGATTATATTTATCATTCCAACAGATGGCATGTCACAAACATTTGCACAGATAAAATGCATTGCTAAAAATGTTTGTGATGTCTCTGTCACTCCAAAAGATGGTGCATGACCAACATTCATTAGTAATAAAAATGCAATTTATTTGACATTCCAACAGATGGAGCATCACAAAAATGAACAGACTGCTTTTACAAATTTCATACTAAATGGTATATAACAGAGACATTTGGATTACATTTGTCATTCCAACAGATGGAGCATCACACACATTTGTAGTAATAAAATGCATTGCATTTGTCTTTCCAGCAGATTGGGCATCACAAACATTTGCTCAAATAAAATGCATTGCTAAAAATGTTTGTGATGTCTCTGTCACTCCAAAAGACGGTGCATGACCAACATTCATAAGTAATAAAATGCAATTCCTTTGTCATTCCAACAGATGGTGCACCACAAACACTAACATGCTGCTTTTACAAATCTCATAGTAAATGACATATAACAGAGACATTTGGATTACATTTGTTATCCCAGCAGATGGAACATCACACACATTTTTAGTAATAAAATGCATTGCATTTGTCTTTCCAAAAGATGGCGCATGACCAACATTCATTAGTAATAAAATGCAATTCCTTTGTCATTCCAACAGATGGAGCATCACAAACACTAACACACTGCTTTTACACATTTCATACTAAATGGCATATGTTACATTTGACATTCCAACAGATGGGCCATCACACACATTTTAGTAATAAAATGCATTACGTGTGTCTTTCCTACAGAGGGCACATCACAAACATTTGCACAAATAAAATGCATTACTAAAATGTTTGTGATGTCTCTGTCACTCCAAAAGATGGTGCATGACCAACATTCATTAGTAATAAAAATGCAATTTATTTGTCATTCCAACAGATGGAGCATCACAAAAATGAACACACTGCTTTTTCAAATCTCATACTAAATGGCATATAACAGAGACATTTGGATTACATTTGTCTTTCCAACACATGGTGCATCACAAACATTTGCACAAATAAAATGCATTTGTGATGTCTCTGTCACCCCTAAAGATGGTGCATGACCAACATTCATAAGTAATAAAATGCAATTCCTTTGTCATTCCAACAGATGGTGCATCACAAACATTAACACTGCTTTAACAAATCCTATACCAAATGGCACGTAACAGAGACATATGCATTGCATGTGTCATTCTAGCAGATGGTGCATCAAGAAACATTTTTAGTAAAGCATCTTATTACTACAAATTTTTTGGAAGGTGCCATCTGTTGGAATGACAAATGCAATGCATCTTATTATTACATGCATTACAAAATTCATTCCAATAGATGGTGCACAACAATCCACAACATATTTACTTACAATCCCCAACACAATAAAATGTGCAGAAAGCAAAGGGGACTCAATCCTTTATGTTTTCACTGTAAATATGTAGCAGTTTGTTTGTGACTAAAACTAATGGAATTATTTTTTATTGTTTGTGTGATTCCTTCCTCCCATCCATCTCCTGTCCTAAGCCTCCAATTCTGCCTGTGGATTCGCATTAAAAAAAACAAACCTACAAATGTCTGACTTGTTTTTTTTTTTTTTTTTTTTCATTTGGACTCTCTTATGTGGTTTGCATTTTCGAGTTTTGACGATCATTTACACGTCTTAGTATCTGACTATTCTTTTCACCACTTGCCCTATCAAGATGTCCACAAAGCCTTGCGGTGCTTTGCCAGAATAAATTGGGTCCCCTATGGTAATTCACCAGATTTGTTCAAAAGTAGCAGTGAACTCCACACAGAAGGTACTCTGGGTGTCAAATCAGCCATCAGGATGACGTAACGATACACGCCATCCTGACCGTGTCATAGTTTTTTGTGCGTACATTTTATCGCCTGCTTGACTCCTGTGCGCATTTTTCCCCCCTCACTAACCATCTGCTTTCTTTTCTTTTCTTCTTTCATGATGTTAGCCTTGGCCAAACGTCTCCAACCTAGCGAAGGACTTCATCACCAGGCTGCTCACCATCGACCCAAATGACAGAATGACTGCAAGCCAAGCACTCAAGCATCCATGGATAGTGACAATGGCAGCTTCCTCCTCCATGAAGAACCTCCACCGCTCCATCTCCCAGAACCTGATGCGGAGGGCGTCCTCCCGCTGCCACAGCTCCAAGTCTGGCCACTCCAGTGGTTCAAACAAATCTCGGCGCAACTGGGAGAAAGACCTGCTAGAGCGAAACCTGAAATACCAGCCCCACCATGAGCTACAATGAGTATCGAGGGTCTTCGGGTCAGTCTGATCTGTTAGCGCCAAGTTACCTTTTCTAACCTTACTGTGACTTTGACCGCGTGCCCTGCTCGTTTGAAGGGAATTGACAAGATCTTAGCTTGCAGGACTTTGTTTCGTTAGGACCCTGTGGTGCTAAAACGCCCAAAAATGTTATTAGTAAAATGTGAACAGCATCAATCAAATATGAGCGTTGAGTTTTTAGCCTTCTGTTGTAAATTATCTTTATTTACAGAATAAAGTATGTGCTTTTTTTTGCAAATCAGAACAAAACACATTCTCTGTCTTGGCTACCAAAAAGAAAAGAGGGAATTGGGCCTGGAGAGCTTGGTACAGTCAAGTGAAAAAGTAAGTGCACCCCATGGACATTGTTGGTTTTTTCGACAGAGTTGAACAGGCAGTCGTTAGATTTTTGTGCAGACAGTTGCCTACAGAAAAAAAAGAGTGTCCTGTGGGGGGGCAGGATGGATGATGCTTTTGGGGGGTTTACCAGACCGACTGATGTAGGATTGGTTCCTGATGGGTGTTGGACTCTATCAAGGCTGTCCTCTGTCCCCGATTATGTTCATAATGTTTATGGGCAGAATTTCTAGGTGTAAAGGGCTTTCGGTGACCTCAGGGGGACATCTCCCTCTGAACAAATGACACATCACATTGCTAAGGTGTTCGAAAGGAATATCCATCCATCCATCCATTATCCAACCCGCTATATCCTATCCCGGGGGTCTGCCGGAGCCAATCCCAGCCAACACAGGGCGCAAGGCAGGAGACAAACCACGGGCAGGGCACCAACCCACCGAAACAAATCTACATTTTTGTTCGTTAATGAGGAAAAAGTCAGACCACCTCTACGTTCTTCACCACTTCGGATCCATCAGATGACAATCAGGATTTTCAGGTGTGACACTAGAGGGCGCTGTCGCTCCTCAAACCCTGCAGACAAACATCCAGGACACCAAGTAAAAGCACCAATAATCTTTTTCATTTCTTTTCTTTTCGATATTGGGCCACAGTAGACAATCACCCCAATTAACAATAAATCAATAATACAATACAATAAATCCTCCTCTCCTCCCAGCAGCTCCGTCACACTACCACCCAACTCTGGCTCAGCTTGCTGGGTCTCGCATAATCCTTGACCTGGAAGTGCTTCTGTCCATGTGATGCAATAGCGCTTCCAGGTCAGATGAAGACATATTTTT
Organism: Erpetoichthys calabaricus; assembly: GCF_900747795.2. Classification (NCBI taxonomy): domain Eukaryota; kingdom Metazoa; phylum Chordata; class Cladistia; order Polypteriformes; family Polypteridae; genus Erpetoichthys; species Erpetoichthys calabaricus. The sequence continues at coordinate 6,443,620 of NC_041399.2, read as the reverse complement.
CTTCAGCCCGGAAGTACTTCTGTTCTTCCGTTCCTGTGACTTAGGAGCGCTTCCGGGCTACAGGGAAACTAAAAATCCCTGTCACAGTACCCAGAAGTGTTGTGAATCCAAACTCCATCTCCCATGATGCTCTGCGGGAATCTGGGGCACCTCTATGCTTCAGGGACGACTCCATCTAGTGGCCAGGATGAGCTGCCGGCCGTCCATCACACAGGATGAGGTACCAACGGCTAAATTCTCCATGGAGAAATGTGCAGGTGGGTTATCTGGACCACAAGAAATGGAGGGTCTGGTATCCTCTTTGCTATCGGATAGTGGGGTCCTTTCCTCGGATTGGCTGGCCCAGCGCTGACTCAGCTGTGGAATGGCCAATAGGAGGAGGCAGCTTGATGGCCGAGGTCTCCAGGACTCGTATTATGGGATATCATCTTCTGTTGAATTCTGCTCTGTACTTGTAATATTTCTATTGCACTATTGCGGGGTCCTCAGTCACGGTCCTGGAGGGCCGCAGTGGCTACGGGTTTTTGCTCCAACCCAATTGCTTAATAAGAAGCCCTTATTGCTCAAGTGACACTTCTGCTTCACTTCAGTTGTCTCACTCATTAAGATTTTGAACCCTTATTTTAGTCTTAAACAGCCGTATTCTTGGTTTTTAATGGCTCCTAATTAGTAATAACATGCAAATGACAAAAGAGACCAGCATGTCTCCATTTACACCTGTGTGTATTTATCATGCACTATTGGGTTTAATTAAATACTTGGAAGGAAAGTGAAGAGAAAAAAGTGAAGGACTGGGAATTCCTCCTCCATTTTAGCCTTCAAATCATTTGGATGATCCTATTTGTGCTGAAAAAGATTTGAAGCTTTGAGGTCTCAGCCCCAGTATGAACAGCGACATCTGGTGGTTAACTGCGGTCAAGGCAAGCTCTCAATAGCGCAAGTGAAGTGACACTCACTGTTTCAGTCTCAAGTCACCAGTAAAAGGTCAGAAAAGCCGGTGTTCATTTTATTCTGCTAAGGTCCTTGTCCATTTATACTATTTAACTTTTGAATGGTGGTGCAGTGGTAGCACTGCTACCTCGCAGTAAGAAGACCTGGGTTTGCTTCCCAGGTCCTCCCTGCGTGGATTTTGCATGTTATCTGCATGGATTTCCTCCGGGTGCTCCGGTTTCCTCCCACAGTCCAAAGACATGCAGGTTAGGTGCATTGGCGATCCTAAATTGTCCCTACTGTGTGCTTGGTGTGTGTGCCCTGCAGTGGGCTGGTGCCCTGTCCAGGGCTTGTTCCTACCTTGTGCCCTGTGCTGGCTGGGATTGGCTCCAGCAGACTCCCGTGACCCTGTGTTAGGATATAGCGGGTTGGACAATGACTGACTGACTTTTGAATGCCGTTTTCCGCTGTTAGTCGCCATCTGTCTCCAAAGCTCTCCAAATCTCTCACAACCCAACGTTGTTGAATACGAACGATGCATTTTATACAGGCTACCTGTTGATTTAGCACCAAAGCTGTCAAACCAATAAAGCACTCTGTGAAGCTTCAAACGTCCTGGGTCACGTGACAGCGGTGTTTTGACACAAGTTTCGACTCACTACACTTCAGATTGAGTGACACAAGCTTCAACACTTCTGTATCATTTTCCCATCTCTACTCGGCGCCTAATGAAGCAGCTGGTTGGAGTTTGAGGCCCTGACTTAGTTGGTCTTCTGTTGGCTCACTCACTTCACATTTCATTTCTGTCTAAGGAAAGAAAGGAAGCAATTCAGAGGAACGATGAAGAAATTCTGGGGAACAAATCTTAAAAATACAAGTCAATTAAAATGAAAGGAAAAGAAGTTAATTGGCAGCAAAAACGGGCCACTAATTAAGAAAAGGGTTAGCATGAAAACCTGCAGCCACTGGGGCTCTCCAGCACTGGAGTTTGAGACCCCTGCTCTAAAGGAACACCAAAATTTCATTGCAGGATCTGCAGGTTAACTCCTACCCAATGTTGGTGTCAAAGTGCCCATATCTACCATTGGCACAAATTTGACCGGCATGCAAGGTGTGCCAGGAAAAAGCCTTTGCGATCTCAAAAGAACATCAGAGCAAGACTACGGTTTGATGTTGACCATCCAAACCTTCTGGAACAATGCGCTCTGGACAGATAAATCAAAGAAAGAGTTGTCTGGCCACAGTGAAAGTAGACATGTCTGACAGCATTTCCATACCAACTGTGAAGCATGGTGGTGGAAATGTTTCTGCTTTGGGGTTGCTTGGGCATTGGGCAGCTTGCAGTCATCCATATGCATCATTCAAGTATCACAGTGTGCTTGAGGAGAACAAGGGGCCATCTGTCTGAAAGCTGAACTGGGAAATGGACTTTTCAACCTGATAATGATCTGAAGCACACTAGTGAATCTTTATAGAAATGTCTCAAAAGGAAGAAATGTAAGGTACCTTGAAATAAAGGATTTTCCACAACACAGAGTTGGATAAAGTCCCCATAGAAGCAAAGAAAATAAATATTTGAAAAAATATTTGACATATGGAGATAGTGACATGGCATTTTTATGGAGATAAAATATGGCTGATGGAAATGATGTGGCAGGAGATGACTTCGTAACGGGTGATCGGAAGTGCCGTCATCAGCAGGAGTCAGATGTGGAAGTGACGTTGGGCGGCCATCTTGGGAATCCAGATGTGTATGTGGTGAGTACATGGAATTATTTAATGGTCTTTTGGTCTGATGAAAAAGAGAGAGAGGCGTTAGTACCATAAATGAACCCTTCAAGTCGCGATGTCTCACTCACCTTAGGGCTTGCTCACTGCCTCCTAAGCGCACGTGTGTGACAAGGGTTATGGACTGGCCTCGTACCAAGGCCTCATATGAAATATTGAAACAGGTGGGGACATCTTGCAACTTAAGGAATTGTGCTTGGAGGAAGGGGTCACAAGTGGATGTCAGAGACTGGTGAGCAGGTATGCAAAACATCTACAAGAAGTCATTTCTACCAAAGGGGGCAACACCGGCTTCTGAGGCCAAGGGTGGACTTACTTTTTCCCCAGTAGACCATCTGTTGATATTTTTTGTTGAACAAATGATCGAAAAGGCCAGCACTCCTGGAATTTTTATTTGAGTCTATCTCCTTTGTCTTGTGACAGTTTACGAGTCCCCGTGACCGCTTGAACCCTCAGACCAGACATCGGACACCAGATAAAAGTCCAAAATTAATATTTATTATAATGTGCACAAAGCACCCTCTTCTCCACTATACTCAAACACAATCAATAAACAATAATCCTCCTCACTCCCAGACGCTTAGCCACCCTGCCTCCCAACTCAGCTCAATCCGTCTGGGATTTCCCACAGTCCTTTATAGTCCTTGACCCGGAAGTGCTTCTGAGCCCTCAGTCCATGTGATTATCCAGCACTTTCGGGTCAGGTAAAAACTTCTCTTTTTTCTTCAGCCCGGAAGTATATCATTTCTTCCGTTCCCGTGACTTGGGCTATACGGAAAATATAAATCCCTGGGCCTCCCTGCAGCGACTCTTGGCAGCCCCCATGGTATCCAGCAAGGCTGTGCATTAAAACTCCACTGTCCATGAGGCCCTGCTGGAATTCGAGGCACCTCCATGTTGCAGGGAGGGCTCCATCTGGTGGCCTGGGGGTATTGGCCGGGATAAACGGCCGGCCATATCCCACAATCTGTAGGCACTGTTTAGATGAAGATCTACTGTTCGCCTGCTCAAAGCTGTTGAAAAATTCTACTGTTTTCATGGGGTGTACTTACTTTTTCACATGGCGGTGTGTTTTGATAGTAGGAATTGTTTTTATTTACAAAAAAATTGCAGTGACTTCAGAAAGTATTCAGACCCCTTTCACTTTTAACATATTTTGTTTTGTCGCAGCTTTGTGCTAAATTCATTTAAATTCATTTTTAAATTCATCAAACAACACTCAGTATCCCAGAATAGCAAAACAAAAACAGAATTTTACAAATGTTTTTACTAATTTATTAAAAATAAAATATTGAGGAGCTAGGAGGAACACACAAACGGAGTTAATACTACATTTATGGAAGGGAAGCACCCAGGTCCACGCGGTCTTTGTCTGGATCTCCATTTTATTTTTGAACTAGCTTCATGTGTTTGAAAATTTTTCTGCTCATTTGTTTTTTCAAAATGTTACTTCCATTTATTTATTCCTTTTATTTTTGTTCTGTCATAATTCATTTTGGCTCCTCTGGCTTCTATTTTCGTTATTTTTTGGTTTTCTTACTGGGATACTCCATTGTGGTTCTATTAATTTTTTTATCCCCTTTATGTAATGTCTTTTCCTATTCCCTTCTTTGTCTTCATGTAGGCAGCCAATTTCCATTGCTGGTCATGTGATGTGTTGGTGACATCCCCCGTGATGTCTTCATGCCATCAGTTTAGAGCAAGGGTAGTTAAAAAAAGAAGAACTCAGTGGCAAGACGTGGCAAGGGTGGATGGTATTTGCTCTAAGTTCCTGAAGGCTTTGGATCTTGTTGGGTTGTTTTGGCTCATATACCTCTTCAACATTGCATGAAGGTGGCAGACGGTGCACACTGAGTTAGTGGTCCCCATCTTTAAAAAGGGGGTCCGGACTGTGCGTTCCAACTTTATGAAGATTACTCCTCAGCCTCCTTGAAGTTCTATACCACGGTTCTGGAAAGTAGAGTCTGGCTGTTGGTTGAACTTTGGATTGAGGAGGAAGATTACGACTTTCATCTTGGCGGTAGAGCACTGGACAAGCTTTTCACCCTCACAAGGCTTCTGGGAGGGTTCATGGGAGTTTGTCAAACCAGTCTATATGTGTTTTTTTGGACGACCGCATCCCTCTGGGTGTCATCTGAGGGATGCTTCAGGAGTAGGGGGTACTGGACTTGCTGTTGTGGGATTTGTTCCTTATGAGTGTTGGACTCTACCAGGGCTACCCTCTGTCACCGATTCTGGTCATTATTTACGGGCTGAATTTCTAGGTGTAGCCAAGAAGTAAAGTGTTAACCTCAGGAGAACAAACAAACATTTAAATTTAGCTGACGCCTTAATCCAAAGTGACTTACAACGTTTATGATACAACTGGTTACATGTCTTTTGGTTTCAATCATCTTCACTTTTTGCAGAAGATGTGGTCCTGCTGGCTACATTGGGTTGTGACCTCAAATACGCACTGAGGTGGTTTGCAGCCAAGTGTGATGGGGTCGGGATGATGATCAGAGCTTCCATGTCTAAGGTTATGATTCTCAGTTGGAAAAAGATAGAGTGCCCTCTCCAGGTGCCGCCTCAAGTGAATGACTTGGGGTCTTGCTCATGAGTGATGAAAGAAAAATGAATGGGAAATCAACAGATGGATCAGAGTGGTGTCTGCAGTTGTGCAGTCCTTGTACCAGTCAGTTGTGGTGAAGAGAGTCGACTCCCTGCTCTCGACTCTGATCACGAGTTTTGAGTAGAGACTGAAAGAACTAGCTTTGCAAATTCAAACGGCAGAAATGAGCTTCCTTTCCAGGTGTCTGGGCACATCCTTAGGGATACGGTGAGGAGCACAGACATTCAGGAGGAACTCAAAGTAGAGCTGCTTCTCCTCCACATGAAAAGGAGCCATTTGAGGTGGTTCAGGCTTCTAATTAGGGATACCTCCTGGACTCCTCGCTGGGTAGGTGTTCCGGGTATGTCCAACCTGGAGGAGAGCTCAGGGCAGACGCAGGACACTCAGCTGGCCTAGGGACACTTCGGCATCACCCCAAGTGAGGTGGCATGGAATGAATGGATGATGTCATGGAGAAAACTTTTTCGGAAATAAACAAGCAGAGTCTTAAGATGGGTAATCAGAATTGGACTTTACTTAAGAGCATAGGACACCATTGCAGAGTGCATAAAGTCATCTCAGGTCAATTGAAATGAGCCGAGTCGGTTAGGCGCAGTTCGTTTTTATTTTAGTTCTAATCACAAAACCTCTCCGCTGCGTACCATTTTTCCCGTCATCCACTTTACATGTTATCTTCATAATAATGACCTCATGCTGTACCTGTTTTTTTATAACAAGTACCTGTAGACTTCTTTCCCCTAATAATCATTAAGACTCGAAGGTTGTATTTGCCACCTGGTCCAGAGATGACCATCACCTAATCATCTTTTACATTCCTCAGATTCTCACATTCCTATTCTTGAGCTAATAAAAATGTATGGCCTTTTAATTAATTAGTCCACATCATTAGAGATAGATGTGAAAGGCACTATATGATAGATAGATGTGAAATGCACTATATGATAGAGTGAAAGGCACTATATGATAGATAGATAGATAGATAGATAGATAGATAGATAGATAGATAGATAGATAGATAGATAGATAGATAGATAGATAGATAGATAGAGTGAATAAGGTGCTATATAAGCGTCCGACCCGGCACAGATTCACACTGAGGCTCGTATAAATTGAACACAAATCTTTTTATTTTCTCTTCAGCCGTGGGGCACGTCTTCCCCGTGTCCCACAGACCCAACACAGTCCCACAGGCACTTAATGCAATAAACACAAATAAATCTTTTTCTTCACTTGTGGGGCACGTGTTCCCCGTGAACCCCACAGGTATAACACAGTCCCAAAGTACCTCTTTATCAAGACAGCAATCCTTCCGTTGGCACCACCACTCCTCTCAGGCCCCTCGTCCTCTTCCTCCCGATTCTGGCCCTCAGTGGTGGTTGCTGGCTTCTTTTATGGTCCTCCCGGGAGTGCTCTTGGTGCTTGCCCACCTGTTCCTACTTGCACTCCTGTGTGGGCCCAATGATTAGCCCAGCTGGGCTTAACTATCTCCGCCTCGCCCCCTGGCAGCCATCCCCACAGGGATGGGAAGAACTCCATCTCCCATGAAACCCTGTGGGGAAACTAAGGCATCATTAACCAGGGAGGCTGCCACCAAGCATCCTGGGGAAGGTATTGAGGAGTCCATGGCTACTCCCCCGGAACATAAGTAGAAGGACCGTCCTGGCCAGGCATGGACCCTGGCTGTCCTCCACGATAGATAGATAGATAGATACTTTATTAATCCCAATTCACACATTAAGTTGGAACCAGGATGACCCACACAGGAGAAACTGAACTGCTCAATCAATAATGACTTGTTGCAACAGCATCCCGTCAAGGCTGAAATCAGAGGCAGCTCTGCTAGTAAGAGCAGCACACGGCTTCACTGATAAGGGCTAAGCTGCTGGAGCTGGAAGCAGGCGGGTGGCCTTGAGCAGACAAGCACAGTGCTAAAGAGAACAATACAAGCCTTTACTAATTAACCCTCAAATTCTTAAAGTGCTGTGCAAGTTCACACCTCACAAGAACTCACTCAAAGTTCACTTCACACAGATTCAAAGGAATAAATTCACATTCATAGTTCACCATTTCAATTTTGAACTCATTCATGTTCAGTTCATTTTGTATTTTTGAAGGAGTGAGAATAAATGACCCAATTCAGTTTCAATTTTGCATGCCTTATATTAGGCTATTACAGTGTTCTTGAATCAAATACAATAATTATGAAGACTTTTTTATTTAAATACACTTTTTTAAGTTATACCCAGCAGCAGACACGTATAACCATATATGCTAATATCCTCCTGGTCAATAAAGAAATTAAATAGATGCAAGTATACATAGAAATGACCGCTCGATTTCCAACCGCGTGACACAAATGGTGACTGTGGAACCAGCATGTAGGTGAACTAACTTATTTCGCTGCTGGTCAAAATTCACATCACATATTGTATATTCAATGGGAAAAAATAGAAAATGGCCTCGCGAAGTACGTTTTCCTAAAAGTGAAAGCAAAGCTTCACCGTGTGCTTGTGTCAGCGGGGTGCAGCTTAAGCACAAGCAGGCAGACATTTCATTTGACGTTGTTTTTATCGAATACAAATAAATGGCAAAACATTAGTACGAAATAAATACGGGGGGTCCTCAGGTTACGACACAGTTCCGTACCTACAAAAGTGATGTAACCGAAATTTTAGTGCAAGTCAAAACACACCCTAACCTAAGTCACTTACCTATCATAAAATCATAATCTAGAATATAAAAACACAACTAAGCCACAGAAAAACGAAAAGGACATAAATATACTGTACTGTAGTAACAGAAAAAAATGACAAAAAATGAGTGTAAAAAAAAATTCCTAACCGTTATTCCTTCTCATCTCTTTACAATGTTTAATTTCACTTCCATCGTGATGGCTTTCCTCTTCGTCGAAGCACTACCATCTGTAGACTCTGACTTTCATTTAGGAGCCATGATGAGGGCCAAAGAGTCGCCAAGCAAAGCAACACAAACGGAACACTTCCCCTGCGCGCAACCAAACTAGTTTGCCAACTCCCTCACTCATTCGCCGCCTTATTGTGTATTCTTACGCTGCGCGCAGCCAAACTAGTTTGCCCACGTAGTCTGTAAGTACAACCCTAACGATGTAAGCCGAAACACTCAGTCTCAATTTTTTTACGTTTTTATGGGAGTGAGCGTTGTAAACTCGAAACGTCGCATGTCGAGACGTTGTAATCCGAGGACTCCCTGTATTCGTAAAAATCCACCATCCATTTGTGCATATCCAAATACCGTATTTGGATTCTGCTCCACCCCTACAGTAAAGGGTAAGGCAAAATGTTTAATCTGGACCTAAACCAGACAGAGAACATCACATAAAACTGAACTTGCTCACGTTCAAGTTCTTCACTTGCAAAATACGTAATGTTAAGTTCACCGTTCTTAGAGATATGAGCTTGTTCAATGAAGGCGCTCTTTTGAACTTGTTCATGCACAACACTGAACTCTTATATTGCTCAAAGCCAGCTGATATAACACATTTTGCTTTAATTTGATTAATTAAGATATCAATTTACGAGGACACATTAACATATAGAATTACAGTCATATGAAAAAGTTTGGGAAGCCCTCTTAATTCTTTGGATTTTTGTTTCTCATTGGCTGAGCTTTCAAAGTAGCACCTTCCTTTTAATATCTGACATGCCTTATGGAGACAGTAGGATTTCAGCAGTGACATTAAGTTTATTGGATTAACAGAAAATATGCATCATAACAAAATTAGACAGGTGCATAAATGTGGGCACCCCAACAGAGATATGACATCAATACTTAACTGAGCCTCCTTTTGTCCTCTAGACGCTGTCCTCCTATAGCCTGTGATGAGTGTCTGATTCTGGATGGAGGTCTTGTTCACCATTCTTCATACAAAATCTCTCCAGTTCAGTTCAATTTGATAGACAGCCTGCTTCAAATCATCCCATAGATTTTTGATGATATTCAAGTCAGGGGACTGTGACGGCCATTTCAGAACATTGTACTTCTCACTATGCATGAATGCCTTTGTAGATTTCCAACTGTGTTTTGGGTCATTGTCTTGTTGGAATATCCAACACCTGCGTAACTTCAACTTTGTGACTGATGCTTGAACATTATCCTGAAGAATTTGTTGATATTGGGTTGAATTCATCCGACCCTCGACTTTAACAAGGGCCCCAGTCCCTGAACTAGCCACACAGCCCCACAGCATGATGGAACCTCCACCAAATTTGACAGTAGGTAGCAGGTGTTTTTCTTGGAATGCGGTGTTCTTCTTCCGCCATACAAAGCGCTTTTTGTTCTGACCAGATAACTCCGTTTGTGTCTCATCAGTCCAAAGCACTTTGTTCTAAAATGAATCTGGCTTGTCTAAATGAGCATTGGCATTCAACAAGCGACTCTGTTTGTGGCGTGAGTGCAGAAGGGGCTTCTGTCTCATCACCCTGCCATACAGATGTTCTTTGTGCAAATTGCGCTGAATTGTAGAACGATGTACAGATACACCATCTGCAGCCAGATGTTCTTTCAGGTCTTTGGAGGTGATCTGTGGGTTGTCTATCACCATTCTCACAATCCTGCTCATATGCCGCTCCTGTATTTTTCTTGGCCTGCCAGACCTGCTGGTTTAACAGCAACTGTGCCTGTGGCCTTCCATTTCTTGATTCCATTCCTTACAGTTGAAACTGACAGTTTAAACCTCTGAGATGGCTTTTTGTAGCCTTCCCCTAAACCAGGAGACTCAACAATCTTTGTTTTCAGATCTTTGGAGAGTTGCTTTGAGGATCCCATGCTGTCACTCTTCAGAGGAGAGTCAAAGGGAAGGAAGCCCAACTTGTAATTGACCCCCTTAAATCCCTTTATATCTCATGATTGGACACACCTGTCTATGAAGTTCAAGGCTTAACGAGCTCATCAACCAATCAGCATTGAGCAGTGACAGGCATTCAAATCAGCACAATGACAAGGGGACCCACATTTGTGCACAGCCAGTTTTTCACATTTGATTTAAGTTCATACAACTAAATACTGCGTCACTAAAAATCTTTGTTCGATAAACACTGCAGTCCTCCTAGGAAATGAAAGACAGACCATTGTTATTTTTTTTGTTGAAAGGAGAGTCAATTATTATGCAGGCTGAGAGGGGGTCACAAACTTTTTCATATGACTCTAAATTCTATTTAAAATACTAGGCAGCTTTGCCCCCTGCTCGCTTCGCTCTCCAACCTCTGGGCCGGCGCTACACATTAGCCTCTTTGCGGTTCTGCTGCTCACGTATGGAGATGTGCAATTCAAACAGATTTTTTATTTTCATGGGAATTGTTACATATACATAATAGAACTAACTATTTTACATTTCAGTGAGTAATTAACCATATTAAAAAACAGTAAGTCGATTTTGTTTTGTTTGGCTTTGAAATTAACATGCAAATACTTTTTAAACTTACACTTTTACTGTAAAACTTCAATAAAAACTATTTTTTGAATTAACTTTTCGTCAAAATCGCATTGAATTTTGATTCTGTGTTTCATCGTTACAATGCAACGTATAACTGCCTGTGATTAAATTTCATTTCTTTCTCTCTATTAAATAAAACAACTTTTTCAAATGTTTGTCCTGGTGATTTGTTAATTTTCTTTGCAAAAGCTATTCTATTGGGAAACTGTAAACATTTTAATACGAATGGCATATCAATATCTCCTTTGGTGTCTAATGTCATTAGTGAAGATGGACTACATTACCTTGCTTGAATACATCCTTCTTTCTACAGTAATTTGTGCGGTGGAAGACCAGACGGTGTTAACGGTTGTAGATATTCTTCATGATATTGTAAGTTGATGTTTTCATCTTCCGCACCATCACCACCAACTGTTTCAGCAGAGTCTATTGATATGCATTTAACCAGTTTGCTGTGTAACCTATCTAACATTTTTGGGGTTTGTTTGATTTCATCATTTGATTTCATCGTTTCTCGGTGCTAGGATTGCCCGTGTACTCATTTCTTCTTTTATATAACCCTTCGTGGTGAAATTATCCAATAATTTTTGGACATAATACGTCTTCTTAAATTGGGAACTTAAAGTGAGGAAAACGTTTATAAGAGCTGAGAGAGCAGGAAGTGTGTCTGTCAAAAGCATTCACACCAATGAGAGGTGAGAGGACTGTGGGCGTGGCTAAATATGATTGAGAGGAGGGTGGGACTTGAAAACATCTCATGGCCAAAGTCTTGTCTCGGGGGACTTGAAAAACGTCTCGTCTCGTCCCAGGATTTTTTTTATATAATACTAGGGAGCTTCGCCCCCTGTTCGCTTCGCATGCCAACCACTTTCCCCCCCTGCCAGAGGCCACTTCTCCGAAACGCCTCTTAAATGGTGCTACAATGGGAAACAAATACATTTTTTTCAAACTCCTCTATGTGCGAACCGCTGCTGGCGTGCTGCTGCTGTCGCCCTCACGTATGATCTGAACTTCGCTCACCTACCCCTAACCGCCAACGGTAGGTGCCATTGTGAAGAGGGGGGCTGAGCACACCCCAAGGAGATGCGGCTGCTCCTCCGAAACCCCCTCTTAAACGGAGATACATTGGGAAACAAGCAACAGGTGTTTAATTCACCTCCTCTTTGCTCGAGAAGCTGCTGGCTTGCTGCTACTGCGTGCCACGTGATCTGCATTTCGTGCAGAGCTTGAACATTTAAAAGCCTGCACAGCACCTGAATATTCAATCTCTTTTCGCTGTTCCGTTATTTCCCCAAGTAATATTTTCCATTTGTTTGCACTAATGCGATCTTTGCTCTCATCTTTTTTTGACTTTCGAATCTTCCTACTTCCATTATCTCTAACCTGCTCTGCATGTGCATCGCGGGACTTGGTGTCTGAAGGTTGTGAGTACGACGTGACTTGTTCGTCTTGTGGGAAGTGAAAGTGTCTCTCTTCAAAAGATCACATCTCGTCCCCGGAAAAACGTCTCGTCACAAGTTTTTTTTTTTTTTTTTATAATAGAGCTATATGCATACTGTGGTGGGCTGGCACCCTGCCCGGGGTTTGTTTCCTGCCTTGTGCCCTGTGTTGGCTGGGATTGGCTCCAGCAGACCCCCGTGACCCTGTAGTTAGGATATAGCGGGTTGTATAATGGATAGATGGATGGAGATATGTATATGTGCCAATGTGACAGCCTGCGTTGGGCGTACTGTACGACTTGCCAGCACAAGGGCTGAGCTTCTGAAGCTGAAAGCTCACAGACAGCCGAGCTTTTCAAAACTCAAACTAGCTAACACAATGCAGCTTGCTTTTAACTCAATCATCTAGGATATGCATAAGCCTTACTCTATAAATTTAAATGCAATTTAAAAAATGTTAATATGTTTAAAATGTTTACGCACTAGTGTGCGAGCTTTTACTCAGTTTTCTTTAAGATTAAGGACCTTGAAGGCGTTTGGAAACTTGTTTAGTCTTTTGTCAGTCCCAGCAGACCCGCCATGTCCCAAAACAAAAGTTTGCTCACTCAGTTCCCTCACAAAGCACAGAGTCCTTGGTTCAAAGAGAAGGCCACAAGCTGACGTCTTTAAAAATCAAAGCAGCGGCGTGTGAAATAATAGTGGCTGTCTAAGCCGCTTAAAAAGAGATGTCAAGCATCTGCTTTTAATAGTCCATAGATCCAAAACTAATAATAATGCACATTGAACCTTAATCTGGAGGGATGGATGTTCATCATGTAGATTTCACTTGAAAGCCAAGTAAGCTTTGGGAAAGAAAACTTCCCCAGACATCTTCAACAGTTCAGTGTAATAATGTCTCCTACTCTGTGATACCCCGGGTGCCCATAGCCCTGGGCATCATCCATCTGCTGGGACACCGATAGTCACACCCGAGGACAGATTAGGGCAAGTGAGGATACAGCAGCAGTTTTTAGTATTAGTAAAAGTGCACAGTGCAAGGGTTACAGGAAAGGGGCTCCATTAAGCATAAGGTGTGTAGATGGATGAAGACGATGGTGGGTTAACTAACTAACTTGTTATAGGAAAGCTTGTGTACTCGATCTTGGCTGATTTTTAAATGAGCGGGTGAGTGATTCAGTGGGTAAATCCATCCATCCATCCATTTTCCAACACGCTGAATCCGAACACTGGTTCACGGGGGTCTGCTGGAGCCAATCCCAGCCAACACAGGGCGCAAGGCAGGAACCAATCCTGGGCAGGGTGCCAACCCACCGCAGGGGTGGGTAAATATATGAGTTAAGCCACCGGCCCTTGGAAGGGTGCTATATTAAATATAAAAAGATTGATTGAATCTGTGGTGGTATAAATCGGTGAATAAGCTGGTGGGTTAAGCCAATTGTTAGAGGAAAGGCGCTAAACTAAACAAAGGCAGACGGATTGAAGTTGGTGGGTTCAGCAAGTTGCCATTAGAAAGGCACTGAGTTAAGCTTAAGCCAAGTAACCTGTCATAGGAAAGGCACTATATTAAAGATGGGGGGGGGTGATTGTCTGGGTGGGCTCCACACTCCCAGTTGCATCTGAGAACTTCTTGAGCCTGAACCGTCAATAGTCATAGACCAGGATGAGCCGGGCAAATGAGGACACCCACACACCGCAAGGGGTAGGTAGGAAGGGGAAATCCAACCTAAAAACACAAAGTGCAATCACGTGCAGTGGATCATATTTTCTTCTTCCATAAAATTGCAAAATCTGTGGAGGTTTGGAAAAAATAGTTCAAATAAATAATCCAATGAAAAATGGGGTAAAATCCAGAGACAGTTCATAAATAAACGGTGAGCCCTAATGCTTCCCTCTAAAACAAGGCATCTCCTCTCATTACCCTGTCACAGTATGAGGAGACGCCCGCCAACAGGTGCGGTCTACAGTCATATGGAAAAGTTTGTGACCCCCTCTCAGCCTGCATTATAATTGACTCTCCTTTCAACAATAAAGATAACAGTGGTCTGTCTTTCATTTCCTAGGAGTACTGCGGTGTTTTCTGAACAAAGATTTTTAGTGATGCAGTATTTAGTTGTATGAAATTAAATCAAATGTGAAAAACTGGCTGTGCACAAATGTGGGTCCCCTTGTCATTGTGCTGATTTGAATGCCTGTCACTGCTCAATGCTGATTGGTTGATGAGCTCGTTAAGCCTTGAACTTCATAGACAGGTGTGTCCAATCATGAGATATAAAGGTATTTAAGTTGGTCAATTACAAGTTGTGTTTCCTTCCCTTTGACTCTCCTCTGAAGAGTGACAGCATGGGATCCTCAAAGCAACTCTCCAAAGATCTGAAAACAAAGATTGTTGAGTCTCCTGGTTTAGGGGAAGGCTACAAAAAGCCATCTCAGAGGTTTAAACTGTCAGTTTCTGTAACTGGAAGGAATGGAATCAGGAAATGGAAGGCCACAGGCACAGTTGCTGTTAAACCCAGCAGGTCTGGCAGGCCAAGAAAAATACAAGAGCGGCATATGAGCAGGATTGTGAGAATGGTGACAGACAACCCACAGATCACCTCCAAAGACCTGCAAGAACATCTGGCTGCAAATGGTGTATCTGTACATCGTTCTACAATTCAGCGCAATTTGCACAAAGAACATCTGTATGGCAGGGTGATGAGAAAGAAGCCCTTTCTGCACTCACGTCACAAACAGAGTCGCTTGTTGTATGCCAATGCTCATTTAGACAAGCCAGATTCATTTTGGACCAAAGTGCTTTGGACTTATGAAACAAAAATTGAGTTATTTGGTCAGAACAAAAAGCATTTTGCATGGTGGAAGAAGAACACCGCATTCCAAGAAAAACACCTGCTACCTACTGTCAAATTTGGTGGAGGTTCCATCATGCTGTGGGGCTGTGTGGCCAGTTCAGGGACTGGGGCCCTTGTTAAAGTCGAGGGTCGGATGAATTCAACCCAATATCAACAAATTCTTCAGGATAATGTTCAAGCATCAGTCACAAAGTTGAAGTTATGCAGGGGTTGGATATTCCAACAAGACAATGACCCAAAACACAGTCTGAAATCTACAAAGGCATTCATGCAGAGGGAGAAGTACAATGTTCTGGAATGGCCGTCACAGTCCCCTGACTTGAATATCATCGAAAATCTATGGGATGATTTGAAGCAGGCTGTCTATCAAATTGAACTGAACTGGAGAGATTTTGTATGAAGAATGGTGAACAATACCTCCATCCAGAATCAGACACTCATCAGAGGCTATAGGAGGACAGCGTCTAGAGGACAAAAGGAGGCTCAGCTAAGTATTGATGTCATATCTCTGTTGGGGGGCCCACATTTATGCACCTGTCTAATTTTGTGATGATGCATGTTGCATATTTTCTGTTAATCCAATAAACTTAATGTCACTGCTGAAATCCTACTGTGTCCATAAGGCTGGTCAGATATTAAAAGGAAGTTGCTACTTTGAAAGCTCAGCCAATGAGAGACAAAAAATCCAAAGAATTAAGAGGGCTTCCCAAACTTTTTCATATGACTGTACCTTTAAGCCTGAGCTCAGGTCCCCATTACCAGGCCTGCAGCTATCATTTGGCACCATGCTGAGCCACATGCCTGTCTCCCACCAGCAGTCCCTCTGTGTCAGCAGGAGACACCACATAGCGGGCAGCTCCTACTCCCCAGCATGCTCCTCGTTCCTAACCACCTGCCTCTCACCCCTTTTCCACACAGACTCAGTCTCTCTCTCTCAGTCCCACTCTTCATTCACTCCTACTCCTTTTCTTCTTCCTTCTTCCTGTCCTTTATCTCTCTATCTACTAACCCTGTCCTTCCATGCTGGCTCCCTTTCACCCTTTTGTTGTGACTGGGTGCAGATGTGATCCGCTGTTACCTCCGAGGCGCGAACGAAGCACCCAACTGTTCTGCCCAGCACTACACACATGTGTGAGATCAGCCAAGTACCCCAATCAACCCCAGAGTGACTGGAGTCCACAGTCCACAGTGAACACATCTACAATCGGAAAGAGATGGCACAGATTTGACAGGCCTGCCAGGTGTGCAAAGGAAAAGCCTTTGTTGTCTACAAAGAACATCAGAGCAGGGCTACAGTTTGACATTCCCGGACACGATCACTTATTAAAAAATCTGCCCTACGCCAAAGACCACTTATGACAGTGGGTGAGTGAATGGGCCAACCAGTTAGTGGGCTACTGGACGAGTCGTTGTATTCATGACTTATGAGTGAAGGGGGCATTGCCTGTCTTTTCAGTTTATTATTTAAAATAAGTTACATCAACGCATTTCAAGTGTGCAGACCCAATGACACCAGAATTACAAATTCTCTGTAAACTCTTCTTCCTCTTCTTCCTCTCCTCCTGTTGAGTGTCACCTGCTGACTCCCTGAGGTGAGGTGGTGGGCTGTTTATAATCTGGACCTGAGAATACGTCTGGTAACATGGCCTGGCCAGCTGGGAGCATACACCTCTATTATATAGTGCCTTTCATACTGTCAGTCTATCTATCTATCATATAGTGCCTTTCATATCTATCTATCTATTATATAGTGCCTTTTATATCTATCTATCTATCATATAGTGGAATTCATATCTATCTATCTATTATATAGTGCCTTTCATACTATCTATCTAGCTCTCTATCTATTATATAGTGCCTTTCATACTATCTATTTATCATATAGTGCCTTTCATATCTATCTATCTATCTATCTATCTATTATATAGTGCCTTTTATATCTATCTATCTATCTATCTATCTATCTGTCTATCTATCTATCTATTATATAGTGCCTTTCATATCTATCTATCTATCTATCTATCTATCTATCTATCTATCATATAGTGCCTTTCATACTATCTATCTGTCTATCTATCTATCTTTCTATTATATAGTGCCTTTCATACTATCTATCTATCATATAGTGCCTTTCATATCTATCTATCTATCTATCATATAGTGCCTTTCATACTATCTATCTGTCTATCTATCTATCTATCTATCTATCTATCTATCTATCTATTATATAGTGCCTTTCATATCTATCTATCTATCTATCTATCTATCTATTATATAGTGCCTTTCATACTATCTATCTATCATATAGTGCTTTTCATATCTGTCTATCTACCTATCTATCTATTATATAGTGCCTTTCATATCTATCTATCTATCTATCTATCATATAGTGCCTTTCATACTATCTATCTATCTATCTATCTATCTATCTATCTATCTATCTATCTATGTCTAGGGAATTAGTCCAGTGGATCGAGACGGTTATTTTAAAATGAGTTCATCAAGAACACGGACACACAGTTGGAAACTTGTGAAGGGTAAATTTCACTCAAACATTAGGAAGTTTTTCTTTACACAAAGAACGATAGACACCTGTAATAAATGACCAAGTATTGTGGTGGACAGGAGGACTTTAGGGACCTTTACAGCTCGACTTGATGATATTTTTGCCAATAATAAGGAGAATGGGGGCGAGCTTGATGGCCTCGATGGTCAGGTCTTGTCACCACTGTTCTAATGTGCTGTCGACTTTAATGCTGGGCTTCAGCTCTGCCTCCAGCTCATGAGGCCCCTCTAAGGTTACCCGGCTGCACAGCTGAAATGTACACCAGAGACGTCATGCCATTGGATTTTCTGGGCAGCCCTCAGCGCTGGAGACAATGGCGCAGGTTCATTTCCCACAGTCTTCTCAGCCACTACCTCCCTTGCAGGCACCTGTTTGTGGAAAACGTCCAACCATCTTTGTTTTGGAGAAACCTGCCGGGGTGCTGATGCAACACCGAAACCCGAGGACACCGCTCTTCTTCTTCTTCTTCTTCATTTTTTTTTTAAACTTGAGTACAGTTTGGATTATTTAATCTGTAAGGAAGACACCACATTGGCTGCTTTCTAATTTCTATCTGAAAACATCTATGCAAAGATCTGAAAATCATTTATTGTATGATAAAGCCCACAATGAAAGGCATCATATTAAAACCAAACTGTTTTCTTTTTAATTTTGTAATTTAATTAAAGTTGCAACATGAAAAAGAAAACCACACCATGGCACACCATTTGTTAAACTGAGTCACCCTACGTTGGGATTTCTATGCCAAGTCTTTTTTTCTCATTCTGTATTTCGCCTTATACAATTTCTTGTATTAGGAATACGTTCGTTTTCGCACACCCCTTAGGGTCCGAGCACAGGGTCCACCATTGTACAGCAACTGCAGGTTAACGGCCAAAGGATCTCCATTGTGACAGCTCTAATAGTGACAGGCGCCCCACACACAATCAAGACTGATCAACTGCTTTGTAAGGCTTTCAACTATGAAGGAGTTTTTAAAGACCACAAAGAAGAAAAGAAATTTGACCATCGAGAGGAGGCCATTCAGTCCATCAGTCCCGCTTGTTTAGCTCTTAGCTCAGCTGTCCTCATACCTCATTCAGTTCTTCTTAAAGCTTCTCAAGGTTTCTCATTCAACTCCATGTCTCGGTAGTTTGTACAAGAGTCCTAGAACTCTTTACATAAAGAAGGGCTTCCTGGCTTCAGTCCTAAATACACTTCACCTTAGGGTTATGGATAAAGGGGCAAAGTCACATTGAACAGTTAGGGTTATGGGTTACACCTGCCTGCCTGCTCTTTAAAGGCCTTAATTACTGTGCTTAATCTGAAGGGAGTGATTCAATATGATGAGTAACCACAGGGGGGCACCACTGAGCCTCAAACCTCAGACACCATAACGCCCAACTCAGCCTCAGCTTCAGATTTTTATTTTACACCAACACCTTCCAAGTGTGCAGAGCCAATGACCCCACAATTACAAATTCTCTGTAAACTCTCGCCTGCTGACTCCATGAGGTGAGGTGGTGGGCTGTTTATAATCTGGACCTTAGAATAGGTCTGGTAACATGGCCTGGCCTGTTGGGAGGACATCTATCTATTATATAGTGCCTTTCACATTATCTATCAATCTATCTATCTTTAATACTATCTATCTATCTATTATACAGAGTCTTTAATACTATCTATCTATTATATAGTGCCTTTCACATTATCTATCTATCTATCTATCTGTCTTATATAGTGTATTTCATATTTATCTATCTATTACATCATGCCTTTCATATTTATCTGTCTATCTATTATATCGTGTATTTCACACCTATCTATCTATCTATCTATTATATAGTGCCTTTCACGTTATCTATCTATCTATTATACAGTCTTTAATACTATCTATCTATCTATTATATAGTGCCTTTTACATTATCTATATATCTATTATATAGTGCCTTTCACATCTATCTATCTATCTATCTGTCTTAGATAAATATGAAATACACTATATAAGACAGATAGATAGATGTGAAAGGCACTATATAATAGATAGATAGTATTAAAGACTGTATAATAGATAGATACATAGATAATGTGAAAGGCACTATATAATAGATAGACAGATAAATATGAAAGGCATGATGTAATAGATAGATAAATATGAAATACACTATATAAGACAGAGAGATAGATAGATAGATAATGTGAAAGGCACTATATAATAGATAGATAAATATGAAATGCACGATGTAATAGATAGATAGATAGGTAAATATGAAATACACTATATAAGACAGAGAGATAGATAGATAGATAATGTGAAAGGCACTATATAATAGATAGATAAATATGAAA
This sequence comes from Erpetoichthys calabaricus, assembly GCF_900747795.2. Lineage (NCBI taxonomy): Eukaryota > Metazoa > Chordata > Cladistia > Polypteriformes > Polypteridae > Erpetoichthys > Erpetoichthys calabaricus. Next base: position 6,423,639 of record NC_041399.2, on the reverse strand, counting down.
TGCACGATGTAATAGATAGATAGATAGGTAAATATGAAATACACTATATATCTATCTATTACATCGTGCATTTCATATTTATTTATCTATCTATTATATAGTGCCTTTCACATTATCTATCTATCTATCTATCTATTATACAGAGTCTTTAATACTATCTATCTATTATATAGTGCCTTTCACATTATCTGTCTATCTATCTGTCTTATATAGTGTATTTCATATTTATCTATATCTATTACATTGTGCCTTTCATATTTATCTGTCTATCTATTATATAGTGCCTTTCATATCTATCTATCTACAGTTAGGTCCATAAATATTTGGACAGAGACACCTTTTTTCTAATTTTGGTTCTGCACATTACCACAATGAATTTTAAATGAAACAACTCCGATGCAGTTGAAGTGCAGACTTTCAGCTTTAATTCAGTGGGGTGAACAAAACTATTGCATAAAAATGTGAGGCAACTAAAGCAATTTATGAACACAATCCCTTCATTTCAGGGGCTCAAAAGTAATTGGACAAATTAAATGACTGGAAATCAAATGTTCATTTCTAATACTTGGTTGAAAACCCTTTGCTGGCAATGACAGCCTGAAGTCTTGAACTCCTGGACAACACCTGGGGCCTCATGTATAACGCCGTGCGTAGAACTCACACTATAACATGGCGTAAGCACAAAAGCGGGATTGTGCGTACGCACAGAAAAATCCAGATGCAGGAATCTGTGCGCACGCATACTTTCACGTTCTTCCACTACATAAATCCCGATTTGCGTGAAAAGTAACGCACGTGCACGCGCCTTCTGTCCCGCCCCAACTCCTCCCAGAATTACGCCTCTTTGAATATGCAAATCAATATAAATAGCCTTCTGTGAAAAGACAATGGGAAAAGCACAGTGGAAAATATAAGAATTTCAGCGAATACCAAGTGGAGGCAAAGGAAAAACGTACTATTTGTTGGTTTAAACAGTGATATAATCAACAAAAGAAAGTTAATCGAGTGACAGAGTGTCGGAAAAACTCGAAAGATCAAATTCACAAAGTCGCACAGTGCCCGAAATAAAAAAAGAAATCACATATCAAAGTCGCCGTGAAAAGGCGAGTTGTAGCCCACCGTCTGAGTGTCATATGAAAGCTTATCAGGGTACAAACAAAAAACATAGGCACACAGTGGTAAAGAAGCACGAAATGTCAACTTTAATCTCGAAATTTCCACTTTAATCATGTAGTTTATTTTGCCATTAAAGTAGAACATTATAAACTTCATCTTAAAATCGTTTATTTTACTAGTTTCTCAAGTAGCATGTTAAATGCTTTTTTCTGTGTTTGATCTTCTATGTGCTCTATGTGTGTGAATCACTACGTGCTTCCGTTCTTTCTCTTTCTCCGACAGGACACAGAATGCATTACATTCGAGATATTACAGCTCTCTGAATAATTAAAATACTGAGATGTATACGTGATATCATTTTCATGATGATCGGAATGAAAGCATGTTATTAAACATGGGAACACGGTGACGCAGTGATTGTTCATATCTCACGCAAGAGGCTTGCTGCACCATGTGTGATCTTCGATGAAATTATTTATTACAGAAGTACTGTCTCTTTCAAACGTACTAACCTCCAATTCCTGTCCATACTTTTCTTTCTCCAATCGCCACACAATCAGCTCTGTAATAGACGTGAAGCCATTTGTAAGCTTAGAACGCCGATTCTTCAAAACTTTTAAGGAACATTGAAATATCTTCGTAGTACATGTTTAATTATTCTATTCGTCTATCCTTCCAGTGTCGCGTCAGCACCAGCAAGAATACAGCGCAAGGCAGGAGCTATCTGTGAACTAGCTATACGCTGCGGCACCGTGTCCTCACATGTTCAATTATTAGCAATACAGATTATTTAAATGAAATTAAAGTTTTATCTGTATACTATAAGCAACACATTTTGCTGCATTTCATCTTAAAAATGATATTGCCATCATACGCGCTTTATAAAGTAGCGCAGGTTGTGCAATATTATAACTGTAGTGCAAGTTTACAGTGAGGTGATTGAGTGCGTTTATAGTTCTTGGGATGAAACTGTTTCTGAAACGCGAGGTCCGTACAGGAAAGGCTTTGACGCTTTTTGCCGTGGTTGAGGTAGTGTGTACTTGAAACTGTATACCGATAATTCTCTTTCCGATCATCTGCTGCTGTGATTCACACTCAGATACAGTGATATAAATACTCCGAGTGGTGCAGTGAGAGTAATATGGAAAAAGATGATCCGCAGTGGCAACCCTTAACGGGAACAGCAAAAAGAAGAACAAGATGCAGTGAGCGTAACAACGCTAAAGCAGTTCTGGTATTTGGAATACTATGGCTATTCCCTGGCCCATTATATTGCAGCAGGTTAATTACAATCAGATGCATTACACTAATAAACAATATGCAGTTAATTTCAGTGTATTTATAAAGCCGCGTCAGGAATGTGGAGCTAAGAAAGAAAGGATGAGCACACAGGAACAGTAGTTTGACCATTCTGTGGACCATTATATTGTTACAGGTTAATTACAATCAGATGCATTAAATTTATGAACGATACGCGGTTAATTTCAGTGTATTTGATAAAGCCGCCGCCGTGGATGTGGATCTAAGAAAGGGTAACCATACAGGAACAGTAGCACTGCTTTGACGCTGGGTGCCGCCAGTCTGCAAAACCGGGCGGATAAATTGCGTACGCCAAGGTATGAGTTACCGTGGAAATGTGCGTGGCTTTACGCCAAGTTTAGGTTTTATACATCGCGATTTGAGCGTGGAAAGGTTCGTATGCAACATTTCTGTGTGTACGCACCGTTTATACATGAGGCCCCAGATGTTGGGTTTCCTCCTTTTTAATGCTCTGCCAGGCCTTTACTGCAGCGGCTTTCAGTTGCTGTTTGTTTGTGGGCCTTTCTGTCTGAAGTTTAGTCTTCAACAAGTGAAATGCCTGCTCAGTTGGGTTAAGATCAGGGGCCTCATGTATAACGCCGTGCGTAGAACTCACACTATAACATGGCGTAAGCACAAAAGCGGGATTGTGCGTATGCACAGAAAAATCCAGATGCAGGAATCTGTGCGCACGCATACTTTCACGTTCTTCTACTACATAAATCCCGATTTGCGTGAAAAGTAACGCACGTGCACGCGCCTTCTGTCCCGCCCCAACTCCTCCCAGAATTACGCCTCTTTGAATATGCAAATCAATATAAATAGCCTTCTGTGAAAAGACAATGGGAAAAGCACGGGAGAAAATATAAGAATTTCAGCGAATACCAAGTGGAGGCAAAGGAAAAACGTACTATTTGTTGGTTTAAACAGTGGGATAATCAACAAAAGGAAGCTGATCGAGTGACCGAGTGTCGGAGAAACTCGAAGGCTCAACTTCACAAAGTCGCACAGTGCCCGAAATAAAAAAGAAATCACATATCAAAGTCGCCGTGAAAAAGCGAGTCGTAGCCCACCGTCTGAGTGTCATATGAAAGCTTATTAGGGTACAGACAAAAAAAAGGCACACAGTGGGGAAAAAAGCACGAAATGTCAACTTTAATCTCGAAATTTCCACTTTAATCACGTAGTTTATTTTGCCATTAAAGTAGAACATCTTAAACTTCATCTTAAAATCGTTTAATTTACTAGTTTCTCAAATCCTATTGTAACTAAAGTGGCATGTTAAATGCTTTGTTCTGTATTTGATCTTCTATGTGCTCTATGTGTATGAATCACTACCTGCTTTTTAAACGGGCTTTCTCTTTCTCCGACAGGACACATAATCCATTACATTCTTGATATTACAGCTCTCTGAATAATTAAAATACTGAGATGTATACGTGAGATCTTTTTCATGATGATAGGAATGAAAGCATGTTATTAAACATGGGAACACGGTGGCGCAGTGATTGTTCATATCTCACGCAAGAGGCTTGCTGCACCATGTGTGACCTTCGATGAAATAATTTATCACAGCAGTACTGTCTCTTTCAAACATACTAACCTCCAATTCCTGTCCTTACTTTTCTTTCTCCAAAAACTCAATCGCCACACAATCAGCTATGTAATAGACGTGAAGCCATCTGTAAGCTTAGAACTTCGATTCTTCAAAACTTTTAAGGAACATTGAAATATCTTAGTAGTACGTGTTTAATTATTCTATCCGTCTATCTTTCCAGTGTCGCGTCAGCACCAGCAATAATACAGCGCAAGGCAGGAACAATTACTGAACTAGCTAGCGCTGCGGCACCGTGTCCTCACATGTTTAATTATTAACAATACAGATTATTTAAATGAAGTTAAAGTTTTATCTGTATAATATAATCAACATGTTTTGCTGCATTTCGTCTTAGAAATGAATACCGTCATCACATGTAAATACGCGCTTTATAAAGTGGCGCAGGTTGTGCAATATTATAACTGTAGTGCAAGTTTACAGTGAGGTAATTGTACTTATAAGTCCAAATATTTCTACAAGGAGCACTTGATGGACTGATTTAGTGTGTTTAGAGTTCTTGGGATGAAACTGTTTCTAAACCGCGAAGTCCGTACAGGGACTAAAGCGTTTGCTGTGGCTCAGGCAGCATCTGCTTCATGCTGTGTACTGATAATTCTCTTTCCAATCAGCTGCTGCTGTGATTTCCCACTCAGATACAGTGATATAAATACTCCGAGTGGTGCAGTGAGAGTAATGTGGAAAAAGATGATCTGCTGTGGCAACCCTTAACGGGATCAGCTGAAAGAAGATGCAGTGAGAGTTACAACGCTAAAGCAGTTCTGGTATTTGGAACACTATGGCTATTCCCTGGACCATTATATTGCTGCAGGTTAATTACAATCAGATGCATTACACTAATAAACAATATGCAGTTAATTTCAGTGTATTTGATAAAGCCGCGCCAGGAATGTGGATCTAAGAAAGGGTGATCACACAGGAACAGTAGCACTGCTTTGACGCTGGGTGCCGCCAGTCTGCAAAACCGGGCGGATAAATTGCGTACGCCAAGGAATGAGTTACCGTGGAAATGTGCGTGGCTTTACGCCAAGTTTAGGTTTTATACATCGCGATTTGAGCGTGGAAAGGTTCGTACGCAACATTTCTGTGCATACGCACCGTTTATACATGAGGCCCCAGGTGACTGACTTGGCCATTCAAGAATTTTCCACTTCTTTGCTTTAATAAACTCCTGGGTTGCTTTGGCTGTATGTTTCGGGTCATTGTCCATCTGTATCATGAATCAATTTGACTGCTGTATTTAGCTGGATTTGAGCAGACAGTATGTCTCTGAACACCTCAGAATTCATTTGGCTGCTTCTGTCCTGTGTCACATCATCAGTAAACACGAGTGTCCCAGTGCTACTGGCAGCCATGCACGCCCAAGCCATCACACTGCCTCCCTCCACCGTGTTTTACAGATGATGTGCTATGCTTTGGATAATGAGCTGTTCCACACCTTCTCCATACTTTTTTCTTGCCATCATTCTGGTAGAGGTTGATCTTGGTTTCATCTGTCCAAAGAATGTTTTTCCAGAACTGTGCTGGCTTTTTTAGATGTTCTTTAGCAAAGTCCAATCTCGCCTTTCTATTCTTGAGGCTTATGAGTGGCTTGCACCTTGCAGTGCACCCTCTGGATTTACTTTCATGCAGTCTTCTCTTTATGGTAGACTTGGATATCGATACGCCTACCCCCTGGAGAGTGTTGTTCACTTGCTTGGCTGTTGTGAAGGGGTTTCTCTTCACCATGGAAATGATTCTGCGATCATCCACTACTGTTGTCTTCCGTGGACGTCCAGGTCTTTTTGCGTTGCTGAGTTCACCAGTGCTGCTTGCTTTCTTTCTCAGGATGTACCAAACTGTAGATTTTGCCACTCGTAATATTGTAGTAATTTCTCAGATGGGTTTTTTCCATTTTCGCAGCTTAAGGATGGCTTCTTTCACCTGCATGGAGAGCTCCTTTGACCGCATGTTGTCTGTTCACAGCAAAATCTTCCACATGCAAGCACCACACCTCACATCAACTCCAGGCCTTTTATCTGCTTAACTGATAATGACATAATGACGGACTTGATCACACCTGCCCATGAAATAGCCTTTGAGTCAATTGTCCAATTACTTTTGAGCCCCTGAAATGAAGGGATTGTGTTCACAAAATGCTTTAGTTGCCTCACATTTTTATGTAATCGTTTTGTTCACCCCACTGAATTAAAGCTGAAAGTCTGCACTTCAACTGCATCTGAGTTGTTTCATTTAAAATTCATTGTGGTAATGTACAGAACCAAAATTAGAAAAAAGTTGTCTCTGTGCAAATATTTATGGACCTAACTGTACATGTAAAACGCTCTCAATTGAAAGATGTGTTTCCCTTGTTACGTGCTCGCGTGATTATGGTGCACAGTGCTGCGCAGGTGCATGTACAAGATTTTTTTTTTTTTTGTAATAAAAGGAGACTGCGTCACTGGTGTACTTTGACCCTGGTCAAGAAGCTTCAGAGTGTTGTTTTTCTTCCGTCGTCAGTATATTACCTAAGTGTACGCTGTTAATAATTTTCTTGCCATCACAAAGACATTTAGTCTACATGTCAACAATACTTGATATCATTTTCATGATGAAATGTATTAAAGCGTGTGGGGGCACGGTGGCGTGGAGGTTGCACTGCTTCCTCACAGCAAGGGGGTCCCGGGTGTTCCCTGCCTTGAGTTTTCATGTTTTTCTGGTGGGTTTACTCGACGTGCTTCAGTTTCCTTTCATAGTCATGTAGGATGGCGGGTTTTGTTCTGCTCTATTAACCCTGCTAGTGTATGTGTTGCTCGTATTCACCCTGCGATTAGCTGGCACCCCGTTCAGGATTTGCTCCTGCCTCGCACACCATGTTTGCTGGGATGGGCACAACCCTGAATGGATGGCATAATTAAAAATGTATAACAAAGATTTTTTAAAGTTCTGAACACTCCGTGGTCTAAGTTTATAACTATAACTTTAATGTTACAAAGATGTTTATCGTGTGGTGATTGGTTATGTGGAGAAAGAAAAAAGAAAGATAGGAACTTTGGTACATCAGACAGAGACAGCACACATGCAATTAAGAAAGCCCATTGAGAAGAACATCCATTGAATTCTGTGTTCATGTCTCCAACCACCAGTTCACGAACCCAACATTTACAGAATATTGAAGTTAAACCTGTGCAATACCCATTCATACATCCAGTTTTTTGGAGCCTTGTCACACCTTCCATAAAGTTCTCTACACTGAAGGTACACCTGGGGACCCTGTCGCTACCCGATTTGCGCGCGCATGCACACAAAGACAATTAGAGCCGTGTGCGCATGCGCGCGCAGAACATTATTATTATTACGACTACCTGAGTTTTCCCTACTTCGCGACACGAGTCCCTGTCGCTACCCGATCTGCGTGGATTTTTTTTGTCTTTAATGTTTTTTTCATTAAGCGCATGCGGTGTGTGTCACTACCTGGTTCCTGCGTATTGAAAGGTTACGTCATCACACACTTTACGGTGCTACCCAATCTGTTTAACGCATGCGTGAACACTTTACAGCATGTTAGGCTTTCAATATGCCTGCGCGCGCAAATCGGGTAGCGACAGACCCCTTAGGCTCATTTATACTTCACGCTCAGAATGCGTATGCGTTCGCATCATGGCCGCCACACGTTCTGAGCGTTCATTTGATGCGTCCTCTGAGCAGGTCCTCAGAAATTAACGTGACGCGTGCGCGAGTTGTAGTACCAGCCAAAAGTCGGGGGGCGCAGTATGCTAAAAGTTGGAATGTGACGTCCGAGTCTCTTTCTGTGTGACAGAAAGCCGCTTTGCGGATCCTACGAGATCGGTGTGCGCGCTTCAATCTTTGATGAACGGTTCGAAGTGGTGAAGCAAAATGCCAACATACAGATGCATTCGTGGTGCTTTTATATTCAAGCGTTGCATATTCCTGATTGTAATGACACGATACATTTTAAAAATCTCACATACCGTCTTCTGCGCCATCTTTTTTTCTAGGGCTTCCTCCGGTACTGACAGCAGCGGCAAACCGCAATAGATCACCACACTGAGCACATTAAATGTGTGATATTCCAACTCTCTGCACATTTAGAATCCTTAGATTTATACTTGATAGGACTTTCATGATGAAATGCATTGAAGTATGTATGTTACATTTTACAGATAAATCGTTAATTTCGTTTAAATAATGAATACTGTTAATAATGACACACGTCGGGGTGACATGGTGGCGGAGCGTTAGCGCTGCTGTCTCGCAGGGAGTCACGTCGCTGGTATTCCCTGCCTGGAGTTTGATGTTTTCCTGCTGGGTTTCCACCATGTGCTCCAGTTTCCTTCCAAAAATATGCAGATTTGGTGACACTAAAATGACGCCAGCGTGTATGTGAGTGCTTGTATTCACCTTGCGATGAGCTGATGTCCCATCTGAGGGATTGTTTCTGCCTCGTGCGCAATGCTAGCTGAAATGGACAAATCCCGGGACTGATGGATTTAATCATTAGATAGATAGATAGATAGATAGATAGATAGATAGATAGATAGATAGATAGATAGATAGATAGATAGATAGATAGATAGATAGATAGATAGATAGATAGATAGATATTGCAGTAAGGTGTCATCGGAGTTTAATGGCTGTTCCAGCAGGCAGTTCACAACGCAGCGAAGCCGAACCTGCTCTCACCGTGATGATATCTCACACTGCCACCTGGTGGATTCCTCCAGATTTACGTAAAGTACGCGCGTGAGAATAAACAGTAAAACGCTTGCGTAGCAGGAGCATCCGTGAAGTATGAATCCGGCCTTACTGTGAGGGAGCAGCACTACCGCTCATGTTTAATACACGCTTTAATGCATATCATCCTGAAAATGATATCAAGTATTTATCTTAGCATTCTAAATGTTCAGAGAGCAGGAATATCATAAATTGTGAATTTCCCATTGGGATTAATAAAGTATCTATCTATCTATCTATCTATCTATCTAAAGTCGATGGATTCTGTGCGCCGATCGCTGTCAGTGCAGAGGAAGTCAGTTTAAGAACAGCGTAGCGATTAACAACTGGGTCGGGGAACACTTAACACAAAGCATTTAATGTGCTACATAACTTATGACGGGGTTTGAGAAAATCTACTGAATTAAACATCCCTTTTAAGATGAAGTTTAGTTTACGACATTCCCCTTTAATGACAAAATAAACTACGAGAATAAAGTCAACATGTCAACTTTAATCTGGACATAAACGACGAGAATAAAGTGGAAATGTTGAGAATAAAGTCAAGTTTTTTTTTTCGTCACTGTGTCCGTATTTTTTTCTAATACGCTTCCTTAATTTTATGACATTATTATTAGATTTTTGTTTTACTTTTCATGATGACGTCACCTGCCTGCCCTGATCGCACGTCCCTGATATCGAGAGGCGTTGAACGGTGTGTCTTAAGTTTAGAGGAGGCACCAAACTTACTCTGATGAACACAACAAATGCCCTCATTGTTTATCTCCTTGGTCTTTAATCTAAAATCGAATTTCACCTGAAATAAAAGAACTAAAAAGGAAAAAGAAATTCTTATTATTAAACAATTTCTTTTTGTACTACAATTGTTTGCACCCCTAGAAAGTCGTAAGTCACATCAAACTGCATTCACCAGTTAAGTGTGCCAGTATTAGCATAGGGCACCGTGCCCGTCTTCAACAGAGGTAAGCGGCACATTCGCTCAGCTATTTTTTGTTGTTTTGTTTGCTTGTTTCAATCACACACAATTCAGAATTTTAATGCATTCTTTCTCGTCCTGGTGCTGGAAAGTGCTGACACATTACAACTTGGTTGGACACGCATGTACAAATGTCACTGTGCTCCACACAATAAGTGACAATGTGACTGCGACGATCCAGAATCGACAGATCACTTACTTTTTTGGGAGTGTGGGAACTGGAAAAAAAAATACAAGTAGATATGGGGAGAACACGTAAACTCCACACTGACGACAACCAAAAACAGGACTCACAAACAAAAAAGCCTGATGCACGAGCCGGGAACGGCAACTCACAAAGTGTCAGGGCGGCACAAAGCGGCATCGCCGGTGAACAGACATACAATGCCGCCATCTAGTGGACAAAGTCATAAACTGCATGTGCAACCTGCCGGAATCATCCGGGGCGTCCCGCGACTTATGTCACAGGTGTGGCAAGGCTGCAGTTAGGCTCGTCTCACAGCCTCGGGTGTCACTAAGTCTGCTGAAATACGAATCGATCGTGCTGTTGTGATTCATAAGTCACATCGGATAAAAGTGTCATGTAAAGGTGATGACTATTTCATGCCAGGCTTGCATAAAGAATTATTGTTATTATCCATCCATCCATTTTCCAACCCGCTGAATCCGAACACAGGGTCACGGGGGTCTGCTGGAGCCAATCCCAGCCAACACAGGGCACAAGGCACGGAACCAATCCCGGGCAAGGTGCCAACCCACCGCAGGACACACACAAACACACCCACACACCAAGCACACACCAGGGCCAATTTAGAATCGCCAATCCACCTAACCTGCATGTCTTTGGACTGTGGGAGGAAACCGGAGCGCCCGGAGGAAACCACACAGACACAGGGAGAACATGCAAACTCCACGCAGGGAGGACCCGGGAATCGAACCCAGGTCCCCAGATCTCCCAACTGCGAGGAAGCAGCGCTACCCACTGCGCCACCGTGCCGCCCTAGTATTATTATTATTATTATTATTATTATTATTATCCATCCATCCATTTTCCAACCCGCTGAATCCGAACACAGGGTCGCGGGGGTCTGCTGGAGCCAACACAGGGCACCATGCAGGAACCAATCCCGGGCAGGGTGCCAACTCACCGCAGATTATTATTATTATTATTATTATTATTGTTTTAATGAGCAGTCGCCACCTGTGAGTCAAAGCGCGACCCCAATGTATGGGATTCTGTTCTACAGAGAAAGGCGCCATATAATAAAAAAAAAACCTCAGAATCCATCTCCCCTCAATTTGCTCACCGTGTCGCCCTGAGTGATTCATTTAACCCAAATGTAAAAATATGGAAATAATTTAATCACAGCAAATTGCTCAGTACAGAAAGGCGCTATATAATAAAGCGAGTCATCTCCTCAACCGGTTCACTGTTTGGCTTTAAATGAGTGTAAAAAGAAAAGCTTCCGTTGTAATAATGTGGAAATAATTGAACCAGTGGCATAGCTAGGAGGGGGCGGCACATTTTTGGGGAGCGGCATTATTGGCCAAAAGGCTCAGAACACTTCACGTGTAAGCAGCAGGGTTCGGAAAAATATCACTCATGAATAAAAAAAAAAAGTCAAATTCTCTGATTTTCATCCACAAATGCTTCAAAAATCATTTTCAGACGGTCGTTCTGTGACGGCATCAGACACGGCAGTTGAAATTTATGAGGCAATAACAAAAATAAACAGAAACATTACACCGATAATAATTTCAAGGAAGATAAACAACTAATTCACAATGTGTAATTTCGTTTCGTTAGCAATCCGAATGCGTTCTTGCTCGTCCCCACTTATCACTTGTACACCACACCGGTTCTGATTTTCGCAGCGTAATTATATTAAACTACTAATCAGAACACGGCTTATCAATGCATCTGTACTATATTCTTGTCTAGTTGATGCTTATAAATACTTATATGTGAAAAAAAATATTGCTATTTCTATATATATAAATAAATCTATGCAAAATGTATCTTCATTTTTCTCAATACGTCATTTTAATTTTCTATTTAAATAAGTTAACATATTCAGATACGTTGGAGGGCGGTAAATTGAAGCCCCGCCCAGCCCCGAGTGACGCGAACTCGAGCTACGCCATTGAATTGAACTTCTGTCATTTTAAAGTGCCTTATGGCTATAATGTCGAAAGGCGCTATATAACAAACGTTCTAAGAGTCTGTCTCCTCAACTGGCTCACTCTGTCACCATGAATACTTAATTAAACCCAAAAGAGCTCATCTTGTAAAAATATGGAAATAACTGCATTGCAGCTCAGTAAGGTGCTTTGTGTTCAATACAGAAAGGCGCTATATAGTGCAAAGTTCTCAAAATCCATCTCCGAAGCTGGCTTATTGTGTCACCCTGACTGATCCATTTTATCTTATCAAAATAATTATATTGTGGCACTATAACTGTGAAGTGCCTTCAGATTGTGTCCAATAGAGAAAGGCGCTATATAATAAAAAGTTCACAGCATCCGTCTTCCTCAGCTGGCTCACAGTGTGGCCTTGAGTGAGTCGTTTCAGTCTTGTAAAAACATGGAAGTAATTATTCTGTGAGATTGTAATTCTAAAGTGCTTTGTCAATGTGTTCATTACAGAAAGGTGCCATTTAATAGCACAAAGGTTACAGAATTCATCAGCACTGATGGGTCACCCCACTTAAAAACTCCCATTATGTAAAGTGCTGAAGGACAGTGTTCATGATGTAAAGGCGCTATATGATAACAGAAGGGTGTAAAACTCCTCTCCATCAGTGACCTCTAATAATAATAAATAATAATTCTTTGCATTTAAATCGCGCTTTTCTCACTCAAAGCGCTTAGCAATTGCAGGTTAAGGGCCTTGCTGAAGGGCCCAACAGAGCAGAGTCCCTATTGGCATTTACGGGATTCGAACCGGCAACCTTCCGATTACCAGTGCAGATCCCTAGCCTCTGAGGTCAGTGAAATTGGAAAATAATTTTAATATGGCCTCCCAGCTGTGAGGTGCTTTTAAGACTGCGTGTAGTACAGAAAGTCACTATATATAATATGCGTCCCCTTCAACCGTCACAGGGTGTGTCCCGGAGTGAGTCGTTTCAGATCGCCGTGCTCCAATCTGCAGAAAACATGCAATGATAGGATTGTACTCAGTAGATAAAGGCACTATATAACAGCAAAAAGCTCTTCACACAGGGACACAGTGTGGGTCCCTAAATGAGTTATGAGACCTAACATTGCCCCTAGAAATTTGAAAAGCATTGTGTCCTACCTTTATCTTCTTCTATAATACGCTACCGTGGCTGTTCGTTTGTCTGTCCTTGATTTTAAATCACCTGTAGCTCGCAAACCGTTTCACCTATTGACTTGAAAATTGGTACACATATACTACGTGACGTCTACTATCTGCTTTCGGGGTGATGATTTGGATTACTTTTTACTTTTATTTTATTGTTGAATTAACTCTCAGCACCGCGCAGCAGGTCGGCCATGCGGCACATGCGTATGGGAGCCGTTCACATTCCCCACCACCTTCACTAATCATTCTTGAGGCAGATTGAAGACTTAAGTGCCGGCTTAAGTGAAAAATTAAAGAAAACGTACTAAGTAATTGCAACACAAAAACTAACTTAATCAGCTTTAACGCGATGCCAACGAAAGAAGAGAAGCAGCGGGCCGCTAGGGTGGAGTAACGAAGAGCGACTCAGGAAGCAGCGAGGGCATCAACCTCTGAGCAAACGAACGATAAACATACAGAGAAAGAGGAGGAGAACCAGGAATGATCAAGTCAAGTGTATTCACTGCACAATATAGTGCAGTCCGCCGTTACTGGTAATATAATAATAGACAGAAGGCGCTATACAATGTCTGAATATGTCATCTCCCCTCCGCTAGCCCACTGGGTGACCCCCAGCGAGTCACTTTACCTGCCTGACCTCACAGTCAGATTACAATTCCATTATAGTACAACTTCAGGTGAAGTGCCTCAGGTGTGTGCTCCCCACAGAAAGGCGATATAGATAGATAGATAGATAGATAGATAGATAGATAGATAGATAGATAGATAGATAGATAGATAGATAGATAGATAGATAGATAGATAGATAGATATGAAAGGCACTATATAATAGATAGATAGATAGATAGATAGATAGATAGATAGATAGATAGATAGATAGATAGATAGATAGATATGAAAGGCACTATATAATAGATAGATAGATACAGTGGTGTGAAAAACTATTTGCCCCCTTCCTGATTTCTTATTCTTTTGCATGTTTGTCACACAAAATGTTTCTGATCATCAAACACATTTAACCATTAGTCAAATATAACACAAGTAAACACAAAATGCAGTTTTTAAATGATGGTGTTTATTATTTAGGGAGAAAAAAAATCCAAACCTACATGGCCCTGTGTGAAAAAGTAATTGCCCCCTTGTTAAAAAATAACCTAACTGTGGTGTATCACACCTGAGTTCAATTTCCGTAGCCACCCCCAGGCCTGATTACTGCCACACCTGTTTCAATCAAGAAATCACTTAAATAGGAGCTGCCTGACACAGAGAAGTAGACCAAAAGCACCTCAAAAGCTAGACATCATGCCAAGATCCAAAGAAATTCAGGAACAAATGGGAACAGAAGTAATTGAGATCTATCAGTCTGGTAAAGGTTATAAAGCCATTTCTAAAGCTTTGGGACTCCAGCGAACCACAGTGAGAGCCATTATCCACAAATGGCAAAAACATGGAACAGTGGTGAACCTTCCCAGGAGTGGCCGGCCCACCTAAATTACCCCAAGAGCGCAGAGACGACTCATCCGAGAGGTCACAAAAGACCCCAGGACAACGTCTAAAGAACTGCAGGCCTCACTTGCCTCAATTAAGGTCAGTGTTCATGACTCCACCATAAGAAAGACACTGGGCAAAAACGGCCTGCATGGCAGATTTCCAAGACGCAAACCACTGTTAAGCAAAAAGAACATTAGGGCTCGTCTCAATTTTGCTAAGAAACATCTCAATAATTGCCAAGACTTTTGGGAAAATACCTTGTGGACTGATGAGTCAAAAGTTGAACTTTTTGGAAGGCAAATGTCCCGTTACATCTGGCGTAAAAGGAACACAGCATTTCAGAAAAAGAACATCATACCAACAGTAAAATATGGTGGTGGTAGTGTGATGGTCTGGGGTTGTTTTGCTGCTTCAGGACCTGGAAGGCTTGCTGTGATAGATGGAACCATGAATTCTACTGTCTACCAAAAAATCCTGAAGGAGAATGTCCAGCCATCTGTTCGTCAACTCAAGCTGAAGCGATCTTGGGTGCTGCAACAGGACAATGACCCAAAACACACCAGCAAATCCACCTCTGAATGGCTGAAGAAAAACAAACTGAAGACTTTGGAGTGGCCTAGTCAAAGTCCTGACCTGGATCCAATTGAGATGCTATGGCATGACCTTAAAAAGGCGGTTCATGCTAGAAAACCCTCAAATAAAGCTGAATTACAACAATTTTGCAAAGATGAGTGGGCCAAAATTCCTCCAGAGCGCTGTAAAAGACTCATTGCAAGTTATCGCAAACGCTTGATTGCAGTTATTGCTGCTAAGGGTGGCCCAACCAGTTATTAGGTTCAGGGGGCAATTACTTTTTCACACAGGGCCATGTAGGTTTGGATTTTTTTTTTCTCCCTAAATAATAAAAACCACCATTTACAAACTGCATTTTGTGTTTACTTGTGTTATATTTGACTAATGGTTAAATGTGTTTGATGATCAGAAACATTTTGTGTGACAAACATGCAAAAGAATAAGAAATCAGGAAGGGGGCAAATAGTTTTTCACACCACTGTAGATAGATAGATAGATAGATAGATAGATAGATAGATAGATAGATAGATAGATAGATAGATAGATAGATAGATATGAAAGGCACTATATAATAGATAGATAGATAGATAGATAGATAGATAGATAGATAGATAGATAGATAGATAGATAGATAGATATGAAAGGCACTATATAATAGATAGATAGATAGATAGATAGATAGATAGATAGATAGATAGATAGATAGATAGATAGATAGATAGATAGATAGATAGATAGATAGATAGATAGATAGATAGATCTTTATTGTCATTGTCACTTTTACAAAGGAATAACGAAATTGAAGGTGCAATCGACTCAGTGTGAGGAATAAGAGTTAAAAAGACAAGAAGAGAGAAAATAATAACAAACTAAATAGTAATAAATATACAAATTGCACTTGTTGACCTAAGGTCTATATTGCACATTGGGAGAGTGATATGGAGCAGTTTTATTCTGAGTTCAGGGCCATGATTGCTTTCGGATAAAAGCTGTTTTTAAGGCGGTTTGTCCTGGTTTTCATAGCTCTGTATTTCTTGCCCGATGGCAAAAGCTGGAAGAGACAATGACCGGGATGTGATGAGTCCTGTGAAATGTCTATTGCTTTTTTGCGGCTACGGGATGTGTAGATTTGTTCCAGAGTAGGGAGGGTACAACCAATTGTTCTCTCCGCTATCCTGACGACCCTGTGGAGCGCTTTCTTTTCTGAGGAAGTGCAGCTGCCGTACCACACACACAGTCCATACGTCAGCACACTCTCGATGGAACAATGATAAAAAGCAAGGAGCAGATTTTTTGGGAGGTGGTTCTTTCTGAGAATTCTCAGAAAGTACAGTCTCTGCTGCGCCTTCTTTAGCAGCTCCTTGGTGTTTGCACTCCAGGTCAGGTCATCCTCCAGCTCCATACCCAGAAACCTGAACACCGGGACCCTCTCCACACAGGCCCCGCCAATGATGAGTGGCTGGATGTCAGTTTTGTTTTTCCTAAAGTCAATAACAAGCTCCTTTGTTTTTTTGTTGTTGAGGAGCAGGTTATTGACTGTGCACCACTCTGACAGTCACTCCACCTCGTCCCTGTATGCTAGCTCACCCTCCTTGCCCGAGATGAGTCCGACCACCGTCGTGTCATCCGCAAACTTTATAATCTTGTTGCTATGGTGAGTGGGGACACAGTCATATGTGTAGAGGGTGTAGAGGAGCGGGCTGAGCACACAACCCTGCGGCGTCCCAGTGTTGAGGCTGAGAGCAGTGGATGTGTGGAGACCCAGCCTGACCCTCTGGGAGCAACCCGACAGGAAGTCCAGTATCCAACTGCAGGTGAGTGATGGAAGTCCCAGATCTGCCAGTTTGGACACCAGTCGTTGTGGGAGGATGGTGTTAAACGCCGAGCTGAAGTCTACAAAGAGCAGTCTGGCATAACTCCCCTGCTGCTCCAGGTGGGTCAGGGCAGCATGAAGGGCTGTGGCCACAGCATGCTCCGTGGATCTCTTTGCTTTGTAAGCAAATTGAAATGGGTCCAGGTCTGCTGGCAGGCAGGCGATGATATGACTCCACACCAGTTTCTCAAAGCACTTCATGATGACAGATGTGAGTGCCACTGGGCAGAAATCATTCAGACTGTTCGTGTTGCGGAACAGTCTGCGGAACAATGATTGAGGACTTGAGGCAGGATGGGACAGTGGCCTGGGACAGGGACTGGTTGAAAATCCTGGTGAAGATTCCGGCCAGTTGATCTGCACAGTCTTTCAGCACCCATCCAGCCACACCGTCGGGTCCTGCAGCCTTCCTCGGGTTCACCTTCCTCATCACCCGCCTCACCTCACACTCTTCCACTGTGAGTATATTGCTGTTGTGAACAGGCTGTTGTGATGGAGCTGCTGTTGGTGTCGCCTCAAAGCGGGCAAAGAAGATGTTCAGCTCCTCTGCCAGAGAAGCGTCTCCCTCAGCGGCCAAGGAGTTGCTGGATTTGTAGCCGGTGATGTGCTGGACACCCTGCCACACCTGCCTGGTGTTGTTACTCCTCAGATGGTCCTCTATCCTCCTTCTGTATGCTGCCTTGGCCTCTCGGATGCCTCTCTTCAGGTTCGCTCTGGCTACACTGTAAAGAGCCCCATCCTCAGACCTGAAAGCAGTATTCCTAGCTTTCAGCAGACTCTGGACATCCCTCGTCATCCAGGGCTTCCTGTTAGGATAAATCCTTATGCGTCTGTCCCTGGTGACGTTGTCCGTGCAGAACCTGATGTAATCCAGGACTGCCGTAGTGTGGTACTCCAAGTCTTGGTGATAGAAAACCTCCCAATCGGTTCTCTGGAAGCAGTCCTGCAACTGTTGGGAGGCCTCCTCGGGCCATATGGTAACAGTCCTGGTCATAATGGGAGCTTGTTTCCTGAGGGGAGTATATGCAGGGATTAGAAGCAGAGATGTATGATCAGACTGGCCAAGGTGTGCTAGGGGTTTAGCCCTATAGGCCTGACAACGTGAAAAAAGTTTACTTGAGTTTTTTGCAAATTTATTCAAAATAAAAAAAACTGAGAAATCCTATGTCCATAAGTATTCACAGCCTTTGCCATGAAGCTCCAAATTGAGCTCAGGTGCATCCTGTTTCCCCTGATCATCCTTGAGATGTTTCTGCAGCTTCATTGGAGTCCACCTGTGGTAAATTCAGTTGACTGGACATGATTTGGAAAGGCACACACCTGTCTATAGAAGGTCCCACAGTTGACAGTTCATGTCAGAGCACAAACCAAGCATGAAGTCAAAGGAATTGTCTGTAGACCTCCGAGACAGGATTGTCTCCAGGCACAAATCTGGGGAAGGTTACAGAAAAATTTCTGCTGCTTTGAAGGTCCCAATGAGCACAGTGGCCTCCATCATCCGTAAGATGGAAGATGTTCGAAAACACCAGGACTCTTCCTAGAGCTGGCCGGCCATCTAAACTGAGCGATCGGGGGAGAAGGGTCTTAGTCAGGGAGGTGACCAAGAACCCGATGGTCACTCTGTCAGAGCTCCAGAGGTCCTCTGTGGAGAGAGGGGAACCTTCCAGAAGGACAACCATCTCTGCAGCAATCCACCAATCAGGCCTGTATGGTAGAGTGGCCAGACGGAAGCCACGCCTTAGTAAAAGGCACATGGCAGCCCGCCTGGAGTTTGCCAAAAGGCACCTGAAGGACTCTCAGACCATGAGAAAGAAAATTCTCTGGTCTGATGAGACAAAGATTGAACTCTTTGGTGTGAATGCCAGGTGTCACGTTTGGAGGAAACCTGGCACCATCCCTACAGTGAAGCACGGTGGTGGCAGCATCATGCTGTGGGGATGTTTTTCAGCGGCAGGAACTGGGAGACTAGTCAGGAGAAAGGGAAAGATGACTGCAGCAATGTACAGAGACATCCTGGATGAAAACCTGCTCCAGAGCGCTCTTGACCTCAGACTGGGGCGACGGTTCATCTTTCAGCAGGACAACGACCCTAAGCACACAGCCAAGATATCAAAGGAGTGGCTTCAGGACAACTCTGTGAATGTCCTTGAGTGGCCCAGCCAGAGCCCAGACTTGAATCCGATTGAACATCTCTGGAGAGATCTTAAAATGGCTGTGCACCGACGCTTCCCATCCAACCTGATGGAGCTTGAGAGGTGCTGCAAAGAGGAATGGGCCAAACTGGCCAAGGATAGGTGTGCCAAGCTTGTGGCATCATATTCAACAAGACTTGAGGCTGGAATTGCTGCCAATGGTGCATCGACAAAGTATTGAGCAAAGGCTGTGAATACTTATGGACATGGGATTTCTCAGTTTTTTTATTTTTAATAAATTTGCAAAAACCTCAAGTAAACTTTTTTCACGTTGTCATTATGGGGTGTTGTGTGTAGAATTCTGAGGAAAAAAATTAATTTAATCCATTTTGGAATAAGGCTGTAACATAACAAAATGTGGACAAAGTGATGCGCTGTGAATACTTTCCGGATGCACTGTATATCATTAATTAAAAAAGAACAAATTGCTATTAGTGGGCTCCTTTCAAAAAAACGTTAGGGGTGCGCAATTAAAACTGTTATGAAAACTCGGGTCGCAAATACAGTACTTAAAGGTTGAGAAACGCTGCGATAGTGTAAGGGAAGCAAAATTAAAAATAATTCACACATAGTCTGCAGAATAAAACATTAAAATTAGGACCATTAGGAATGACAAAGGATGTGGGGGGGGCAAAAAGAGGACTAGCCAAACAGTGAAAGCCCCCCCCCCATCAGCTATTTATTACATGCATGCCATTCAATAGGTAAGATACAGAGTAGTAATTGGATTGTACAACAGGGTGCCAACAGGGGGCGCATTTTGTTTTACTGTGCTTCAGACCAACAAAGGCTGGCATTCACTAAACAAAGGAGCTGAACTCCATGTTGGCAAGTCACAGACCAGCAATATGGCCGAGGTGAGGTAACTCGGCAGTGTGGCCTGGCGCTACAGGCTTTGGACTTCAAACCCTGAGGCTGTTGTGGGTTTAAATCCTGCTACTGACACTGATGTGACCCTCAGCAAGTCATTTGACCTGCCTGGGCTCCAACTGGAAAAACCAAAAGAAATGTTACCAATTGTATCATAAATGTTGTTGGTGGCATGGTGGCACAGTGGGTAGCGCTGCTGCCTTGCAGTTAGGAGTCCTGGGTTCGCTTCCCGGGTCCTCCCTGCGTGGAGTTTGCATGTTCTCCCCATGTCTGAGTGGGTTTCCTCCCACAGTCCAAAATCTGCAGGTTGGGTCCTCAATTGTCCCTAGTGTGTGCTTGGTGTGTGGCGCCCTGCAGTGGGCTGGCGCCCTGCCCGGGGTTTGCTTCCTGCCTTGCGCCCTGTGTTGGCTGGAATTGGCTCCAACAGACCCCCGTGACCCTGTAGTTAGGATATAGCGGGTTGGTTGATGGATGGATGGATGTTGTAAGCCGTCTTGGATAAAGGAGTCCGCCAAATAAATAAATGCAAACCCCTGGTGACTGGAATACAAGGATCACCCACCTAATACTGTGTAGGCCCCCCTCATGCCCCCTAAACAGCTCTGACCCCCCCTTAGGCATGGACTCCACAAGACCTCTGAAGGTGTCCTGTGGTATCTGGCACCAAGACGCCGTCAGCAGCAGATCCTTTAAGTCCCGTGAGTTGCGAGGTGGGGCCTCCATGGGTCAGATTTGTTTTTCCAGCACATTCCACAGATGCTTGATTGGATTGAGATCTGGGGAATTTGAGGGTCAAGTTGACACCTTGAACTCTCTGTCCTGGCCCTCAAACCTTGCCTGAACAATTTTTGCAGTGTGGGTGGGCGTATTTATCCTGCTGAAAGAGGCCACTGCCATCAAGGAATGCCAATGCCATGAAGTGCTGTACGTGGTCTGCAGCAGCAGCAACAACAACAGCAACTTTTATTTCTAAAGCACATTTTCATACAAGTGAAGGAGCTTTACAAGACAAAGAAAGAAAAATGAAATATATAAAAATAAAATTAGGCAATACCAAGTAACAAAGAATAAAGTGAGCTCTGATGGCCAGGGAGGACAGAAAAAAACAAAACAAAATCTGCAGGGGTTCAAAGGCCATGAGACCACCGAGCCCCCACTGGGCATTCTACCTAACATGAATGATCTCAATAAGTGCTTGTGGTTTGCAGGCTCCATGTGGAAGAATAAGATGATGACGGTCATGTGGACCTCTGGCCTTCAATCCATCAATGTACGGACTGCATGGTGCCCTGATCAGGTGGTGGGGGCACAGATCAACACCACAGAAAACCGGAAAAAGAACGGCAGAGAAAGTAGGGGTTAGCACGGATTGTGGAGCCATGATAAAAACGATAATTCAATGCGCATACAGAATATCAGGTGGAAGGGACAGCCAGCAGTTTATCCCGGCCGGGACGCCCCAGTAACAGATGGATGGGGGAGGGGAGCTTATCAGGGACACTGCCTCCATGAGGATGATAGATGGCAGCTTCCCTGGACTGCACTGGTGCACTATGGGACTTGGAGTTCGGCGACACAGCCCTGCTGGGTACCGTGGGAGCTGCCAGGAGATGCTGCAGGGAGACTGGGGAGTCCCTACTGGTTACATAGCCCAGAAGTACCCCAAAGTCACAGGAACTGAGGCACAGACGTACTTCTGGGCTGTAGAAAAATACAATTCTCCATCTGACCCAGAAGTGCTGACGAGTCACATGGACGGAAGGACTGAAGCACTTTCAGGTCAAGGACTATATAAAGGACTGTTGGAGACCCAGCAAGCGAGCTGGAGTCGGGTGCTGGAGGACAGAGCTTGCTGGGAGGTGTGGAGGAGAAGAAGAGTATTGAATTATTGTGTTTATTGATTGAGTTTGTTGTGGTGGAGGTGCTTTGGAGCACGGGAAAGAAGAAATAATTAAAAGAATACTTCTTGGTGCTTTTAACTTGTGTCCAGAGTATCTGTCTGTTGGGTTTAAGTGGCAACAGCGACCCCTAACGTCCACACAGGGTTACACTAAAATGAAGCTCTGAGAAAGCCATGTTACAATAATGAGTTTTTTGCAGTTTTTTAAAGTGCTTTACCGTATTAGCCTGGCGAATTTCTATCGGTAAACTCGTATTGCAGATTTTAGGTGTTTAACAGCAGAAGGCCGCCTCACCACTTCTTTAAGTTTAGCTCTTGGAATTCTAAGCAGACCCTCATTTGAAGATCTTAGGGTTACGATTTGGAGTGTAAGGTGAGAAAACATTTCCATTCTGTTAAGTGCTGCTCTTTAGTGCACAGAAAGTGTGTTGCATTGGGCAGGCATGTAGGGTGCTGCATAATGTGGCACACAATCACGGCTGGCCCGTACCAGAAGAGATGCTGTATGATGAATCTGACCCACCATTAGATCAGCCAAATCGGAGAGCATTTGAATGTAATTAGCAGAATGTTAAAATAGCTAATCAGAGGCAGCATTTATTTTATAACCAATTCATTTAATTTGGGGTCAATATCACAGCATGCAGCCCTTAAATTCCTTAGTTCATTGGCCACATCTCTTACTCCAGCGTTTCTCAACCTTTAAGTGTTTGCGACCCGAGTTTTCATAACAGTTTTAATCGCGCCCCCCTAATGTTTTTTTGAAACCCTAATAAGATTTATTCCTATATTTTTTGCTGCTGATACACTGCTACAAGTTTGAAATTTTCCTACGAATAGCGAAATTACGCCACATATGGCAACATATGTAACAAAAAAAGGGGGTGCGCCCCACAGTTTGAGAACCGTCTTATAGCATCCACTATTGCATTTTGTGACTCCAGAACAGCGTCACTCAGCTCACAGCCAGATGGTTGTGCTGTGGTTTTTCCGAGGCAGCGGTGTCAGCATCTGAAGATGTGCCCGGCCTAGTAGCACTATCACCGTGTCCTCGGCACGGTGGTCAGCTTTTGTAAATGGAATAAACAGACGGTGTGGGCTGCGACTTTCATTTGTGGCCATACAACACATGGGATCTCATCCTTGATGTTGTGAGGGGTCCGAGTCGCGATTTATCAAAGCTTGACTTCCAGTTTGAGTGAACGCTGGCGGGACTGCTCGCCGCTGCTCACCAGTAACTAGACTATTGATTTTAGCTATGACTGGTGATTTTGATGGTGATATTGCCGTTATTGCTGATATCTCTGTATGTCTGTGTATGCATTCGCTTCAGGCTAACCCCCGTTTTGTTTCGAAACTTACCTGGTTTGTTCTCTGGTCGCCTGAGCTGCTTGTGGCCTCGCCTACAATGTGGACTGGTAGGATATTCGCCTGGTTAATATTTGTTTGGTGTCTTCTGTCTCTTGCTATCCAACCTGCGACGGGCCTCCTCCAGTACTCGACTGCTGAGCTTCTTCGACTGCGTCTCCACCAGTCTCTCTGTTGTCTGTGCTACATTTCGACCCGGACGTCATTTCTCCCTCGTCGGAGATACATCCATCGTGAGATTCTGAATGGACGCCTCAAAAGGAATTGACTCCTTCTGGTCCAACTCTTGGCACCCTCCACGTAACACAGATAGGAATGCTGAGCACAGCGTGTTGGCCAGCTTAGCTCATTTGGCTACCACCGCTGTCAAATGCGACAGCAGCTTTGTCAATTTCGGTCTACTGAACATCCGCTCACTCACGAGCAAGGGGCATCTCATTCAGAATCTCCTCATTGACCGTAAGTTTGACTTTCTCTGTTTAACCGAGACTTGGCAGCAACCTCAAGACTTCTCCGAACTTAATGAATCCACCCCCTCGGGGTTTTACACTTGTCAACCCCATGCCTCTGGCCATGATGGAGGTGTTGTGATAATTTATCGCGAGAAGTGGAAAGTCCTGCCGTTGCCTTCTCCTGCTGTTAGCTCTTTTGAATCAACTGTGTGTCAATTGTCTGGGCCTATTCCTACCATCATTGCAACTGTCTACCGCCCTCCAAAATCAAATGATTTTTTGAACAATCTTGCTACCTTTCTTACCCATTTATCTGCAATTACTTCAAATATAATTCTGCTGGGGGATTTTAATATACATCTGGACAATATCAATATCCCTCTCACTAGGGACGTTTTAATCTCTATCTCTATCTTGCTTGGAGAGTTTTGGATACCAGCAGCACACTGATGTTCCCACCCATTGTAACGGACATATTTTGGACCTGATCTGCTGCTCTGGTGTTGTTCCTCTCGATCTTACAGCAGATGAACTCACTAGAACTGATCATTTTCTCCTTTCATTCAATGCTAAACTTACTTTTTCTATTACTAAGCTCCCCCGTCTCATATCTTTTCGTAATATTAAGAATATTAGCTTGAATTTTCTGTCTTCTATTTGATTCCCAAATGGACTTTTAGAATTTATCCACTCCCATAGAACTGGTCTCATATTATAACACTTGTCTCAATGGTATTCTTAATTCTCATGCTCCGTTAAAATCCAGATTGGTTTCTTTTTCTTTTTCTGCCCCTGGTTTACGCCTGGACTTTGTCTTCTGAAAGCTAAGGGCAGGCAACTTGAAAGGTTATATAAAAAAGCTGGACTCTTTGTCCACAAAGAGATGCATAAAAATCATGTACTCTATTACAAGGATTGTATAGCCCAAATCTAACTATTACACTCTGTTAATTACTTGTAATACAGATAACACCAAGTCTTTGTTTTCACTACTTAATAACGTTACACAACCTCCAGACTCTTTACCAGCTCACCTTTACTCAACTGCTTTCTTTAATTCTCTTCTGTCCTTTTTTTAATGAGAAAATCCAGAGGATACATCAGCACCTCGGTCCAGATTCTCTCTTTCTTTTGAACTACTCGCCTCGTCACTTTCTTCTTTCCAGCTTCCCACTTTCTCAGAAATCTGAGATCTCGTCTGTAAGTCTAAGCCATCCACCTGTCAACTGGACCCTCACCCCCCCTGTCTGCCACCCCTCTCTGCTCCCCCTTATCTCTGCTATAATCCTCTCTTCTCTCACTACTGGTACTGTTCCTTCATCTTTTAAAACTGCAATAACCCCAATACTGAAAAAACCTGGTGCCGATCCGACTAACTTCAGTAATTTTCATCCTATTTCTAATTTGCCCTTTATCTCCAAAATTCTTGAAAAAATAGTAGCTATCCAACTTCACTCCCACTTATCTCATAATAATCTATATCAAACGTTCCAGTCTGGTTTTCACCCCCTTCACAGTACAGGAACGGCACTTGCTAAAAATTACCAATGACCTTCTCATGGCCGCTCACTCCGGTGTAATTCCTATTCTCATCCTCAATGATCTGAGTGCGGCCTTTGACACTATTTGTCATACCACTCTCCTTAATAGATTATCTTTGATTGGCATTACTCACACTCCACTTGTCTGGTTCAGATCCTACCTTTCAGGCCGCACTCAGTTCATTCAGCTTAAAACTTTCACAACCCAACCCACTGCTGTTACTTCAGGTGGGCTCTGTCCTGGGGCCTCTTCTTTTTATTTACCTTCTTCCCCTTGGTAATAATTTTCGTAAATATAACTGACACCCAGCTCTACCTTGCTGGTAAACCCACCTCTTCCTTTCTACCGTCTTCGCTTGCCGACTGCATTGCTGAAATTTAATCCTGGTTTTCTTCGAATTTTCTTAAATTAAACAGCGACAAAACTGAGGTTCTCCTCATTGGCTCAAAATCATCATTATCCAAAGCCGATAATCTTTTGTTATTGATAACTCCGTTGTTTCCCTTCTCCTCAGGTCAAGAGTCTGGGTGTCATCCTCGACAGTACTCTCTTTCCAGTCTCACATTAATAACATCACCAGGGGCCTCATGTATAAACGGTGCGTACGCACAGAAATGTTGCGTACGAACCTTTCCACGCTCAAATCGCGATGTATAAAACCTAAACTTGGCGTAAAGCCACGCACATTTCCACGGTAACTCATTCCTTAGCGTACGCAATTTATCCGCCCGGTTTTGCAGACTGGTGGCACCCAGTGTCAAAGCAGTGCTACTGTTCCTGTGTGATCACCCTTTCTTTCTTAAAACCACATTCCTGGCGCGGCTTTATAAATACACTGAATTTAACTGCATATTGTTTATTAGTGTAATGCATCTGATTGTAATTAACCTGCTGCAATATAATGGGCCAGGGAATAGCCATAGTATTCCAAATACCAGAACTGCTTTAGCGTTGTAACTCTCACTGCATCTTCTTTCAGCTGATCCCGTTAAGGGTTGCCACAGCAGATCATCTTTTTCCACATTACTCTCACTGCACCACTCGGAGTATTTATATCACTGTATCTGAGTGGGAAATCACAGCAGCAGCTGATTGGAAAGAGAATTATCAGTACACAGCATGAAGCAGATGCTGCCTGAGCCACAGCAAACGCTTTAGTCCCTGTACGGACTTCGCGGTTTAGAAAAAGTTTCATCCCAAGAACTCTAAACACACTAAATCAGTCCATCAAGTGCTCCTTGTAGAAATATTTGGACTTATAAGTACAATTACCCCACTGTAAACTTGCACTACAGTTATAATATTACACAACCTGCACCACTTTATAAAGCACGTATTTACATGTGATGACGGTATTCATTTCTAAGACGAAATGCAGCAAAACATGTTGATTATATTATACAGATAAAACTTTAACTTCATTTAAATAATCTGTATTGTTTATAATTAAACATGTGAGGACACGGTGCCGCAGCGCTAGCTAGTTCAGTAATTGTTCCTGCCTTGCTCTGTATTCTTGCTGGTGCTGACGCGACACTGGAAAGATAGACGGATATAATAATTAAACACATACTACTAAGATATTTCAATGTTCCTTAAAAGTTTTGAAGAATCGAAGTTCTAAGCTTACAGATGGCTTCACGTCTATTACATAGCTTATTGTGTGGCGATTGAGTTTTTGGAGAAAGAAAAGTAAGGACAGGAATTGGAGGGTTAGTACGTTTGAAAGAGACAGTACTGCTGTGATAAATTATTTAATTGAAGGTTGCGCATGGCGCAGCAAGCCTCTTGCGTGAGACATGAACAAGCACTGCGTCACCGTGTTCCCATGTTTAATAACATGCTTTCATTCCTATCATCATGAAAAAGATATCACGTATACATCTCAGTATTTTAATTATTCAGAGAGCTGTAATATCACGAATGTAATGGATTATGTGTCCTGTCGGAGAAAGAGAAAGCCCGTTTAAAAAGCAGGTAGTGATTCATACACATAGAGCACATAGAAGATCAAATACAGAACAAAGCATTTAACATGCCACTTTAGTTACAATGGGATTTGAGAAACTAGTAAATTAAACGATTTTAAGATGAAGTTTATGATGTTCTACTTTAATGGCAAAATAAACTACGTGATTAAAGTGGAAATTTCGAGATTAAAGTTGACATTTCGTGCTTTTTTCCCCACTGTGTGCCTTTTTTTTGTCTGTACCCTAATAAGCTTTCATATGACACTCAGACGGTGGGCTACGACTCGCTTTTTCACGGCGACTTTGATATGTGATTTCTTTTTTATTTCGGGCACTGTGCGACTTTGTGAAGTTGAGCCTTCGAGTTTCTCCGACACTCTGTCACTCAATCAGCTTCCTTTTGTTGATTATACCACTGTTTAAACCAACAAATAGTACGTTTTTCCTTTGCCTCCACTTGGTATTCGCTGAAATTCTTATATTTTCTCCCGTACTTTTCCCATTGTCTTTTCACAGAAGGCTGTTTATATTGATTTGCATATTCAAAGAGGCGTAATTCTGGGAGGAGTTGGGGCGGGACAGAAGGCGCGTGCACGTGCGTTACTTTTCACGCAAATCGGGATTTATGTAGTGGAAGAACATGAAAGTATGCGTGCGCACAGATTCCTGCATCTGGATTTTTCTGTGCGTACGCACAATCCTGCTTTTGTGCTTACGCCATGTTATAGTGTGAGTTCTACGCACGGCGTTATACATGAGGCCCCTGATCTTCTTACTTCCACCTACGTAATATTAATCACATCCGCTCCTCCCTCACTCCCCATACCACTGCCATTCTTGTTCACAGTCTTGTTACTTCTCATCTGGACTATTGCAATTCATTCCTCTTTGGTCTCTCTTCTTGCTCCTACTCTGTTCAGTGCTTGTATGGACTGGGTGTTGGGCTAGGTCGTGGGGTCCAGCAGCTGTGGGGCATCTGTTGGTGAAGAGAGATTCGCTGATCTTGACTTTGCTAAAGATGCTGTGATCTTCACAGAGTCAATGGAGGCTCTGATTGGGGCTCTTGAGAGTCTGAGTGTCTGGGCTTGTGAGTGTCCTGGGTAAAAACCAAGAGCCAGGCCTTTAATGACATCTTGGGCACGGCCATCAGCAGTGTGTCTATCTGCGAAGAGTGTGTCGACCTCGTTGAGAGGTTTACTTACCTTGGCAGTGACATTCATGTCTCTGGTGACTCTTCCTATGAAGTCAGTAAACGGATTGGGAGAGCATGGGGGGTCATGAGGTCACTGGAAAGGGGTGTGTGGCGCTCCCGATATCTGCAAAAGGATGAGGGTCCAAGTCTTTAGAGTCCTGATGCTTCCTGTCTTGCTATATGGTTGCGAGACGGACCTGAGATGAAGACTGGACTCCTTTGGTACTGTCTCTCCGGAAAATCCTTGGGTACCGTTGGTTTAACTTCGTGTTGCTCATGGAGACCCAAATGAGGCACATTACCTGCATTGTGAGGAAGCGTCCGTTACGACACTACAGCCATGTGGTGCGTTTCCCAGAGGGTCATCCAGCTCATAAGATCCTCATTGTTGGGGACCCAAGTGGCTGGACCAGACCAAGGGGTCGCCCACGTAACACCTGACTGTGGCAGGTAGAGGGTAATTTCCGGAGGGTGGGACTGAACCGTGTGTCTGCCTGGGGGGGGGTTGCAAACCGGGATCTTGAGTTGTTTCATTGTGTAGTGGGTGCAGCAACACACTGTACCAGTGCATGCTCCCCAACTTGACTTCACTTGGTCTCTCTAATAAATCTCTCCTTAAGCTTCAGCTAGTCCAGAATTCTGCAGCTCGCATCGTTATTAATATTCATCATGTTACCCTGATCTTGCAGCAGCTTCATTGGCTCCCGATTTTAAAATTCTCCTATTAACATTTAAGGCCATTCATAACCTCGCCTCTCCATATCTGTCCAACCTTCTCCATGTTGCCATTCCCTCCTGTAACCTTAGGTCCTCTTCCTCCATCCATCTGACCGTCCCTCTCGCCCGTCTAACCACCATTGGGAGTGGAGCATTCAGCTGTTCTGCTCCCAAGCTCTGGAATTCATTACCTACCGAGCTTAGAAATATTAAATCATTTTCAACCTTCAAATGTAAACTTTTTACAACACATCGGTTTACAATGGCCTTTTCTTCATGATTACAGTGGCTTTGTTTACTTTTCATTTTTATATTTTCTGATGTTTTAAGTTGTTTTATAATGTCTTTTTATTTGTTTTGTTCGGTGTCTTTGAGTTCTCAGGAAGGCGCCCTGTATACATAAAATGTATTTATTTGGGATAATGCAAGTTTCCATCACTCAAGCACCATCAGGCGGTGGCTGGAAACCACCTACAGTATGCTGATTGTTTGTTTCCCACCTTCTTCCCCATTCTTTCACTCAAGTAGTTCTAGTCGGGTGCTGATGGAGGTGGAAGGTTTGAGAGCTAGCCTCCATAAGCAGCTGACCCTCCTGGATGCCAGGGATGCAGCACATGAGGACATCCCAGCATAGGTTGGATTAGACATTCCAGAAGATTCTTTCTGTGCTGCATTCCAAAGGAAAATGTCCACAGTGATGTGGATGAGAATCTGTGGCCGGACCGACAGGAGGTGTGGGAAGACTGCACCATAATTCTGTATACGGTGCTGTATCTGTAGTTCTACTTAAGGGGAGTTTGCTGTATTTACATTGCAAATATTCTATTTATTTCTTTTGTGTGATATCCTGGTCCTTGAACTGCAAGGGAATTCTGGGTGTTGGTGGCAGGATTTTTAAAACTTCACACAGCTCCAAAATGAACACAGGATTCATTTCTGCTCTTCACGGGAGTAGCTCTATGGAGGGGATGGGAGAAAGTGCTCACGAGCTTCATCCCTGGAAGAGTCGAAACCATCCGAGGGCCAATGGGATCAGAACTGGTATGGTGCTGAGGTATCGCCCGCTGCACTCGGGTCCCAATTTGAGGTGGCCCATTGTGGTGGGTGCATGGAATGTCTTGTCTCGGACATGATGATCATCTTCCTCTGCTGTCTTGGGGGTTTCGTAATCACTGCATTTTAGGGGAGGCACTCTCTGAGGTGTGCGGACCTGGGACTGGCCTGGTAAATCTTATTGTTCTCGTTGCTATGATGGCTGTCCTACTTGTGCAGTAGCTGTTGCTGTGATGGATCGGCTCCTTCCAATGGTGTCCATCACTCCTTTCAACAGGTGTATTATGGGACTCTGATTAAGGCATTCTCTTTCTCGGTGTATCCTCTGACCACGGTGTGTGAGAGGGAGACATTCTATTCATAACTTTGTTTGGTGGTTAACGGGTGCCCTTGAGGTGATGCTCATCTTGAGTGACTTCAATGTGACCACTGGCTCTGAGGATTGTTGGTCTCCATGGGTCTGGTATTGTGATCTAGTGGGTCTGTGGCTCGGAATAAAAGGCCAGTTTGAAAAATTGCCATACTCGCAGCTTAAAGAGGGTGGTGTCGCCGGAGTGGTTCTCGATTGTGACATGGTGTGGGCGTTTCCTTGCTTAATTGCACAGGTGACGAATTGTCAGTATCTGTAATTGATGCTGCTAATTGCTGACCTGTCCCATGTCCCCATTATAAATAGGAGAAGCGCAAGTACGGAAAGGAAAGAACTGAGGTTAAGGGAGAAGACTGGAGGCGGAGGACCCCAGTGGAGAGCGCAAGTGAGCAGGCTCACTGTATTAACTCTTTTAGGGCGGATGTCGACTTTTGTCGACAGGAGGGGTTGAGGGCGAATGTCGACAAAAGTCGACATCCAGGGATAGAGGGCGACAATCAGCTGTTAATGGCGACAAAACTCACTGTCACGTCGCAGGCATTCCTTCTGTGCTTGGAGGAATGCTAGACTCGTTGACTCAGCAACTAATCCTTGCGTGTGCGTGAGTTGCGAAACGTAAACAATGGCAAGATGGCATCGACATGTCACAAGGAAGCGAAGCGAGTGCAGAAAAGAAAACACTCGGCAGACGATGTTCTGTGCATTATCGCGGAGTCGGACTCTGATTTTTCAGAATCGGATTTTATTGACAGTGATCAGGAGATCGAACAAGAGAGTGAGAAGCCAGCATCAGCTGATTGGACACCAGCCGATGCCACGCCAGCTGATCGGCTGCCAGCTGAGCACATTCGCGCAGCCGATGCATCTACGGCAAGGTTCGCGTGGGAGGAATACACAGACATTGATCCGTGGGAGCCTAACTGGCTACCGAACTTCACAAGACGGCATGCCTTGCTGTTGGACACGACAGATCACCAGCTGCTGTACTTTAGGCTGCTCTCTCCTGATGCTGCTTTTCAGTTACTGTCAGATGAGACAAACAGGTAGGCAGAGAAATTTTTTGAATCGCGGGCTGCACTTGCGTCGCATTCTCATTTTTCAAAGTGGAAACCCACAACAAAAGACGAGATGAAGTGCGCTGTGGCATTACAAATAGAGATGGGACAGAACTGGTGATATAACTTCAGGGAGCATTGGTCCAAACGTGCTTCGTCCCCTGGTGGCTTTGGACAGGTTATGCAGCGTGGTGATAGGTACGTGATGCTGCAAAGTTTTATTCACTTCTGTAATAAACAGAAGCAAATCCCATGAGGTGAGCCAGGCTATAACACCATGCATAAAGTTCAGCCCCTGGTTGACATTGTGGATCCAACATAGGAACAATTTTATCAGCCTGGCTGTGATTTGTCTGTGCATGAATCTATGATAAAATAAAAGGGACACCTTTTTTTCTGCAAATATAAGCCGGACAAGCCCACAAAGTATGGCTTAAAGGATTTTGTACTGGCAGAAGCAAACACTGGTTTCTGCCTGAAAGTAATCACATATACAGGAAAGTATTTCTTTCAAAGAGAGAACTGTCCCTTGACAAGTCAGGTTGTGCTGGAGCTGCTTCATTGCTATGAACATTTGAGTCATGTTGTGTACATTTGGACAATTTTTATATATGCCCAGAATTGTTCATGGAGCTACAGAGCAGAGGAATTGGAGCTTGTGGCACAGTGAGGGTGAACAGGAGACACAGGCCTTCACAGGCTGAAGAGGAAAAGAGGTGACAATACGGTTTTCATGCGGGCAGAAAACTTGGTGGCAGTGGCATGGCACGATGGCAAAAGGGGTGACTTGTCTCTCTACAGTACGCACTAAGAATATATGTGAGAAAGTGCAGCAACAGACAATTGAATAGTAGGCACCAAAGCAACACGTATTGTAAGGAGTGCGATATGGCAATGACTGAAATTGGCTACTTTGAGCGAGATCAGGCTGTGCAGGACTTTGCTGTGTAAAATGTATGTGATATCATAGAGTATGCAGGCTCATACAACATGCAAGACAGTAACATTTGTCAAAAGGAAATATTTTTTGTTGATTTCAATTGCTTTGTGTTCTTTTTTTAAAAAAAGTTAGTTTTTAGAAAAATATTTAGCCCTGGGAGAAAAGTAACAAAAAAAAAAATAGCCCTAAAAGAGTTAATGACCGGCAGCTGAGAAGAGAGCCCCGGAGGAGGATAAGTGATGGGACTGACCCTCAGTAGGGGCAGCAGTTAAGTGGTCACTCCCCACCTTAGCCATCTTAAGAGCTGAAGTGACCCAGAAGGAGGTTGGCTCGCCGCATAAAGTTGTGGGAGTCAGGAAGGCTTGGGAGAGTGAGCCCCAGTGTGAGCGCCCTGGTCACTGGGGAACCCAAGTGTTGGTCTGGAGTGATGGCTGTACATAGTCAGGTGAAGGAAGGCTACCAGACCAGCAGAAGGAAAGTCGGCTGCACCTGCAGACTGAGCGACTCCCCTGTTGCATGGCCCATATGGGAGAAGCAGGGGGGAGCCGCCTGTTAGAAGGAAGAAGGCAACGGGTATTTAAAGAGACTGCTTTCCCCCCTTTTTTTAAAACCTCCTTTTTAAAGGAATTTCAGTTTTAACCTGCACTTTTTACAACAGTTTTATGGATTATTTGACATTTTGATGCACTCCTTTGAGTTTTGACTGGTATTGTTTTTAATAAAAGCACTTTTACACCATTTCCCCTCACTTTGTTTTGGTGTCCTCATTGTCCAGCTCATCCAATTACATTACCAACTGTGTCGGGTTCAAGAGGCTCCCAGAAGAGTGCGGGCTCTGCTCCATGCTCCCTCCAGTCGATGGAAGACTCTGATCGGGGCGCTCGAGAGACTGAGTGAGGTGTCTGGGCTTATGAGGGTCCTGATAAAAAACTAACAGCCAGGCCTTTAATGACCTCTTGGGCACGGCCATCAGCAGTGTGTCTGTCTGGAGAGAGTGTCGACCTCGTCATCGAGCGGTGACATTCATGTGACTCTGGTTACTCTTCTTATAAAGTCAGTAGACGGACTGAGAGAGCATGGGGGGTCATGAGGTCACTTTAAAGGGGTGTGTGGCACTTCTGATATCTGTAAAAGGGATGAAGGTCCAAGTCTTTACAGTCCTGGTGCTCCCTGTTTGTGAGACATGGACGCTATCCAGTGACCTGAGATGAAGACTCGACTCCTTCATGTGTGTCTCTTCGGAGGGTCCTCAGGTACCGCTGGTTTGACTTTGTGTTGCTCATGGAGTCCAAGAGCCAAGCCTTTAATGACCTCTTGGGCACGGCCATCAGCAGTGTGTCTGTCTGGAGAGAGTGTCGCCCTGTTCATTGAGAGGTTTACTGACCTCGGTGGTGACATTCATGTCTCTGACTCTTCCTATCTGTCATAATTTAGGCTGGAAATTGATGCTTTGCCTTTAGGAGAAGCCATATTGTATACTTTTGGCAGCGTCACAGCCCTCGTTTATAGAGGGAGAGTCTCAGGGGTTGAGATGTTGACTTCAGTGGCAACCACCATAAAAGATCAGCCTTGTCTGTGAACCTTATCCCATCTGCAGATAAATTCTTGGTTCCTTTTTATTCATTGTGTGCGTTTTCATCTACTTTTGTCCAACTTTGTTCCAGATTTATTTTTTTTTTGGGAGACTTTGATTTTCTTCCTCGTGTCTGGATTGCAGTTGCTATGATTTATTTTTTTGTTTTGCCTTTTTGCCTGCTTCTTCCAGTTCCCTCAAAAATTGTCTTCCAGCCCAGTGAGGAACTTATGAAGTCAGTAGATGGATTAGGAGAGCATTGGGTCTGGAAAGAGGGATGTGGCACTCCCGATATCTGCAAAAAGATGAAGGTCCTCTTCTTGAGAGTGCTGCTGCTTCCTGATTGCGAGACATGGATGCTATCCCGTGACCTGAGATGAAGACTCGACTCCTTCATGTGTGTCTCTCTGAATGGTACTGCTGGTTTGACTTTGTGTTGCTCATGGAGTCCCGAATGAGGCACATGACCTGCATTGTGAGGTAGCGTCAGTTACGGTAGTACAGCCATGTGACGATTACCCGAGGATGATCCGGCTAATTGTTGAGGACTCAAGTGGCTGGACCAGGCCAAGGGGACACTCGCGTCACACTTGGCTGCAGCAGGTAGAGGGTCCAGAATGTGGGACTGGACCGCACATATCTGCTTCAGGGGTGGCCAACCAGGATCGCAAGCTGTTTTGTCGTGTGGTGGGTGTGACAGTGTGCGCTCTCTGCCCTCCTCCAGTACAGCCTCGTCTTTTTCTTTATCACAACACTTTGGTCTGTTAACAAATTTAGAGTACAAACAGTAAATGTGTACATGAGAATCCTGTCCAGTCTCTTGCAATCCATCTCCCTCATACAGACAAGTGGAACTTTGTACTGTTGAAACTGATATCTATACTAATAAAAGGCAAAGCCCTCACTCACTCACTCACTCACTCACTCACTCACTCACTCATCACTAATTCTCCAACTTCATGTGTAGGTGGAAGGCTGAAATTTGGCAGGCTCATTCCTTACAGCTTACTTACAAAAGTTAGGCAGGTTTCATTTTGAAATTCTACGCGTAATGGTCATAACTGGAACCTCTTTTTTGTCCATATACTCTAATGGACGAGGCGGAGTCGCGTATTGCGTCATCACGCCTCCTACGTAATCACGTGAACTGAATGCAGCACGAGTGGTCACTTCGATACTGTGGAAACAAAGCACGGTGTAAACCGTAAGTTTAAATTAACTTTATAGATACGCTCCCGCTGCCGTTTGCAATACCATATTCGCGACATACAAGTTTAATGAGAAGACACGAGGTATAAACGAGACTTTGGATCACTTTGTAACGGACTTAAAATTGCTGTAGTGAGAAACTTTTAAGTGCCGGGTCTTAGCTAACATTAAATAAAGCCGTGGACATCGCAGCATCACACAAGAGAGCGGCTCACGTGAACTGACTGAATGCAGCTTCACAAAAAAAAAGATCCTTAACAAATTGTTATTGGTATATTTTCCCTCAATTTATAAAGGTTTTCTTTTCTTCTTAATAAAAATTTAAAAGCAGTACTTCGCCGCCACGAAGCACGGGGATTTGGCTATTTATATATATATATATATATATATATATATATATATATATATATATATATATATATATATATATATGTAGATATGTATGTATATATATATATATATATGTGAATGTATGTATGTATATATGTATGTCTATATATATATATGTAGCTATGTATATATATGTGTCTGTATGTGTATATATATATATATATATATATATATGTGTGTATGTGTATGTATGTATGTGTGTATATGTATGTGTATATATGTTGATATGTGTATATATATGTGGATGTGTATATGTATATATATATGTATATGTAGATATGTGTATATGTAGATATGTATATATATATGTATATATGTATATGTATATATATGTTTACATAACCTCTTTAACACACTACTTCTCCTCTGCAAAGCGCGGGTATTTTGCTAGTTTACTATATAAAAGAGTGCAGCCTTGTCCATTTTCAGTCATTGTTATCAAAACCTCAGCCATCGTTCACATCAGGAAATACTTGCAGGTTATGGGGTTATGTTGACAACATGGCTAACTATTTTGACAATCTTATTTCACCCCACCGTACAAACAAGTATTTGATCCCCTGCTGAATTTGTAAGTTTGCTCACTTACAAAGAAATGAACAGTCTCTCATTTTATGGTAGTTTCATTTTAATGAAGAGAGACAGAATGTCAACCAAAACACCAGGAAAAATACATTATATCAAAGTTAGAACAGTGATTTGCATGTCATTGAGAGAAATAAGGATTTGATACAATACTACCCACCGGAGGTTTTATTGACTTGGTGTTAGAGTGGAATGATTAAGTGTTCATTTTTTATTTATTTTTTGAGCAGTGTAGAGTCCAACCCTGATGCAGACAGACGATAGAGGCACAGTTATAAGAGCACATGTGATTTATTTTTTCTTTTCTAAAACATCGTTACAAAGCACAATACACTTCTTTTCTTTCTCCTTTTCTTTTTTCTCCTTCACTCTCCTCCGGCAAGCATTGTCCTTGTCCTCCTCCTCCTTCCTCCTCCTCCTCCTCCCGGAGTGGTGTCTTATAACGCCCCCATCGGTGCTCCAGGTGCTTGATGGCCTATTTCCAGGTGTGGCAGAAGAACTGCAATGTATGGCTCATTAGCAGCTACAGCACCCCCTGGTGGCACCCACGGATCCCAACAGGGCTTCACCAAACTCCAACTCCCATGAAGCCCTGCGGGAGTCTCGGGCACTGCTGCAACCCAGGGGGGGCTGCCATCTAGTGCTACAGGGGAAGTAATGCTCTGGATAGGCTGGCTCCCCCAGTCCTCCCAGCGTGAAGGAGTCCCGGCTGTCTGCTACAGCAGTTTATAAATTATGGCTTTTTACAGGAGCTCTTTAAATAAATACATACAGTATATACTGAGAAAGCAGAAAAAACATTATTAACTGTAATGATTATAAGTATCCATCTATCCAACTGTTATCCAACCTGCTATATCCTAACTTCAGGGTTGCAGGGGTCTGCTGGAGCCAATCCCAGCCAACACAGGGCACAAGGCAGGAAGATGACCCCGGGCAGGGGCTAGCCCTCCGCAGATGAGTATACAGGTGCTGGTCATAAAATTAGAAAGTTGATTTATTTCAGTAATTCCATTCAAAAAGTGAAACTTGTATATTAGATTCATTCATTACACACAGACTGATGTATTTCAAATGTTTATTTCTTTTAATGTTGATGATTATAACTGACAACTAATGAAAGTCCCAAATTCAGTATCTCGGAAAATTATAATATTGTGAAAAGGTTCAATATTGAAGACACCTGGTGCCACACTCTAATCAGCTAATTAACTCCAAACACCTGCAAAAGCCTTGAAATTGTCTCTCAGTCTACTTCTGTAGGCTACACAATCATGGGGAAGACTGCTGACTTGACAGTTGTCCAAAAGACGACCATTGACACCTTGCACAAGGAAGGCAAGACACAAAAGGTCATTGCTAAAGAGGCTGGCTGTTCACAGAGCTCTGTGTCCAAGCACATTAATAGAGAGGCGAAGGGAAGGACAAGATGTGGTAGAAAAAAGTGGACAAGCAATAGGGATAACCGCACCCTGGAGAGGATTGGGAAACAAAACCCATTCAAAAATGTGGGGGGGATTCACAAAGAGTGGACTGCAGCTGGAGTCAGTGCTTCAATAACCACCGCGCACAGACGTATACAAGACATGGGTTTCAGCTGTCGCATTCCTTGTGTCAAGTCACTTTTGAACAAGAGACAGCATCAGAAGCGTCTCGCCTTTGGACTGCTGCTAAGTGGTCCAAAGTTATGTTCTCTGATGAAAGTAAATTTTGCATTTCCTTTGGAAATCAAGGTCCCAGAGTCTGGAAGAAGAGAGAAGAGGCACAGAATCCACGTTGCGTGAGGTCCAGTGTAAAGTTTCCACAGTCAGTGATGGTTTGGGGTGCCATGTCATCTGCTGGTGTTGGTCCATTGTGTTTTCTGAGGTCCAAGGTCAACGCAGCCGTCTACCAGGAAGTTTTAGAGCACTTCATGCTTCCTGCTGCTGACGAACTTTATGGAGATGCAGATTTCATTTTCCAACAGGACCTGGCACCTGCACATAGTGCCAAAGCTACCAGTACCTGGTTTAAGGACCATGGTATTCCTGTTCTTGATTGGCCAGCAAACTCGCCTGACCTTAACCCCATAGAAAATCTATGGGGTATTGTGAAGAGGAAGATGCAATACGCCAGACCCAACAATTCAGAAGAGCTGAAGGCCACTATCAGAGCAACATGGGCTCTCATAACTTCTGAGCAGTGCCACAGACTGATCGACTCCATGCCACGCCGCATTGCTGCAGTAATCCAGGCCAAAGGAGCCCCAACTAAATTTTGAGTGCTGTACATGCTCATACGTTTCATGTTCATACCTTTCAGTTGGCCAGCATTTCTAAAAATCCTTTTTTTGCATTGGTCTTAATTGATATTCTAATTTTCCGAGATACTGAATTTGGGACTTTCATTAGTTGTCAGTTATAATCATCAACATTCAAAGAAATAAACATTTGAAATACATCAGTCTGTGTGTAATGAATGAATCGAATATACAAGTTTCACTTTTTGAATGGAATTACTGAAATAAATCAACTTTGTCATGATATTCTAATTTTATGACTAGCACCTGTAAGTATTTAACTCACAAAATACCAATGACTGTATTTTGTATTAATCATGCTGCAGAGAACTATATGATTTTATACTTCTATATGATCTGATCTGCATTTAGGTAGGAAAGGAATTATGTTTATGCACAGAATCTCTTTCGAGGCATGGGGGGCATTCTTATAATCTCTCTAACTCAACACGAATAAAGAATAAAGAAATTGCTTTTAATTTTAAATTGGTGTTTACCTCAATGTTTTCCGACTCACAATACACACATGATTTAAGCTGAACACACATCAGAATGATTATAACACAAGAACATTATAAAGAAGGAAAACTTCTGACATGGCAGTCCCAGGCAGGCGTATTGCTGTTGGTATAAAGGACAGTCGTTTTTTCTTCACACACTTCTGCCGAATTCATTGACTGAAAGTCCTCAGTGTTGGTGTGGCAGAGAGAGAAGATGTGCAGCGTTGTTCATAATGGCACTCAGTTTTGTTTCAGTTCTCTCCTCCAGGGGATCCGGAGAGTGTGTCCCATAACTGAGCCTACCCCTTTTACTTAGTTTGTAGATTCAGTGGGTCTCCCTTGAAGTGATGTGAACCAACCCAGCCCACCACATTGGCCATCACAGGGTGGTAGAAGATGTGAAGGATGCCACGTCCCACTTTAAAGGAACACAGTCTGCAAAGGAAGAAGCGTCCGCTCTGCCCCGTCTTCTGTAGTTGCTCTGTGTTTGGAGACCAGTCCACCCTGTCATTAATGTGGACCCGCAAGTATCTGTAGGAGTGCACCACCTCTACATCCACTCCTTGAATAGAGGTGGAAGACAGTAACCAGTCTCTTGGTTTATTACTGACATTACCATGCAGTTCATTCTCTTTGCAGTAAGGAACATCATTCTCCACCTGCCTCTCTCTTCTCTCTTTCAGTACACCACACCTTAATAATAATGATAATAATAATAATAATAATAATAATAATAATAATAATACATTTTATTTATATAGCGCCTTTCCCATGCTCAAGGTGCTTCACAGAGTCTTAGAAAAAAACCAGCAGGATATATGTAATATTGGATACAAATGTTGTCCTGAATAGAACAATGAAACAGATAACAAAGCATTAAATAGAATAAAGGACAATAAACCAGAGTAAAATACTAAATTCAATACTAAAAGAAAAGCCTAACAAATGATCTAATTTGTGATATAACAGACACACAAATCATCCTGAGCACCTGGGCAGAGAGGTAAACTGAAAGAAAGGGCAGAATGTTAAGTTAAGTTAAAAGCCTTCCTAAACAGATGAATTTTAAGTTGTTTTTTAAAAGAATGAATGGAGTCGGCTGATCTCATTAATTTTGGGATATCATTCCAGAGTCTGGGTGCTATGGAGCTGAAGGCCCTGCTGTCACCCATAGAGTGCAGGTTAGTGTGAGGCACAACAAGATTACCAGAATCAGAGGACCTTAGTAGGCGGACAGGAGCAGAGTGATGGAGATTGGAGGTTTTTAATAGAATTTGATATTCAATCCTGTAGGACACAGCGAGCCAGTGAAGGCGAAGCAGGATGGGTGTGATGTGCTCGCTGCTGCTGGTCTGTGTCAGGACTCTGGTAGCAGAGTTTTGAATCAACTGGAGCTGTGATATAAGATTAAAAGGGGCACCTGCCAGCAGCGAGTTACAATAATCGATGAGGGATGTGATAAAAGCAGGGACAAGTTACTCAGCGTTAGAAAAGGAGAGGAAGGAGGGAACACGGGATACATGACGGAGGTGAAAGGAAGAAAGTTTCTTAATGTGATTTATGTGGGCGGAGGAATCAAAAGTGACACTAAGATTTTTTACAGTAGAGGAAGGTCTGATGAGATCACTGCCAAGAGGGACTGGGAAGGAGCTCATTTTATTAAGTTGGACTTTAGTCCCAATTTAGAGGAGTTCAGTTTTGTTGCAGTTTAATTTTAAAGAGTTCTGCTCCATCCAGGTTTTAATTTCACTGAGGCAGGTTGTGAGCTGAGAAAACTCAGATGAAGTTGCACTTTTGACATTGAAATAGAGTTGAGTATCGTCTGCATAAAAATGATAACCCAGTCCATAGCTATGAATAATATGGCCAAGGGGAAGCATGTAAATACAGAAGAGAAGAGGGCCAAGGACAGAGCCCTGAGGAACTGCTTGTGTGACTGGCGCTGAGCTGGATCTGCTGTTACCAAGACTAACAAACTTTTGTCTATCAGTCAGATAGGACTTGAACCACCGGAGGGCAGTGCCAGAGATACCCAGCATGTTCTCCATTCTGGACAGTAGGATGTCATGTCTGACCGGAGTGTCAAATGCTGCACTGAGGTCTAACAGAATTAATATGTTGGTTTGTCCAGAGTCTGCCGCCATAAGCAAGTCATTGGTTACCCGAAAAAGAGCAGTTTAAAAACAGCTTACCTTGAGTAAAGGAAAGGCACAAAATAAATAAAATGCATTATTATACCGTCATATGAAAAAGTTTGGGATCCCCTCTTAATTCTTTGGATTTTTGTTTCTCATTGGCTGACTTTTCAAAGTAGCAACTTCCTTTTAATATACGACATGCCTTATGCAAACAGTAGAATTTTAGCAGTGACATTAAGTTTATTGGATTAAAAGAAAATATGCAACATGCATCATCACAAAATTAGACAGGTGCATAAATGTGGGCCCCCCAACAGAGATGGGATTAATAATATCTATCTATCTATCTATCTATCTATCTATCTATCTATCTATCTATCTATCTATCTATGACATCAATACTTAGTTGAGCCTCCTTTTGTCCTCTAGACGCTGTCCTCCTATAGCCTCTGATGAGTGTCTGATTCTGGATGGAGGTATTGTTCACCATTCTTCATACAAAATCTCTCCAGTTCAGTTCAATTTGATGGACAGCCTGCTTCAAATCATCCCATAGATTTTCGATGATATTCAAGTCAGGGGACTGTGACGGCCATTCCAGAACATTGTACTTCTCCCTCTGCATGAATGCCTTTGTAGATTTCCAACTGTGTTTTGGGTCATTGTCTTGTTGGAATATCCAACCCCTGCTCAACTTCAACTTTGTGACTGATGCTTGAACATTATCCTGAAGAATTTGTTGATATTGGGTTGAATTCATCTGACCCTCGACTTTAACAAGGGCCCCAGTCCCTGAACTAGCCACACAGCCCCACAGCATGATGGAACCTCCACCACATTTGACAGTAGGTAGCAGGTGTTTTTCTTGGAATGTGGTGTTCTTCTTCTGCCATGCAAAGAGCTTTTTGTTCTGACCAAATAACTCAATTTGTGTCTCATCAGTCCAAAGCACTTTGTTCCCAAATGAATCTGGCTTGTCTAAATGAGCATTGGCATACAACAAGCGACTCTGTTTGTGGCGTGAGTGCAGAAAGGGCTTCTTTCTCATCACCCTGCCATACAGATGTTCTTTGTGCAAATTGTGCTGAATTGTAGAATGATGTCCAGACACACCATCTGCAGCAAGATGTTCTTGCAGGTCTTTGGAGGTGATCTGTGGGTTGTCTGTCACCATTCTCACAATCCTGCTCATATGCCGCTCCTGTATTTGTCTTATCCTGCCAGACCTTCTGGGTTTAACGGCAACTGTGCCTGTGGCCTTCCATTTCCTGATTCCATCCCTTCCAGTTACAGAAACTGACAGTTTAAACCTCTGAGATGGCTTTTTGTAGCCTTCCCCTAAACCAGGAGACTCAACAATCTTTGTTTTCAGATCTTTGGAGAGTTGCTTTGAGGATCCCATGCTGTCCCTCTTCAGAGGAGAGTCAAAGGGAAGGAAGCCCAACTTGTAATTGACCACCTTAAATACCTTTATATCTCATGATTGGACACACCGGTCTATGAAGGTCAAGGCTTAACGAGCTCATCAACCAATCAGCATTGAGCAGTGACAGGCCTTCAAATCAGCACAATGACAAGGGGACCCACATTTGTGCACAGCCAGTTTTTCACATTTGATTTAATTTCATACAACTAAATACTGCGTCACTAAAAATCTTTGTTCGATAAACACCGCAGTCCTCCTAGGAAATGAAAGACAGACCACTGATATCTTTATTGTTGAAAGAAGAGTCAATTATTATGCAGGCTGAGAGGGGGTCCCAAACTTTTCCATATGACTGTAAGTGCAGAATTATCTGAGATAGATATGAAAGGCACTATATCATAGATCCACAATGGAAACTCAGTGGTGACCCCTTGTTATAAAGAAGGGGCTGCTCTGTTTTCCTTTCATCCATCCATCCATTTTCCAGCCCGCTGAATCCGAACACAGGGTCACGGGGGTCTGCTGGAGCCAATCCCAGCCAACACAGGGCACAAGGCAGGAACCAATCCCGAGCAGGGTGCCAACCCACCGCAGGACACACACAAACACACCAAGCACACACTAGGGTCAATTTAGAATCGCCACTCCACCTAACCTGCATGTCTTTAGACTGTAGGAGGAAACCCACGCAGACACGGGGAGAACATGCAAACTCCACGCAGGGAGGACCTGGAAAGCGAACCCAGGTCCCCAGGTCTCCCAACTGTGAGGCAGCAGCGCTACCCACTGTGCCACCGTGCCTGTTTTCCTTTCAGTTTCCCTAAAATGTCCCTCCATTCCTGATCTCTTTTTTGTCTGTAATTCCTACAAGCTCCTCATCTCTGTTGGAGAATCTCTTTGCAGGTCCCAAGTTCTTCCCAAGTTTCTTCAGTGCCTGGGGTTATGATGATTGCCCTGCACCGGTGTGGCCCAGCTGTCTCGTGAGTGTGGCACCCTGGATAGTCGTTACTTTGCCAATCAGTGATATGCATCAGATTTCCCACCAGTGTGCATTCATCAGTATCTTCACCAGCAGGTACAATTATGAGGTCCTGTTCTTTTACCCCACCTCCATCAATGTCACTTCCAGCTGGCCGTCTGTCTTGACATTTTTGTTTTTTATTTTTGTCTTTCGCGACTGCCGATCCCCCTACACCAGTGGGAGTTCACTGGAACAGCCAGTGAGGGCGGAGTCAGGGGGCCAGAAGGCTGCAGGGGGAGTGTCCTAAAAGCCAGAGGCAGCAGAGCAGCAGAGCAGAAGCCACAGCAGTCGTCCGTCTGCCTCGACCGAGTCACAATGAGCGGGGGCTCTGAGTTTTACTTCAATGTGAACAGCGGCTACTTGGAGGGGCTCGTCCGAGGATTCAAGGGTGGAATTCTGAAGCAGGCGGATTACCAAAACTTGGTGCAGTGTGAAACTCTAGAAGGTGAGTGTGAAACGGGGCTGGGCAGAAAGGGAAGAGGAATGGAGTTGGTGGGGATGTCGGGTGCCACTTTATCGGCTGGATACGGACCACTCATTTCCAAAATCTAAATTAAAGGTGGCTGTTTGGTGGCTTTAAGCTAGGGCTAGGTGCAAGATGGTGAGGATAGAAAGGTGAGAGGTTGACCTCTTAGTTTCTGACCTGACCGAAGTATTCATGGAGTCGGTATGAGGTGAATTTAAAGTCAGAATATTTAAGCCAGTTGAATAAAGGGAAAAGCTGACAGGCCCCCCTTTGTCTGCCAGTTGT
The DNA here is from genome assembly GCF_900747795.2 of Erpetoichthys calabaricus. NCBI lineage: Eukaryota > Metazoa > Chordata > Cladistia > Polypteriformes > Polypteridae > Erpetoichthys > Erpetoichthys calabaricus. The sequence goes on along the minus strand of NC_041399.2, from coordinate 6,379,145 downwards.
CTCCTTCTTTCTCTCTCACTTTCTTGATGGCCCTTAACAGATTCATCCAAAGACCTGTGCCACACTGGCTCTCGTTTTCTGCTCAGCGTTGCCAGTCGGGACACCCACCAATTCTTCTTCAGTCATGAAACCTTACTAACATCCTGCCATGGCTTCCTTTAAAAAGTGTTCAGGTGGGTACCTGTGTGACAGGCAAGGAAAGCAGTTACCCGCATACCCAGCAATTCAGACCCGCTAGAGACACTACATGGCGCCGGTGTTTGTCAGACCAGAGACACTGGGGAGACGGGCTGATCAAAGACACCCCCTAGTCTGAGTGTGATACCATTTAATAGCACAGAAAAGGTCTTAAGATGAGGTCACATTTAGTTCTGTGATGCCTGCTTTGTCACTCTGGGTTGGATCCAGCCTTGTGTCAACTGCAGGTAGGATGGCTTCCAGCTCCCTGTGACCCAGGAGTGGGCCTGCACAGTGTGTGGGGATGGAACAAAATGAAATGAATGGCAAATGAAACCCTCAAAAACCAGGAAATGAGAAACCTCTGAAGGTGACTTTGAGCCAAAAGAAGCAGCCGAGGAGTGGTTTGCATGCAGCTTTTGGGCTGGCCAGTACTGGAAAAAATGAGGAACATCCTCAGCCGAGAGGCGAGATGAGGTTTAAAAATAACCAGACTGCCAATGTGACACTTAGTCAGGCATGCTTCATTGATTTCATTTCCACCCATTCAATTCAGGGTCACAGACAGCTGGGTAGGAAACCCATCCATCCATTGCAAGACATGGTCACCTAACCTAAGACACACATATTTCCAGGATGTCATAAGAACATCGAGAGTACCCAGAGAAAGCACAGGGAGAACATGCCACCTCCACACAGATGTGACCTGGCTAGGGTTCAAATGCAGGACTCTGGAGTTGTGTGGCAGTAGCACTAACTGCTGAGCCGCCGTGCTGCTCTTTTATATGTTTCTTTCTACATAAAAACAAATTAAAGTAATCATCCATCCAAATAGGCAAATAATTCGGGACAACAAAGATTTTGCTTCCTGAACACTTTTGGAGGAATCTTGCAGGTTTTGATCTGCTGATCGCAGCGATCGCCTTTACATTTTCCTATCGTGTATCGTTTTATTGCGCTGTGATTTCCTTTCATTTTGTGCATGGCCTTCACAAAGTCTTGAAGACCCCATTGCGTTAGGTTGCCGCCTTATGCCAAAATCTTTTTTAAATCGTTTTCATTTTCTCTACCCCAGAATGACAAAGTGACAACATGATTTTTAGAAATGTGTGCCAGTTTATTAAAAGCAGAGACAGGAAAAACATGCAGGTGTACCACAGCCAACTTCTGGGCACACTTTGAACCCGCACTAACCACTGGGCCACCCTATCCTATGCTCACACACCCAATCTTGCCCTTGCACGTAAGGTTATGGGAGAAGAATGGAATACATGGAGAAGAACCCACAGAGACACAAGGAGAACATACAAGTTCCACACGGACACCTTCCACAGGCGGAATTTGCACTCCAGAACACTAACCACTGGTGCCACCATCTGGAAAAATGTACACAGTCATACATTCCCATACTTACTTAATTCACTTTGGGGGTCCTTGGGGCGTAAGCGCATGTCCCAGAATCACAGGTGCAAGTCAACAATTAGCCATAAATAGGCTGCTAGTTCTTCACGGTATCCACTCACGTACTCGGACAACCACAGAGTTACCAGTGAACCTAAGGATGTGTGAGAAGAAATGGAAGATCTGGAGGAGAACCCACAGCAACACACGGAGAACATGCAAATGTTGTGTAAATTCCTACATGCAGAATTTGAATCCAGGTCACTGAATCCATGTGGCACTGCCACTAACCACAGTGCCAACATATAGAAAAACACAAATCCACACACATTCTTAAATCTACTTAATTCAGTCTGTGTGTTGAGTTACCAATGAACTTAAAGTGGTGTGAGAAGGAATGGAAGACCTGGAGGAGAACCCACAGTGACAGAGGGAGAACATACAAGTATTGTACCCACAACTCCTGCATGCAGAACTTCCACCCAGAACACTGAATCCACGTGGCAGTGTCACTAACCACAGTGCCAACATACAGAAAAACACAAATCCACACACATTCTCAAACCTAATGCATTCAAATTGGGTTCTTAGGGAGCCAAGGGCCATCACTGGGCACAATGTGGCATCTGGTCCTGTATACGCTGCCAGTCCTTCACAGTCTCATACACAGACTCACGCAGGGTCTGTCTGGAGTTACCAATGAATCTACGGATGTGTAAGAAGGAATGGAAGACCTGGAGGAGAACCCACAGTGACACAGAGAGAATATGCAAGTGTTGTGCCAACTCCTACATGCAGAATTTGAACCCAGGTCACTGAATCCATGTAGCACTGCCACTAACCGCAGTGCCAACATATAGAAAAACACAAATCCACACACATTCTTAAATCTACTTAATTCAATCTGGGGTCTTTTAGGAGCCAGCCCATATCTCGGAATGGATAGGTGCAAGGCAGAATCCAACCCTGGACAGGACATCAGTTAATCACAGAGGCTACTCACATGTAGAGATGCACACCAGTCCTATATTGAGTTACCAATGAACTTAAAGTGGTGTGAGAAGGAATGGAAGACCTGGAGGAGAACCCACAGTGACAGAGGGAGAACATACAAGTATTGTACCCACAACTCCTGCATGCAGAACTTCCACCCAGAACACTGAATCCACGTGGCAGTGCCACTAACCACAGTTCCAACATATAGAAAAACACAAATCCACACACATTCTCAAACCTAATGCATTCAAATCGGGTTCTTAGGGAGCCAAGGGCCATCACTGGGCACAATGTGGCATCCGGCCCTGTATAGGCTGCCAGTCCTTCACAGTCTCATACACAGGGCCTGTCTAGAGTTACCAATGAACCTACGGATGTGTGAGAAGGAATGGAAGACCTAGAGGAGAACCCACAGTGACACAGAGAGAACATGCAAGTGTTGTGCCAACAACTCCTACAGGTAGAATGCTGGGTCCATGACAGAGCAGCACTAACCACTGTGCTGTCATATAAAATAAAATGCTTGCATGCATTTATTTGCAAATCTTAACAGTAATTCGGTTCGGGGTCTTAGGGAGTGAGGACCTGAGCATCACAGTGAGGACACCAGTCCATCACAGGGTCTTCTCACATACACACACTCACCCTGGGCTTGTCTTGAGTCACTATTGAGCCTAAGGAGGACCATCCACCAAGACACAAGGAGAACATGCAAGTGCCACCCAGACATGTGCTATAGCCTTTCTGAAAACGTGTTGTCACTTTGTGTTTCTGGGTTATTCAGTGTGAATTGATGGCCAAATCCAGAAAACGTATCAGTTTAAAATTAAACTAGTAACACAATAAGGTGTGTGGGATCTGAAGCCGTTCTGAATCCACTGTGTGGTAAAATGAAACACAGTAATAATTCTTTGTATTTATATAGCGCTTTTCTCACTACTCAAAGAGCTCAGCAATTGCAGGTTAAGGGCCTAAGAGCAGAGTCCTTTTTTAGTATTTACGGGATTCGAACCGGCAACCTTCTGATTGCCAGTGCAGATCCCTAGCCTCAGTAATCCATCAAACCCTATATCTGAGAAGCACTTACAGTATAGAACGCCAGTGACAGGGCCACACTGTTGTCACATGCTTGTCACAGTCAGAAGCTCTGCAGCACAGTCCGAGAGCCCTTGCGTTGAGCGTCTCTCCCCTGTTGATGACCTTCATTGTTTGTTTAGTCACCACAAGATGAGGCCGACTTGTTTGATGCCCGTGGACAGTAAACCTGCTGCTGTTTATACGTAAACCTGGTGACGCACAGCCAGCGGGGGACAGGATTTGTGTCGGTTCTCACTCAGAGTCTCGGTGTTTACCGATACACACAAACCATAAAGCAAAACCAGAAAAAAGTGGCTTGTGGCGTCTTCTACCTTCAGAGTTTTGACTTGGAAGACAGAAATCTCAAATGTCTCCATGGAGAAGCTGAGCCGGCCGCTCTCATTAAATGCTAAAAGCTTCCCAAATTGGAACAGACTGCCATGCATCCACCCACCTAATCATAAAGTGCCTTCAGAAAGTATCAGGACCCCTTTGCCTTTTTCTGTATTTTCTTATTCAATCCAAGTGGTGCACACGGTTTTATTTACCGTGACTTTCAGAAAGCATTTGATGTGGTGCCACATGAGAGGGTGGGCATCAAACTAAAAGAAGTGGCAGTTCAGGGTGTGTGGTGTGCAGATGGGTGCAGAATTGGCTCAGACACAGGAAGCAGAGGGTGATGAGGGTGTGAGGAACGTCATCCAACAGAGTGTAACTGCGGACCACCATACTAATGAGGTCAGTCGCGTAATGTCCCACCATAGCCAGCAGCCATGCCACCTGAAGCAAAGTATGTTTGGGCCCAGCCTGTACTTGGATGTCCTGCGGTGGGTTGGCACCCTGCCCAGGATTGGTTCCTGCCTTGTGCCCTGTGTTGGCTGGGATTGGCTCCAGCAGACCCCCGTGACCCTGTGTTCGGATTCAGCGGGTTGGAAAATGGATGGATGGATGTACTTGGATGAGAGACCACTGGAAGGTGTGTTGGTGAGCCCAGCAGGGGGCGCTTACCCTGTGGTGTGCGTCTGGATCCTAATGCCCCCCAGTGCAGTGATGGGGACACTGTGCTGTATAAGTGGTGCCATCCTTCAGATGAGATATAAAACTGACTGCCTGTGGTCATTAAAGATCCCTGGGTATCCTTTTATGAGAAGCTTGGAAGAGGTGCTGGTGAGGCCAGCAGGGGGCGCTTACCTTGTGCTCTAAGTGTGGATACCGACATCCGCAGTGCTGTAAAAATGGCGCCGTCCTTCAGATGACACATAAAACTGAGGTCCTGACTCTCTGTGGTCGTAAAAAAGATCCCAGGGCACCCTTCATAAAGAGTAGGGGGTATCCCGATGTCCTGTGTCCACCACAGCCCTAAAATCTGGAATGTTCCCTGGCAAATGCTGGAACTGGTGTTGGTGAGGCCAGCAGGGGGCGCTTACCCTGTGGTCTGAATGTGAATCCCAATGCCCCAGTGCAGTGACGGGGGACACCGTGCTGTAAAAATGGCGCCGTCCTTCAGATGACACATAAAACCAAGGTCCTGACTCTCTGTGGTCGTAAAAAAGATCCCTGGGCACCCTTCATAAAGCGTAGGGGGTATCCCAGGGGTCTCCAATCTTTTTGCCCCTGAGAGCTACTTTTACAAAATGAAAATGGCCGAGAGCTCCTCATGTTTTCTAACGTTTATTCTCATCGCTTATTTCAACCCAAACAAACTGAATACGCTTGTTTTGACTGAACATTTACAAAATGTTGGTGTCCACAACTCACATTTTGCATTAAAACGTCACAAAAAACTATTGAGTTCACCTGCAAGTGCATTTTGTACGTCTGTATGCATTTTCTAGTGTACCTCACACTATTGAATTAAAACATGAATGCTGTCAAAACTAAACAATGCAATTCCAAATACACCGATCTGACGACTTCATTTGTCATTTTGTCACATGTCACTGTGTCACTTTATTCACAGGTCCAGTCGCATGTGTGATGTGTTTTTTAGTTCGTCAGATGACTGGCACTGAGGTGTGTGGTAGAGTGGAGCCACTGAGGTTCACTCTTATGGAGTCATTTAAATGTTCGTCTGTCAGTCTTGTTCTGAACTTTGATTTCATGACATTCACGTCAGACTCACGGAGGTATGGAGACCCAAACAAGGCAGACATTTTCAGAGCTGCTTGGTGAAGATTCTTCTAGTTATCAGGCTCTGCTAAGTTCCAGAAATGCTGTTGAGACTTTAACTGCAAATTATTTTGAAGGTTTACTAATAATTCTGAGAGCTGAGACAGAAGGGTCAACATTGATGGTCCTTACCTTAACCCATCACATAAATAATGACACAGGGCAATGCCAGGTACTTCAGCTACTAACATCATAAGGTAACAGTTGCCATCAAGAAGTTTAATCATTCTGGATCACAGAGTGAGACCTTCAGTTCCTCACAATGTGCGAATACGGGTCTTTACCCTGAACTACCTTGGCATGGAGTCAGTACCAGTTGAAGGCCATTTAGAGCTCTAGGCAGGGTTGACGGATGTCATCTCACATTGTCCATAGTGAGTGCTCAGTGTTATTAGGCTTTGATGACCTGTTTTGGTTAGGGTGGTTCCTCTTCAGTGTCTGGAGCATGCACACCTTCTGTAGCATAAATGGCACCCTTTTTTGTGCTTATACCTCAGACTTTAAGGTGTGTGCACCACTTTCATATTTGGAGGGCAAAGGCCTTCAAAACACAAATGGTCCCCCTTTGTGTTCATACCGTGGGGTGAGGCCCCACTCTGTGTCCAAAGTCTTCTGAAACACAAGAGGTGCCACTTTGTGTACAAGCCACCAACATTATTGTTATACTTCCGTCAGTCCCCCTGAGTGTCTGGAGCACACAACCCTTAACTTTAATAATTGGTGCCCCTCAGGTGACAGCACCCTGCCACCAAATGGATCAACTGGCTCTATATGGGTCTGTTAAGAAAAGGAAGAGCTCTGGAGAACCTGTGTGGAAGTGAAAGAAACTTCCAGATTAAATGTACAAGTACTGCCTGATCCATCCACTCACCTTTGGTGTCATTCCTGTTTTCAGATATGAAACTCCATCTTCAGAGCACCGACTATGGAAACTTCTTATCCAATGAAACGGGCTCCCTGACGGTCTCCATCATCGACGACAAGCTCAAGGAAAAGCTGCTGACTGAGTTTCATTACTTTAGGAACCACTCGTTTGAACCTCTCAGCACCTTCCTGAATTACATCACGTAAGTCGATCTTCTTGCGCATCAATCAGATTTTCTGATCCTCAGCATTCACAAGGGAATGTGTGTGTGTATGGAAAATGTCCTTCATCATTATATAGCAATCAATATCACTCAGGTATTTAAGGAAGTCTTCAAGTAAAAGTGTGGAGAATTAGAAATGTAGTATACAGAATGTTAAAAGTGATAACTCTCAGCCATCAGATTCATTAAAAACTTCCTCATTTAATAATTTGACCATCACAGAAGAAATTAAATTTGGAAATATATTAAAGAAAGAAATCTTGTCTTCACTAAAACCTCTTTGAGACAGGAATCAGATGGGAGGAAACTTGTCCATTGCGGTCTTTATTTCGGAGCATTGATCACTGTAGTCTGTTATGGAATGATCAAAGTAACAAAGACAGAGTTCAGATTTATACAGTGCATCCAGAAAGTATTCCCAGTGCATCACTTTTTCCACATTTTGTTATGTTACAGCCTTATTCCAAAATGGATTAAATTCATTTTTTTCTTCAGAATTCTGCACACAACACCCCATAATGACAACGTGAAAAAAGTTTACTTGAGGTTTTTGCAAATTTATTAAAAATAAAAAAACTGAGAAATCCCATGTCCATAAGTATTCACAGCCTTTGCTCAATACTTTGTCGATGCCCCTTTGGCAGCAATTCCAGCCTCAAGTCTTGTTGAATATGATGCCACAAGCTTGGCACACCTATCCTTGGCCAGTTTCGCCCATTCCTCTTTGCAGCACCTCTCAAGCTCCATCAGGTTGGATGGGAAGCGTCGGTGCACAGCCATTTTAAAATCTCTCCAGAGATGTTCAATCAGATTCAAGTCTGGGCTCTGGCTGGGCCACTCAAGGACATTCACAGAGTTGTCCTGAAGCCACTCCTTTGATATCTTGGCTGTGTGCTTAGGGTCGTTGTCCTGCTGAAAGATGAACCGTCGCCCCAGTCTGAGGTCAAGAGCGCTCTGGAGCAGGTTTTCATCCAGGATGTCTCTGTACATTGCTGCAGTCATCTTTCCCTTTATCCTGACTAGTCTCCCATCCCCACAGCATGATGCTGCCACCACCATGCTTCACTGTAGGAATGGTATTGGCCTGGTGATGAGCGCTGCCTGGTTTCCTCCAAACGTGACGCCTGGCATTCACACCAAAGAGTTCAATCTTTGTCTCATCAGACCAGAGAATTTTCTTTCTCATGGTCTGAGAGTCCTTCAGGTGCCTTTTGGCAAACTCCAGGTGGGCTGCCATGTGCCTTTTACTAAGGAGTGGCTTCCGTCTGGCCACTCTACCATACAGGCCTGATTGGTGGATTGCTGCAGAGATGGTTGTCCTTCTGGAAGGTTCTCCTCTCTCCACAGAGGACCTCTGGAGCTCTGACAGAGTGACCATCGGGTTATTGGTCACCTCCCTGACTAAGGCCCTTCTCCCCCGATCGCTCAGTTTAGATGGCCAGCCAGCTCTAGGAAGAGTCCTGGTGGTTTTGAACTTCTTCCGCTTACGGATGATGGAGGCCACTGTGCTCATTGGGACCTTCAAAGCTTGGTTTGTGCTCTGACATGAGCTGTCAACTGTGGGACCTTATATAGACAGGTGTGTGCCTTTCCAAATCATGTCCAGTCAACTGAATTTACCACAGGTGGACTCCAATGAAGCTGCAGAAACATCTCAAGGATGATCAGGGGAAACAGGAGGCACCTGAGCTCAATTTTGAGCTTCATGGCAAAGGCTGTGAATATTTATGTACATGAGATTTCTCAGTTTTTTTATTTTTAATAAATTTGCAAAAATCTCAAGTAAACTTTTTTCACGTTGTCATTATGGGGTGTTGTGTGCGGAATTCTGAGGAAAAAAATTAATTTAATCCATTTTGGAATAAGGCTGTAACATAACAAAATGTGGAAAAAGTGATGTGCTGTGAATACTTTCCAGATGCACTGTAGATAACTGAATTTACCGTATATACTCACACTTAAGTTCTCCCGCAGTCTTGATTTGACTGTATAATTTCCACTATTTTATAATGTCGGTTGTATAAGTCGAACATGAAAAACTCACGCTATTGGTCCAAGAGATTATGATGTGCCAACAACCACCTGAGAGAGTAACCATGGAGCACATGGCCTTTTTATTTCTATGTATTGTGCCTAAGTGACCACATGGTGATACCCAAACTATTCCGAAGCGACGTTTGCACTGATTTGTGTTTTTTGTATCTCACACCCTCATACACCTTTATCGTAAGAGCATCCTTTATCTACGATGGAGCATTTGATCAGAAGAAGATATGAAGCTGGTTTTAAATTAAAAGTCATTGAAGTGGCGAAAGAAATTGATAACTGCACTGCTGCAACAACATTTGATGCATCTGAGAAACTAATGCGAGATTGGAGAAGGCAAGAAGATGTTAAAAAAAAATTAAGTGTCACATTTTTGAACAGGTGTATAAGTTGGGGTCTGATTTTATGATCGATTTTTCGGGTTTCTGGACCTGACTTATATGTGAGTATATACAGTAATATAATAACAATAACATCCATCAATCCATCCATCCATCCAGTATCAAACCCACTATATCCTAACTACAGGGTCACGGGGATCTGCTGGAGCCAATCCCAGCCAACACAGGGCGCAAGGCAGGAAACAAATCCCAGGCAGGGCGCCAGCCCACCGCAAGACACACACACACACCCAGCACACACCCAGCACACACTAGGGACAATTTAGAATCGCCAATGCACCTAACCTGAATGTCTTTGGAATGTGGGAGGAAACCCACGCAGACATGGGGAGAACATGCAAACCCAGGTCTCCTAACTGCTATAACAATAACAATAATTGGCAATATTTATTACAGAAATGAAAAAAGTCTGTAACAAAAATGCTGAAAGGAGCCAAAAAGGATTTGCCTGAAAGGCACTCGGAAGCAAACAAGGCCAAAAAGGCAAATTCAGAAAATTCACAAAACAACCGGAAACCCAAAAAAATAACAAAACTGTCATGATCTAGGAGTCCCAAATAATGCAAGCTGCAAACGCACTTCCGCAAATGCTCACTAGAGGGCAGTATAACACCAAACCTCAGCTAGAATAAAGGCATACACAGGATCATTACAAAATAAAAGTTATATTCTCATGAAATGCTCTGTTGTACTGTTTAGTTCCAAAAGGCATAAAGGAGCTGCGGGAAAATGCAATCCAAGGTGAACAAAGGCCCAATACAAGAATCCAAATCTTTCTCTTTCAGCTGCACCCTTTTAGCATTCGCCACAGTGGATCCACCTTCTCCATCTATCCCTGGCTTTTACATCATTTTCTGCCAAACTGACTGTCTTTGTGTCCTCCATCACCTCATCCATAAACCTTCTCTTTTTTCCTCTTGTCTGGCAGTTCCATCCTCAGAATCTAAGTGATCAACGTTGACCTCGATGTCAATGTTTGTAGTCCACCGTCTGTTTGTGAATTTCCCCTTGGGATTAATAAAGTATCTGTCTCATCTAATCTAATCTAATTTTTATTTATTTTGTAATGCATGTAAAAATAAAATGCATTCCATTTCCAACAGATGGCACATCACAAAAATTTGTAGAAATAGAATACATGTCCTCACAGGTGGCACAGTGGTAGTGCTGCTGCTTTGCAGTAAGGAGACTGTGGAAGATTGTGGGTTCACTTCCCAGTTCCTCCCTGTGTGGATAGCACTTTGAGTACTGAGAAAAGTGCTATATAAATGTAACGAATTATTATTATTATTACATTGCTACAAATATTTGTGATATGCCATCTCCTGGAATAACAAATGTAATGCAGATGTCTCTGTTATATGACAATTAGCATAACATTCATAAAAGCAATGTTGATGTTTATGATGTGCCATCCCCAGGAATAGCAAATGCATTATGTTTGATTACTACAAATGTGTGTTGATGCATCATCTGTTGGAATGGAAAATGCAATGCAAATGTCTCTGTTATATGCCATTCAGTATAGGATTCTTAAAAGCAATGTTAATGTTTGTGATGTGCCAACTGTTGAAATGACAAATGCAATCAATTTTGTTACCAGTTAGCTGTGCCCCCCCATCTGAGATGGGTTCAAATCTAAATAATCAACATAGACCTCAGTGTTAATATTTGCAGTGTACCATTTATTGGAATATATTTTATAATGCGCGTAGTAATAAAATGCAATACATTTCTAACAAATGGCACATCGCAAACCTTTGTAGTAATTAAATGCATTACTGCAATTGTTTGTGATGCGCCATCTGCTGGAATAAGAAATACAATGCATAGGTCTCTGTTATATGCCATTTGGTTTGGGAATTCGTAAAAGCAGTGTTAATGTTTGTGATGCACCATCTGTTGGAATAACAGAGAAATAGCAAATGGACATAAGCAGACATAACTTTATTAAGGTGGATGAGTCAAATTAATTAAAAATGTATTCAGTCAATAAATTAATTCTTTAGGTACTTGCTTAATTTAATAAATGATTGATTTGGTTAATCGATTTATTTGATTGATTGATTTTCCACGTTAGACTCTTTTGAGTTGGCATGAACTGTTATGCCATTCAGAGACATTAGATGGTACAACAATGTGCTTATAAGGTGATGTTTTGCTCTTTTTAGTTTCAGTTACATGATTGACAACATCATTTTGCTGATCACCGGCACTCTACGTCAAAGGCCAGTTGCTGAGCTCGTTCCAAAATGTCACCCGCTGGGCAGCTTTGACCAGATGGAGGCTGTCAGTATCGCCCAGACGCCAGCAGAGCTCTACAACGCCATCATAGTTGACACGCCGCTAGGTATAACTCGTTCATTTTTATCGATGTTGTTTTTTGTCGTCCTCCGTGAGCTGCACAGCGTCATTGCCTTGCAGCTACTTTCCCTGTTCCCTCCTTTAAAGATGTCAAATGTTAGGATTTCAGAAAAGAGCAACAGAAGGAGCTTTGGGGCTTTCCGCAAACGACTTTCCTTTGTCTCCAACCATAAAATTTTTGTGAATGAATTCATTTCTCTGTTGCAACGAAAACAAATATCGATTTCACAATAAACGCATGTCACATTTTTCCATTTCAGCTCCATTTTTCCAGGACTGTTTGTCTGAAAACGACATGGACGAGATGAACGTCGAGATTATGAGAAATAAACTGTATAAGGTAAGCGATTTGACCATTTTGGGTATAAATGATGTGGGACTTTTCTAACCATTTTCTTTTAAGACTGTTTGACCAGTAGGGAATGTCACAGTCGGTGCCCCCGATTCCAGACACAAGTGCACAGACACAGTCGCAGGTTCAAATGTGCTTAATTTATTTAACAAAGCTTCCGTCAATGTGCTTTTTCTTTCAATTCAGTGTAATAATATAATAGATGAGGTGGCCCCTATTACGGTGGTCCCGAGTATATTTCTGTTGGCACAACACTGCACCCGGGAAGCACTCCTTTAAACTGGGAGGTCTGTTGGTACCATATGGTGATACCCAGGGGACCTCAACTGGGCTGCCACCCCAAACTACAAGTCCCATGCAACCCTTAAGGTGTCCAAATTGGAACCATGCCAGAGGGGCACTGCCATCTCTCATCTGTCACACTGGGCGATGAACTCTGCACGGCAGGCAACATCTCTCAGTCCAGTTCATTATCTTTTTATCCCCGATTGGGTAAAGGAACAGGAAAAATCCCAGCCTGGATATGGACCAGTCAACGTTGTCCATCCATAATAGCCTCCCAGCCAGATAAGAAACCACTGTCCATCGCAGTCGGGATGCCAATCCGTCCACTGCGTCTTTCACAATTGTCTTATATGTCGGGTAAAGGAGGAAATTCAGCTTACGTAATTTCACTCGTAGTTTTTCTGATTGTCTACAAATTTAGTCCAAACGAGACATCACGATACGTGAAGAAGACGCGCTGTTGTGCAGTTCATCTGTGGACACCGTGGTGCCTCTACAGACCCAATCTGGAAGCTCAGAGTCTAAAATAGTGGGGGCACTAGAAGTCTTTGTTATTATAGCTCTGGGTGTTTATTCCCACTTTTCCATCTGTTTTTGGAGGAGCTTATCGTGAAAGTGTTGTGGAGAATGGACTCACTCTGACTTCAAAGTAAGTATGAGGAGTCCCGGGATGAGCACATGGAATAGACTTTAGTGCAAAGCCGTCTCAGTTCAATGAAGTGAGTGCCTTTTGTTGGGCAAATCTTAGATTTATTCCAGTTCTTATCAGTAATCACATTTGCACTTGAACATCATTAGCTGATTCCAAAAACACAAATCCCTCATTCCTAAAATGTATCGATGCCACCAATATTCTCTCATGCTTTATCAGAAATAACTGCTTTTCTGCCCCCTTACTCTGCCACCATTAACATACTTATCACCCACCCCTAAGAATGACCTTCCCTCTGTGTCCCCTAAATCACTTCTCACATTCCTGTCCTAGATGAGGGGGACTTCTCCATTTATTAAAAAAAGTCAAAAAATACACGAATGAGCCTTTAATGGTTTAACTCTTTCACAAGCTGGGGCTAGCCAGTACAACATGTTCCATTTTAATATGGGTGGCGATTACATTAATATAAGTTTTAAATCCTCCTTAAAAGCTGGCAGAAGCTTCACAACACAAGGCTTGCCAGCAAGTTCTTTCAGCAGCTGCAACTTCAAATTCTCCTTGCTGGATGTCACAGAAGCGTACGATTGACTTCACAGCATCTTTAAAGCACTGGCCTGGATGACCTTGAGGTCTCTTCACAGTCTACAGTTCATCATAGAGCAACTGGCGAGGCATTTGGTGGTCATATGTTCTGATTACACGTGCCACCCTCTAGAAAGAGACTTGATGATAGGCTGAAGTATGATAGGGTGAGACTTGAAGATAGGGAGCAGAAGTAGAAACAGGGCTGACCAGAAGAGCCCCTGAATAGCCAGAGTACATGAACAAGGGCCACTAGGGGGCAGTAAGACCTTGTCAATATACAGGGGAAACCCCGCTGCCTGCGCTTGGGAAAGCAGATCATAACCTGGTTCTGCTTCAGCCTCACTACAAACCAAGAGTGAGGGTCCTACCTGTAACCACACGATCATTCAGGAAGTGGACCCCGGAGGCTGAGAATACTCTGAGAGAATATTTTGGAACTACAGACTGGGATATCCTGCAGGGATCTCATAGTGAGAACATTGAGGAAGTTGTTGACTGCACTACTGACTACATCAACTTCTGTATGGACATTGTAGTTCCAGTAAGAACAGTACGCTGCTATGCTAACAACAAGCCATGGATTACAAGTGACATCAAGGGCCTTTTGAACCAGAAGAAAAGGGCTTTTAAAGACGGTGATCAGCATGAGCTCAAGTGCGTGCAGAAGGAACTCCGAGTCCAGCTCAGGGCGGTGAAGGAGCAGTACAGGAGAAAGCTGGAGCTGAAGTTGCAGAATAACAGCATGAAGGAAGTATGGGATGGGATGAAGATCATCACTGGCTGCAGCTCAAAGTGGGGTACCACCATCGAGAGAGACGTGAAGAGAGCAAACCAAATGAACAACTTCTTTAACAGGTTTGACCACCCTAACCCACTCTCACTCTCACCTCGGAGTACTGCACCCTCCACACATCCTTCTGCTGATACCAGCATAGGAAAAACATCATCACCCACAATTACAACAGCGCAAGTGAGCAGAGAGCTGAGGAGACTTCGTGCCAGCAAAGCAGCAGGTCCAGATGGAGTATCGCCACGACTGCTGAAGGTCTGTGCATCGGAGCTGGGGGGTCCTCTACAGCGCATCTTCAACCTGAGCCTGGAACAGGGGAAAGTCCCGAGGCTTTGGAAAACATCTTGTATCACCCCAGTCCCAAAGGTATCATGTCCTAGTGAGCTGAATGACTTTCGGCCTGTTGCTCTGACGTCACATGTGATGAAGACCATGGAGCGGCTGCTGCTTCACCACCTTAGGACACAGGTCCAACACGCCCTCGACCCTCTGCAGTTCGCATACCAGGAGAAGGTGGGAGCGGAGGATGCCATCATCTATATGCTACACCGATCCCTCTCTCACTTGGACAGAGGCAGTGGTGCTGTAAGAATAATGTTTCTAGACTTCTCTAGCACCTTCAACACAATCCAACCTCTGCTCCTTAGGGACAAGCTGACAGAGATGGGAGTAGATTCATACCTAGTGGCATGGATCGTGGACTATCTTAAAGACAGACCTCAGTATGTGCGTCTTGGGAACTGCACTTCTGACATTGTGGTCAGCAACACAGGAGCGACGCAGGGGACTGTACTTTCTCCTGTCCTGTTCAGCCTATATACATCGGACTTCCAATACAACTCGGAGTCCTGCCACGTGCAAAAGTTCGCTGATGACACTGCTATCGTGGGCTGCATCAGGAGTAGGGAGGAGGAGGAGTATAGGAACCTCATCAAGGACTTTGTTAAATGGTGCGTCTCAAACCACCTACAACTGAACACCAGCAAAACCAAGGAGCTGCTGGTGGATTTTAGGAGGCCCAGACCCCTCATGGACCCCGTGTTCATCAGAGGTGACTGTGTGCAGATGGTGCAGACCTATAAATATCTGGGAGTGCAGCTGGATGATAAATTAGACTGGACTGCCAATACTGATGCGCTGTGCAAGAAAGGACAGAGCCGACTATACTTCCTTAGAAGGCTGGCGTCCTTCAACATCTGCAATAAGATGCTGCAGATGTTCTATCAGACAGTTGTGGCGAGCGCCCTCTTCTACGCGGTGGTGTGCTGGGAGGCAGCATAAAGAAGAAGGACGCCTCACGTCTGGACAAACTGGTGAGGAAGGCAGGCTCTATTGTTGGCATGGAGCTGGACAGTTTGACATCTGTGGCAGAGCGACGGGCGCTCAGCAGACTCCTGTCAATCATGGAGAATCCACTGAACAGGATCATCTCCAGACAGAGGAGCAGCTTCAGCGACAGATTGCTGTCACTATCCTGCTCCACTGACAGACTGAGGAGATCGTTCCTCCCCCAAACTATGCGACTCTTTAATTCCACCCGGGGGGGGGGGGGGTAAACGTTAATAGTTAACATTATACAAAGTTATTGTCTTTTTTTCACCTGCATTATTATCAATCTTTAATTTAATATTATTTATTGTATCAGTATGCTGCTGCTGGAAAATGTTTCCCATTGGGATTAATAAAGTATCTATCTATCTATCTATCTATCTATCTATCTATCTATCTATCTATCTATCTATCTATCTATCTATCTATCTATCTATCTATCTATCTATCTATCTATCTATCTATCTATCTATCTATCAGCGGTTCTCAACCTGTGGGGCACGCTCGAAGTAACAAAAAAGGGGGCACGAATGTTGCCATATGTGGCGTAATTTCGCTGTTTGTAGGGAAATTTTAAACTTGCAGCGGTGTATCTGCACCAAAAAATATAGGAATAAATTTTTAGGGTTTCAAAAAAACGTTAGGGGGAGCGATTAAAACTGTTATGAAAACTCGGGTCACAAATACTTATAGGTCGAGAAACGCTGTATTATATAGTGCCTTTCCTATCTATCTATCTATCTATCTATCTATCTATCTATCTATCTATCTATCTATCTATCTATCTATCTATCTATTATATAGTGCCTTTCCGATCTATCTATTTATCTGTCTATTAAAAATGTTAAAAACTGAACTATCCATTTGACTATTCAGTATTCAGACCCTTTACTCAGTACTGTGTTGAAGCCCCTTTGACAGCCTTTCCAGCCAGCAGTTTTCTTGGGTCTGGCATCACAAGCTTCACACACCTGGATTTTGGGGGTTAGTCTGCCGTTCTTCTCCGCGGATTCTCTCAAGCTCTGTCAGGCTGGATGGAGACTGTCGGTGGACAGCAACTGTGTTCAGATATGTCTTCTGGCTTGCCAATTCAGGGTCATTCCCAGAGGTGTCTCTAAGTCACGTTTGTGTTGTCTTTGCTTTGCGCTTAAAGTCGTGGTTCTATTGGAAAGTGAGCCTTAAGTATTCTCAGTAGGATTTTATTAAGGATATTAGAACAGTCTAGATGAACACAGGCCATTCAGCCCAACAAAGCTCACCAGTCCTGTTCACTAAATTCTTCCAGTTTTGAATGTCTCTAAAATCCTAATATCTACCACACTATTTGGTCACTTATTCCATCTGTCTGTAGTTCTCTCTGTGAAGAAAAACATCCTAAGGTTTGTGTGAAATTTACCTGAACAAATTTCCAACTGTGTATCTTTCCAGGCTTACATTGAAGGTTTTCATAAATTTTGCAAAGAAGAAGGAGGCACGACAGAAGAGATCATGTGTCCCATTCTGGAGGTCAGTGTCACACTGGGGACTTAACAGTACTTATTAATAAGAAGCTCTCTATTCTCACCATGTAACTAGTGCAGTGTTTCTAACAGTGGGGTTCACGGACCCCTGAGGATCTGTCATAAATGGCAAAGGGGTCTGCAAAACAACTCGGTAAGTAATCCATAAATATCATGTATAGTTTGTGTATCAATGGTTTAAACAGTCACCACGAGACACTGAAAGTACACAACATGGGAAGTGTTTAGGAGTCGTAGTGGACTCGACACTTTCAACTACCACACAGTGTTCAGAAGCCATTAAGAGTCCACTGCGACTCCTAAGTCCTTCTCATAAGGTGTACTTTCCATTTTCAGACCTCCCATTGTCTATTTCACATTTTTATTTCCAACATGTAATACTTTACATTTACTGACATTACTTACCATCTGCCATAAATATGCCCAAGCCTGTCTGCTGTCCAAGTCCCTCTGAGACGATTCAACAGATTTGAGAATATCTGCCAGTCCACCTGTCTTGGTATCATCTGCACACTTCACCAGCTTGTTACTCATATCTACAGTAAATCATTGATATATGTATTAAGAAGAGCGGTGGCCTCGGCATTGACCCCTGCTGAACATCCTTCTTAACATCACCTATTCTGATGAGGTTCCTCTCACCCTCACCCCGTGTTGCCTGTGTTTTGGCCAATTCTGAACCCATCTACATACATCACCCTGAACTTCTACTTCTTTAGGTTTGGTGCCCAACCTCTCATGTGGCACCTTATTAAATGCTTTGTAAAAGTCAAGACAAATGATATAAAATAAAACACGACTTCCCTCTTCTGAACCCATGCTCTCTGCTCAGTAGAACTCCTGTTCCTGCCATGTGCTGCTCCTTCCATTAATTTTCCTGTGATGCAACTTAAGCTTACTGGCCTGTAGTTGCCTGGATCTGCCCGGTCACCATTTTTAAATACAGTACTAGCCATCCCCTACGGCTTCACCCGCATAGAAGTGAAACAGGACAGTGAGGAGGGCCCTGCCGGGCTCCCCACTCCTGATGTCAGCCTCTGTCTCAGATTAGCATGAATATATCACTCCTTCAAATGAGCTATGACACTTAGCGCTATGAGAGAAGTCGCAAAATCAACTGGAATGTTCAAGCAAATTCTAGAAAAAAGCTCAATCTAAATCCGTTAAGTAGTTCTCTCGTTCACTAGCTAAGCAGATGTGTGCTACCCCCCGAGGCTGGTGTGTGAGTGAGGGGGTCCCCCCTTCCCCTCAGCCTGCTACGTGTCTCTCGGATTCGCGCCAATAAATTGTTACTGCAAGCAAACTATGATACTTAGTGCATTGAGAGGA
Source organism: Erpetoichthys calabaricus (assembly GCF_900747795.2). NCBI lineage: Eukaryota > Metazoa > Chordata > Cladistia > Polypteriformes > Polypteridae > Erpetoichthys > Erpetoichthys calabaricus. The sequence goes on along the minus strand of NC_041399.2, from coordinate 6,360,581 downwards.
GTCGCAAAATCAACTGGAATGTTCAAGCAAATTATAGAAAAAACCTGATCTAAAACCATTAAGTAGTTCTCTCGTTCGCTAGCTAAGCGGATGTAAGATACGCCTCGAGGCTGACGCGTGAGTGAGGAGGACCCTGCCGGGCTACCCAGTCATGACATCACGCTTCCACCTCCCCTCGGCCTGCAACCTCTGTCTCGGATTAGGGCGAATATATCGCTCCTGCAAACGAACTCTGATTTTTAGCGTGATGAGAGAAGTCGCAAAATCAACCGGAATGTTCAAGCAAATTCTGGAAAAAAAACCCGATCTAAATCCGTTAAGTAGTTCTCTCATGAAAAACAGATAGAATGTTGGATTTTATATACTGTACATAGAGAGAATTCCTTCCATTAATTTTCCTGTGATTCACATTAAGCTTACTAGCCTATAGTTGCCTGGATCTGCCGGTCACCTTTTTTATATACAGTATTAGCCATTTGTCACTCCTACAGGATCTCTCCAGTGCGTAGTGACTTCCTAAAAGTATTTTTAAAGGGTTCATATATGCCCCCCCTCACCTCATGAACAACTCTGTGACAGATATCATTTGGTCCTGGTGATTTGTTTGATTTCAGCCTATTTAATCTATACATCTCTTCTCTCTCTCTGCAATTTTTATATCCCTCAGTACCTCCTTAGTAGTCCCTGTTACTGCTGGAAGGTTTTTCATTTCTTCACGCCTGAAGACCTCAGAGAAATGCAAGTTTAGAGCATCCTCTATTGCACTGTCTGTATCTTTTAGTCCCCCTTTACTATTCCTGATGCACTTCACCTCTTCCTTGCTGTTCTCTTTCTACTAAAATACTGAAAGAATCTCTTTGGGTCATTTTTCGCTTTCTCCACTATATTCCTCTCTAATGGCCTTTTAACTTCCCTAAAACTCTTCTTAATGGTTGCCCTCATGTTCTCATACACCCTGTGATTCACTTTGGAGTTATTAGTCTTATGTGCCTGTTTTGCTTTTTTCCTTTGCAGATTCTTATTTAACTCTTTATTATACGCCACTGCAGAGTTTTCGTTTAATGTCCTATTAGTTCCTACTTGTGGGATGTACCTGTCCTGCATTACATGTAAAATGTTTTTAAACCTGTTCTAGTGCTTCTCGACTGTCTCAACACTTGAAAGCTCATCGCAGTCCATCAGCTCAAAATTTAAAGTTAAACTTAGCAGTTTAAGTCTTTTCATCCTCACTCTTCAGAAACACAGAGAACATTATTATGGCTCAATCACCTCAACCCCCTCAATTGTATCCCGGTTATTACAAAGTACTAAATATAGACAGGCGCCCAAGCCACATTGTTGCTTTAACATACTGTTTTAAAGAAAGTTTATAATCCTTGGGGGTGAGCTCACAAGTCATATTCGATGGAGGGGGGGGGTTGTTTATTATTTTAAATATTTTTGTTGCTCATGGGTTTTCTTAAATTCTGTTTATAACCCAGCTTTTGTAACATCTAGAAATCTAATGCAGTGATTAAGTGAAGATAAAAGTTTTTGTTTGTAAACTTGGAGTAAATCGTTATTGTGTTGGGTAAAAAAGGTTCAGATATCATCAAATATGTGAGGATGAGAAGCAACAAACATCTTTGTGAACAACAGAGGTGGGGACACCAGACTAAAGAACTCGGGGCCCGGCCCTAATACAGCTTAAAGGGGGTGTAGGGGTTACATTCAAATCACTCACTTGTGGGAGACACCCAAGTGACATGTACTCTTCATAATAAATTTGAACTGGAATTTACAGTAAATCTCGCTATTCGAGACACTGGACATATGCAAGGTGAGTCCAAATGCACGCGTAGAAATGGCTTCATCAGCTCTTTTTTGTTCCTTTTTGTGCTGTAGTTTGAAGCTGACCGCCGTGCATTTATAATCACCGTCAACTCTTTTGGAACGGAACTTGACAAGACGGATCGGGAGAAATTGTACCCAACATGTGGAAAGCTACACCCTGAAGGTCTCCACAGGCTGGCCAATGCGGAGGATTATGAAGCTGTGAAAGCCACAGCTGAATATTATGCTGTAAGTGATTGAAAGAAAAAAAATATATATATATATATAAATATATATATATATATATATATATATATATATATATACTTTGTGACCATTAGGTGGCATCCCAGAGCCCCAAACAACAGACACAGTCCTAGGTTCAAATTGTTATCCTTTCGATAGATAGCTATATAAGAAAGACACTATATGATAGATAGATAGATAGATAGATAGATAGATAGATAGATAGATAGATAGATAGATAGATAGATAGATAGATAGATAGATAGATAGATAGATAGATAGATAGATAGATAGATAGATAGATAGATAGATACTTTATTAATCCCAATATAAATAAGAAAGGTACTATATGATAGATAGGTAGAATTTAATATTAGTATAGATAGTGTGACAGATAGGGGGCGGTGTCGTCCCCTTGAACCCTCAGACCAGACACAAGACACCAGATAAAAGTCCAAATGTTATTTTTATTATAATAACAATGTGCACAAAGCACCTTTCACTCCACAGTACTTCAATAATAAATCAATACTCAAATCACAATAACCAATCACAATCCTCCACACCTCCCAGCAGCTCAGTCACCCTTCCTCCCAACTCAGCTCGCCCGTCTGGGATTTCCCAGAGTCCTTTATAGTCCTTGACCTGGAAGTGCTTCTGAACCCTCAGTCCATGTGACTTCCTAGCACTTCCAAGTCAGATCAAAATTCTTCTTTTTCATCCCGGAAGTACATCATTTCTTCTGTCCATGTGACTGGGACGTACTTCCGGGGTGTAGGGAAAATAGTTCTTAATCCTCCCTTCAGCATCCTCTGGTGACCCCCATGGTATCCAGCAGGGCTGTGAATAAACACTCCATTGTCCATGATTCCCTGCTGGCATTTGGGGCACTTCCACGCTACAGGAAGGGCTCCATCTGGCGGCCTGGGGGTATTGGCTGGACTGAATGGCCGGCCATATCCCACAATAGATAGATAGATAGATAGATAGATAGATAGATAGATAGATAGATAGATAGATAGATAGATAGAATTTAATATTAGTATAGATAGATAGATGGGCAGCACGGTGGCGCAGTGGGTAGAGCTGCTACATCGCAGTTGGGAGACCTGGGGACTTGGGTTCGCTTCCCGGGTCCTCCCTGTGTGGAGTTTGCATGTTCTCCCCGTGTCTGCGTGGGTTTCCTCCCACAGGTGGATTGGCGATTCTAAATTGGCCCTAGTGTGTGCTTGGTGTGTGGGTGTGTTTCTGTGTGTCCTGCGGTGGGTTGGCACCCTGCCCGGGATTGGTTCCTGCCTTGTGCCCTGTGTTGGCTGGGATTGGCTCCAGCAGACCCCGTGACCCTGTGTTCGGATTCAGTGGGTTGGAAAATGGATGGATGGATAGATAGATAGATAGATAGATAGATAGATAGATAGATAGATAGATAGATAGATAGATAGATAGATAGATAGATAGATAGTGTAACAGTAGGGAGCGCTAGAGCTCCCTTGAACCCTCAGGTACCACGCCAAACACCAGGTAAATGTACAATTATTATTCTTTTTATTACAATAATGTGCACTAAGCACCCTCCACTCCACACTACTCAAAAACACTATACAATACTCAATAATCAATTAACAATACAATTCTCACTCCTCCTCTCCCAGACACTTAGCCACCCTTCCTCCCAGCTCAGCTCACTAGACTGGGGTTTCCCATAGTCTTTTATAGTCCCTGACCCGGAAGTGGTTCCATCCCAACAATCCATAAGTCCTCATCACTTCCGGGTCAGATTAAAAGTCCTTTTGTTCAACCCGGAAGCATGTCGTTCCTTCCGGTCATGTGATCAGGACACACTTCCAGGTTATAGGGCACGTAGCACTCTGTAAGCCTCCCTACAGCGGCTCCTGACGGTCCCCATGGTATCCAGCAGGGTTGTTTATAAAAACTACAATGTCCATAATGCCCTGCTGGAAGTTGGGGACCTTCCATGCTGCTGGGAGGGCTCCATCTGGCGGCGTGGAGGTGTGGACCGGAATATTTGGCTGGCCACCCCTCACGATAGATAGATAGATAGATAGATAGATAGATAGATAGATAGATAGATAGATAGATAGATAGATAGATAGATAGATAGATAGATAGATGAGAACAACACTAGATAGATAGATAGATAGATAGATAGATAGATAGATAGATAGATAGATAGATAGATAGATAGATAGATAGATAGATAGATAGATAGATATTAATGACACTACATAATAGATAGATAGATAGATAGATAGATAGATAGATAGATAGATAGATAGATAGATAGATAGATAGATAGATAGATAGATAGATAGAATTTAATTCTCTTTAGCAAGCGTTATCCTCTTCCTCCCAACACTGACACTCCTCCGAGGTGAGATAGCTTCATTTAATGGTGGACCAGGGAGAGCTTCTGGTGCCATGCCGTTGCACGACAGAAGCACTTCCAGGTCATACGGAGACTTCCCAAAACACGGAGGTCTGTTCTTAACAGTGCTCCCCGGTGGCACTCAAGGACCCCTAAATGGCCGCCCTTCTGAACTGCAAGTCCCAGGCAACCCCTGCAGGTGTCCAAACTGGAACCAATCCCAAGGAGCACTGCCACCGCTCATACTGGAGGATGAATGTTTAACGATACCCGGCCACTCTCAGTCCATCCATTATTCTTTCATCCTAGCCTGGACAGGAATTGAGAACCATCCCAGCCAGGTTGTGCCTCCATTCATGTGGTGTTTTCATTACGGCCTCCCAGCCAGGCAAGAGATCATTCTCAGTCCCAGTCAGGATACCAGTCCCTCCTCCATGGCATTTACATTTTATTCTTCAGTGTTAATTTCAGTTCAGTTTATTGCCATTATTAGAGTTATTTTAATGCGTGAAGCATCTATTGCAAAATCGCAAGTCTGTATGTCCGTCTGGATGAAACAACTTAACCCCCCCAGTAGACCAACTTTGTTGAGATGTGACACAATTATTTTTCAAAGCTATTTGCTGACAGTTTTCATTCAGATATTGTGAACAGGTCGTGCTAGTTTTAAAATTTCAAAATTTATATTGAAAAGCAGTGGCGTCCATTTTAAAAGAGGGAAGCATTTGGTGCAACTTCAACTATAGGTTAGTTTCCCATTTCAGTTGTACCTTGAGAGCAGTTGCTTGAACTTGTGTATTTTGTAGATTTTTTTCTTTTACTTGTCCGATTGCAGCCTGAATGCCCAATGCAAGTCACTCAACTGCTGGGCGGAGTGTGTGGGCACAAAGAGCTCACACAGCAGCGCCCTCTAATGGAGCTTTAGGTAAGTTAACTACTAGAGCACTTTCTCTGGAAAGAAATGAAAGGGGAAAATAATTATTATGTTAACACATATCAGAGTGAATTGATTGACCATAAATATCTGCAGATTATTATTGTAAAGAACCGACATTATCAACCCACAGCTAAATGCTATTAGAACTCATTAATAACACGGGAGGGGTGCAGCCTCCGTAACTGATAGAAACGCATGACATGTTTAAAAATGAACAGTGGCATCAGGAGGCAGGGAAGGTCTTCAGTGGCTTAAGACCCTGATCTATGGCACCAAGCCCTTGATCTTATAGTTCCAGATATACACAAACAATTGCAGGAAGTCCCCAATCTTCTTGCCTTTCATGTGCCATTCAACAACAATAACATTTATTTATATAGCACATTTTCATACGTTCATATTCCCATTATATGACACATTACTTTCTTTCCAAGTTCTAACTTATTTATCCATCCATTATCCAACCCACCTAACACAGGGCGCAAGGCAGGAAACAAACCCTGGGCAGGGCGCCAGCCCACCGCAAGGCACACACACCAAGCACACACTAGGGACAATTTAGAATCACCAGTGCACCTAACCTGCATGTCTTTGGACTGTGGGAGGAAACCCAGGCAGATACGGGGAGAACATGCAAACTCCACGCCGGGAAGCGAACCCAGGTCTCCTAAGTGTGAGGCAGCAGCGCTACCCACTGTGCCACCATGCCGCAGAGTGTAATATTGATGCTAATTTTATGCCTTTATTGGTCATTTTGTATTAATTGATATTTTTCAATTGCTGCTTATTGGATATGACTCTATTGGTTCTACTTTCAAAAATTTCACGTTTGCAAAAATCGGATGACAGTTAGTCACAGACTCTCCACCATTGAACACACATCGGCCAATGTCATTGTCACATCACTTGAAGTGCCATCTGCTGTTGCGTGAAAGCCACTGAGCCACCACAAGGCTGTTGGTGCCTCGTTTTGAACTCCATTGTAAAGTGCGGATAAAAAGTGCGGATTTAATTTTGTCTTTTAACACATGGAATTGCATTATAATAGTGTGAACATGAGTAATTTTTACAAAACTATTTAATAAAGCAAATTGTAACAAATGAATCTTGGATGAAGTAAATAAAAAAGGTGAAATACTCCAACTTTCATGTCAGAGTTGCCAAACGCACCTGAATGTCCTGCCATGCCGACATCGTCAAACTTGTTTTTGAGTAGCTAATATGCTACTCGTCAAGCAAGTCCCTCAAAACTATCGGCATAATTTCCAAACCACACACTGATTTGTGCAAACCATAAATGTCCTTGTCAAAATGAAAGCATTTCTTAAGCATTTTATTGATTTTATTAAAATCAAAGAACATTCACAAAACTAGGTTTGAAACAAATCAATCCCCAGCCCACGAGAAAGAGAGCTAGGCCAACAGAGTAAGGGCTCATTTATACTTCACGCTCAGAACGTGTACCCGCCCGCATTATGGCCGCCACACGTTCTGAGCGTTCATTTGACGCGTCCCCTGAGCAGATCCTCAGAAATTAACGCAACGCATGCGCGAGTTGCAGTACCAGCAAAAAGTCAGGAGGCACAGTGTGCTAAAAGTCGGAATGTGACATCAGAGTCTCTGTTTACTATCTACATGTGACAGAAAGCCGCTTTGCGGATCCTATGAGATCAGTGTGCGCACTTCGATATTTGATAAATGGTTCGATGTGGTGAAGCAAAATGCCGACATACAGATGTATTCGTGGTGCTTTTATATTCAAGTGTCGCATATTCCCGATCGTAATGACATGATACGTTTTAACATTCTTACATACCGTCTTCTGTGCCGTCTTTTTTTCTAGGGATTCCTCTGCTCCTGACAGCAGCAAATCGCCAGCAATAGATCGCCACACTGAGCACATTAAATGTATGATATTCCAACTCTCTGCACATTTAGAATCCTTAGATTTATACTTGATATCACTTTCATGATGAAAAGCATTAAAGTATGTATATTACATTTTACAGATAAATCGGTAATGTCGTTTAAATAATGAATACTGTTAATAATTACACACATGGGGTGACACAGTGGCGGAGCGTTAACGCTGCTGTCTTGCAGGGAGTCATGTCGCTGATATTCCCTGCCTGGAGTTTACACGTTTTCCTGCTGGGTTTCCTCAGTGTGCTCCAGTTTCCTTCCAAAGATATGCAGATTTGGGGATTTGGTGCCGCTAAAATGACGCCAGTGTATTTGTGTACTTGTATTCACCTTGCGATGAGCCGAGGCATCGTCCAGGGATTGGTTCTCACTCACCCAGTGCTTGCTGGAATGGACACATCCCTGGATTTAATCAATAAACGTCCTTTTCAGAGATATTGCGGTAAGGTGTCATCGGAATTTAATGGGTGTTCTAGGCAATTCACAACACAGAGAAGCCGAACCTGTTCTTACCGTGATGATATCTCACACTGCCACCTGGCGGATTCCTCCAGATTTACGTGAAGTACGCGCGCAAGTATAAACACTTCAACACTTGCGTAGCAGGAGCGTCCGCTGCAGCATGCGTTGCGTCACGTGAAGTATAACTCCAGCCTAAAACTTTAACAATAGTAAAAATAAGTAAATAGATAAATTAATAAATGAATAAAAATAAACAGAATAAAAAAGAGGGGAGAGAATCCGCTTCTTCAGTTTAAAAGCTTATTCTAAAATGTTATTGATCAGATCCTGCCAGGTTTCGAAAAAGTTCTGCACAGACCCTGTAAGTGCGAATTTGATTTTCTCCAGTTTCAAATCATATATAACATCAGTTACCCACTGACTTAGAACAGGAGAGTTAGGATTATTCCAGTTCAGTGAAATAAGTCTATGTGCCAATAGTGTAGTAAAGGCCATTACTGTTTGTTTGTCTTTCTCCACTTTAAGCCCACCTGTGAGCCCACCAAACACACTGTTAGTGGGTTAGGAGGGATTGGGACCTCAAGGCTGTCTGAAAGGCATTTAAAGATTTTGGTCCAGAATGATGTTAATTTGGAGCAGGCCCAAAACATGTGGTCCACTGAGGCTGGGACTTGATTGCAACGTTCACAGGTTGGCTCTCGCCCTAGAAACATTTTGGATAATTTTAAACGAGACAGATATGTTCAATATATAATTTTGAGTTGAATAATTGTATGTTTTGCACATATGGAGCTCAAGTGAATTCTTTGCATTGCTACTTTCCACTCCTTTTCTGAGATGTTGAGTGAGAGATCCTTTTCCCACTGTACTCTGGGATCTTTGAACGGGAAGGACTGTAAAATGGTTTTATATGTTAGAGAAGTGCTGTCTGAGTCCTCGAAACTGAGCGATATTTTTCCTGGGATTGAGGTAGGTGAGAGGTAAGGGAAATTGGGCAGGTACTGTTTATCAAAGTTTCTAATTTGAAGATAGTGAAAGAAATGTGTTGCTGGAAAGTTACATTTGGAGTGTAATTGTTAATAGGATGCAAAGATGTTGTCTATGTACAGATCTCTAAGTGATTTAATCCCAACTGTTTTACTGACATTAAAAACTGCATATGTTTGAGAGTTTGGAAAAAGGTGTTCTCGTGCAAAGGTGCCACACATAAATAATAATAATAATTCATTACATTTATATAGCGCTTTTCTCAGTACTCAAAGCGCTATCCACACAGGGAGGAACCGGGAAGTGAACCCACAATCTTCCACAGTCTCCTTACTGCAAAGCAGTAGCACTACCACTGCGCCACCTGTGAGGATAAAAGCTTATAAAAGCACATAAAAGCTTCCCTATCTTAAAATACTTCCTACATTGGCTCCATATTCTGAGTGAGTGAAGCACAATTGGATTGTTAGTATATTGGCGGTGACTTCTACTTATTGGGGTACAGAGCAAGGAATATAAAGAAGTGCTACAGGATTTTATATCTATTGTGGACCAAACCTGTGTATGTTCATCTGTTTGTGTCCATGTCCAGGTTTTTATAGCTTGTATGCTTGCTGCCCAGTAATAAAACTGAAAGTTAGGTACAGCCATGCCACCTTCTGCTTTAGATTTTTGTAGGGTTGCCCTTTGGATATGTGGATGTTTTGAATTCAAAATAAATGAGGTTATGATTGAATCTAATTTCTTAAAAAGATGATCTATTGATTTTACAGTCATATGAAAAAGTTTGGATTAAAAGTTTGGATTTGGATTTTAATTCTTTGGAGTTTTGTTTCACATTGGCTGAGCTTTCAAAGTAGCACCTTCCTTTTAATATCTGACATGCCTTATGGACACAGTAGGATTTCAGCAGTGACATTAAGTTTATTGGATTAACAGAAAATATGCAATATGCATCATAAAAAAATTAGACAGGTGCATAAATGTGGGCACCACAACAGAGATATGACATCAATACTTAGCTGAGCCTCCTTTTGGCCTCTAGACGCTGTCCTCCTATAGCCTCTGATGAGTGTCTGATTCAGGATGGAGGTATTGTTCACCATTCTTCATACAAAATCTCTCCAGTTCAGTTCAATTTGATGGACAGCCTGCTTCAAATCATCCCATAGATTTTCAATGATATTCAAGTCAGGGGACTGTGACGGCCATTCTAGAACATTGTACTTCTCCCTCTGCATGAATGCCTTTGTAGATTTCCAACTGTGTTTTGGGTCATTGTCTTGTTGGAATATCCAATGTCTGCGTAACTTCAACTTTGTGACTGATGCTTGAACATTATCCTGAAGAATTTGTTGATATTGGGTTGAATTCATCGGACCCTCGACTTTAACAAGGGCCCCAGTCCCTGAACTGGCCACACAGCCCCACAGCATGATGGAACCTCCACCAAATTTGACAGTAGGTAGCAGGTGTTTTACTTGGACTGCGGATGTTCTTCTTCCGCCATGCAAAGCGCTTTTTGTTCTGACCAAATAACTCCATTTTTGTCATCAGTCCAAAACACTTTGTTCCCAAATTAATCTGGCTTGTTTAAATGAGCATTGGCATACAACAAGCGACTCTGTTTGTGGCGTGAGTGCAGAAAGGGCTTTTTTCTCATCACCCTGCCATACAGATGTTCTTTGTGCAAATTGCGCTGAATTGTAGAACGATGTACAGATACACCATCTGCAGCGAAATGTTCTTGCAGGTCTTTGGAGGTGATCTGTGGGTTGTCTGTCACCATTCTCACAATCCTGTTCATATGCCGCTCCTGTATTTTTCTTGGCCTGCCAGACCTGCTGGTTTAACAGCAACTGTGCCTGTGGCCTTCCATTTGCTGATTCCATTCCTTACAGTTACAGAAACTGACAGTTTAAACCTCTGAGACGGCTTTTTGTAGCCTTCCCCTAAACCAGGAGACTCAACAATCTTTGTTTTCAGATCTTTGGAGAGCTGCTTTGAGGATCCCATGCTGTCACTCTTCAGAGGAGAGTCAAAGGGAAGGAAGCACAACTTGTAATTGACCACCTTAAATACCTTTATATCTCATGATTGGACACACCGGTCTATGAAGTTCAAGGCGTAACGAGCTCATCAACCAATCAGCATTGAGCAGTGACAGGCATTCAAATCAGCGCAATGACAGGGGGACCCACATTTGTGCACAGCCAGTTTTTCATATTTGTTTTAATTTCACACAACTAAATACTGCATCACTAAAAATCTGTTCGGAAAACACCGCAGTACTCCTAGGAAATGAAAGACAGACCACTGTTTTCTTTGTTGTTGAAAGGAGAGTCAATTATTATGCAGGCTGAGAGGGGGTCCCAAACTTTTTCATATGACTGTATATTGGAATGCTTTGAAAGACAAAGAGAAGCTTAGGAAGGATATTCATCTTGACAGTGCTGATTCTTCCAGCTAAAGTGAGATGATGGGTTGACCATCTATTCAAGTCTTGCTTAGTTTTTTCCATACAGACAGCAAATAAAGAGCTTTATGTTTACTTGAGATGTTTGGCCCTAAAATCACCTCATTTCTCAATTTCCTAAAACATGTCACCCTTCTCTCAAAACTCGAAACACAAAACCAAATCTCCACAATGTATTCACAAACATCCGACTGGTCCGGCAAACTGAAACAATGGACTCCAAACCACTCTGTCTTTTCTCAAAGCCACACATGGCTTTCAGGTCGCACACACAAAGCCGGTTAACGTTTTATTGTTTTATTGTTTTTTTTTTTTTTTTTTTACAACTGCTAAAAGCACTCTGAGAGCGTCACCTTCAAAGACTGAGAGTGTAAAACTGGACAGCAGGCCATAAGGAGCCTTGAAAACAATGAGAGAGACTGAGAAGTAGGCTTTACGGGAATGCGCTCCAGCGCCGGCGAAGAGGAGTTTCAAAAACACCTGGCAAAGCACTTGAAATGTGACATTAAAAAGCGTGAAGATCTTCAAAGAAATGGAGGAAATCTATGGGGATTTACCTTTAAACATAGGGATGTCATGCTCTACACCAGCGGTTCTCAAAGTTGGTCCTGGAGGCCCACTGTGGCTTTAGGTTTTTGCTTCAACCAGATTCAGGGAGAAGAGCTGTGTGGATTAAATAGGCTGAAATCAAACAAATCACCAGGACCAGATAATGTTTACCCTCAAGTTCTTAAGGAGGCTAGCGAGTACAGATATAAACCCTTGACTCATATTTTTAGGAAGTTACTGTGAACTGGGGAGATTCTGAAGGACTGGAAAATGGCAAATATCATCCCATTAAATAAAAAGGGTGACAGGGCAGATCCTAGCAACTATAGGCCAGTAAGCTTAATGTGAAACATCTCAGGAAAATTAATGGAAGGAATTATTAAGGATAAGATTGAGCAACACCTGGCAAGGACAGGAGATATTAGGAACAGTCAGCATGGGCTCAAAAGAGGGAGGTCGTGTTTTATTAACATGCTGGAATTTTATGAGGAGGCAACAAAAGGATACGATCAAAGTGAAACAGATGATATCATTGATGTGGACTTTCAGAAAGCATTTGATAAGGTGCCACATGAGAGGGTGGGCATCAAATTAAAACAAGTGGCAGTTCAGGGTGATGTTTTTAGATGGGTGCAGAATTGGCTCAGACACAGGAAGCAGAGGGTGATGAGGGTGTGAGGAATCTCATCAGAACTGGCCGATGTTAAGAGTGGTGACCAGCAGGGGTCAGTGCAGGGGCCGCTACTGTTTTTAATAGATATAAATGATTTAGATTGGAATATAAGTAACAAGGGCAGCACGGTGATGCAGTGGTAGCGCAGCTGCTTCGCAGTTAGGAGACCCGTCTGGGTTTGCTTCCTGGATCCTCTCTGCGTGGAGTTTGCATGTTCTCCAAGTGTCTGCGTGGGTTAGGTGCATTGGAGATCCTAAATTGTCCCTAGTGTGTGCTTGGTGTGTGTGTGTATGCCCTGTGGTGGGCAGGCGCACTGCCCATGGTTTGTTCCTGCCTTGCACCCTGTGTTGGTTGGGATTGGCTCCAGCAGAACCTCGTGACCCTGTGTTAGGATATAGCGGGTTGGATAATGGATGGATGGATGGATGGATGGATGGATGGATGGATATAAGTAACAACTGGTTAAGTTTGCAGATGATACCAAGATAAGTGGATTAGCAGATTATTTGGAATACGTTGTATCATCACAGAAGGACTTGGATAGCATACAGGCTTGGGCAGATTTGTGGACGATGAAATTTAATGTCAGTAAATGTAAAGTATTACACATAGGAAGTAAAAATGTGTGGTTTGAATACACAATGGAGGTCTGAAAATCGAGAGCACACCAGATGAGAAGGATTTAGGAGTCATAGTGGACTCTAAGCTATCGACTTCCAGTCAGTGTTTAGCAGCCATCAAGAAGGCTAACAGAATGTCAGGTTATATAGTGCCTTGATGTGTGGAGTACAAGTCACAGGAGGTTCTGCTCAAGCTTTATAACACACTGGTGAGGCCTCATCTGGAGTACTGGCTGCAGTTTTGGTCTCCAGGCTACAAAAAGGACATAATAGCACTAGAGAAGGTCCAGAGAAGAGCGACTATGCTGATTAAGGGCTACAGGGGATGAGTTATGAGGAAAGATAAAAAGAGCTGAGCCTTTACAGTTTAAGCAAAAGAAGATTAAGAGGAGACCTGACTGAAGTGTTTAAAATTCTGAAGTGAATTAGTCCAGTGGATCGAGACGGTGACTTTAAAATGTGTTCATCAGGAACACGGGGGCACAGTTGGAAACTTGTGAAGGGTAAATTTCGCACAAACATTAGGAAGTTTTTCTTTACACAAAGAACAATAGACATTTGGAATAAGCGACCAAGTCGTGTGGTAGACAGTAAGACATTGGGGACTTTCAAAACTCGACTTGATGTTTTTTTAGAAGAAATAAGTGGACAGGACTGGCGAGCTTTGTTGGGCTGAATGGCCTGTTTTCGTCTCGAGTGTTCTAATGTTCTAATAATCAGTGACAACTGCTAGCACTGATCTCAATTAATTAGCTGGCATATTTTTTCTCTTCTCTTATTCTACATTAAAAAAGCACAGCAGCATGATTTTTACATGTATAAGACATTTAGAAAAATTTCTGCTTTTGCTATAGATTTAAATGCTTAACTCACTTTTGTTGCTTTCATTATATTTTGTCCTTTCTCTGTGCAGTTTTTCCCCTTTGTTGTATCTTATTAATGACAATTAAAAACGAGCAGAGCAGACAGGCTGGCAAACAACACGGAATAATCAAAGGCTGCAGCTACTTTAGCGTCAGACCCACTAATTAATAAATAATGGATTAATTAAACAATTAAACACCCGGAAAAATAGAATGAACATCAAGATGAAAGTATGTTAAAAAGAAGAAAATAATACATGATTCCCATATAACTGCATTTTAATATAAATATATATATATAAACCTAGTTTTCTAATTTCTATATTGCTCCCAAAGCACAGAATCTGGGCAATAATTGTTCACTTAATTAGCCCAGGATTCCAATTAAAAACAGAAGCTGGTTGGAACAAAAAACTGCGGCACAGTGTGCCCCCAGTGCCGACGTTGAGAACCCTTTGCTCTACACTTCTGTTTGACTTTACCTGACAATGGCAAAGCCGCTCACCAAAAAAAAAATCCCATGAAAGCAAAAGAAACGACGAGAGGATTTAATGGGAGAGCGCAAAAAAGTAAATGTACATGGAAGCAAAGTTAAAAATGAGAGTCAAACTGAGTCGCTCAGTAAGCTACATGTTTCTACACTCTTAAGGATTTGCTGATTTGCTTTATTGCTGTTTCTTTTTCTTTTTTTTTCTTTATCTCAGGAGTACAAATATCTGTTTGAAAGTTCTGGTCAGGGTTCTGATAAGACGCTAGAGGACAAATTTTTTGAACATGAGGTAAGCTGCTGTTTATTTCTTTTTTTAAGTTTTGAGTGTTGACTTTGATCTCAGAAGTGTCCCTTTTGGTATTTTATTATTATTATTATTATTATTAGAATAGGGCGGCACGGTGGCGCAGTGGGTAGCGCTGCTGCCTCGCAGTTGGGTGATCTGGGGACCTGGGTTCGATTCCCGGGTCCTGCGTGGGTTTCCTCCAGGCGCTCCGGTTTCCTCCCACAGTCCAAAGACATGCAGGTTAGGTGGATTGGCGATTCTAAATTGGCCCTAGTGTGTGCTTGGTGTGTGGGTGTGTTTGTGTGTGTCCTGCGGTGGGTTGGCACCCTGCCCAGGATTGTTTCCTGCCTTGTGCCCTGTGTTGGCTGGGATTGGCTCCAGCAGACCCCCGTGACCCTGTGTTCGGATTCAGCGGGTTGGAAAATGGATGGATGGATGGATTATTAGAATATGACAGAATGTATACAAAAGATACAGGGAGATTCACACGAATTGTAACTCCTGTTAGGCCAGCGTTTCTCAGCCTTTAAGTATTTGCAACCCGAGTTTTCATAACAGTTTTATCGCGCCTCCCCCCCCCCCCCCCTTAACGTTTTTTGGAAAGGAGCCCACTAATACCAATTTGTTGTTTTGTAATTAATGATATATCATAGATGCATATTTTATTATACCTACTTAACTTTTATCGACATTTATCTAACTCTATATTTATTTTTCTAGTATCAGAATGTACTTTAAGTTAATTTGTTTTGGTTTCAATAGATGTATTTTTCATATTTTCAATTCTTGTTTTCTTTTTTTCACATCTTCACGCCCCCCTTTTTGTTACTTCGCACCCCCCCTAGGGGGCCCGCCCCTCAGGTTGAGAACCACTGTGTTAGGATGATGCAATCTGAACCAAATAAAATCCACTTTATACCCTGACGTTTGTGTAATCAATTGCATTACATGCGATGCTGGAGGTGGTTTCCGTTTTCTGCCAGACACATTTCGACGCGGCGCTCCATGTTCCTGAATGTATCGGTAAACGTCTCGGGGGGAAGAGCAGCAATTTCACGTTGGATAATTTCCTTCAAATCTTCCTCAGTGCAAGGTTTGTTCTGATAGACTTTTCTGTTGAGCAAACTCCAAAGGAAGAAGTCTGGTGGTGTCAAATATGGCGACCGTGGTGGCCAAAGCCCCTTTGAAATGAATCTGTTGCCGAAGAAGGATTCCATTTCTGCCAGGCTCCTTGCCGATGTGTGACACATTGCTCCATCATGCTGGAAGTAACCTTCCGTTAACTCACAATCATCCAGTTGATTCTGACATCGCTTAAACAAATTGGTGATCCAATAGGTTTGCACCATGAAGACACGCAGCTCAATATTGTACACCACCATCCTGACGAGAAGTCGAGTGACTGAGTGAAGGGGTACGGGTGGTACACACCCAGAAGTTGTAAACGGAGGTAAAACGTCACGACTGCTGTCTCGTCTACCTCATCGCTTCTACGCAAGGGCATCATGGCTTGTTCAAAGCTCCATATACCGAGGAGCACATTGCACGTTGTTTCGTTCAGATTGCTTTGTCCTAGCGAGAGTTATTACATAATATCTGGGGCCTCTTACGATTGAATATCCCTGTACAAACATCAAAATAATACCCTGCACATCGTTCATGTCTCCTTACCCAATTCACTCATCCAACTTTCAATATTTATATCCATTGCTGACCGGCCAGTCCTGCAAGCGTAGAGGTTATTGGCCACCTTGGGGTGCAGGAGAAAGGTCCAGAGCAAAGAGAAATGTCCGAGACGATGGACGGCACTGAAGTGACTCAGAGCATCACACTGAATGGATACGTTTCAAAAACAATCTTGACTTGGTTTAGCATAAAACTTACAATTTGCTAAGATGATGGAAATGGGGTGTGCCAGTGAAAATCGCTTGAAAGGTCGTGTAATGTGACACGAACGTAATTGGGCAAAGAGGAAGGTGAAGTACCAAGTCAAAGAAGGTCACAGCAAAGCTGTGTAACAAACACACACGTCAGGACTCATCTGGAGAACTGTGTTCAGTTTTGGGCTGCGTATTACAGAAAAAGACATAGCAGAGCTGGAGAAAGTCCAGAGAAAGAGCGGCTTGGCTGCGAAATACGAGCTTTGGCAGAAGAATGAAAGAGCTGAATGAACCTTGTCAGTGTGAGTAAATGGAGATGAAGAGGTTACGTGACTCAAATGTTCAAAGCTATGAGGGGAATAAAGCTCTACTCACACTTACCACACTAGGCCCTTTTTATACTTAACCACATTAATCTGGTCAGTGACCCAAAAGCCTTTATGGCCTGTTTGATCACCACATTGATACTCTCCTAGTCAGAAGGTGGCAGTGTTTGGACAATGCTGCATAGCTAACAATTTCAAAGCAGAGGAAGTGAATTATTTACATGATCGTCCAGCAAAAGATGCCTACAAGAAAGTACAGGACAGTAGGTTGAAGTAGCATGGATATGTGATGAGAGACAATGTGGGCTGAAGAGTGAATGGGAATGGAAGTGCAATGGGAGAGAAACTGAGGGAGGCCAAAGCGGAGGTGGATGGATGGGGTAAAAGAAGATCTGAAGGGATAGGGTCTGACTGGGGAGGAGGTGCAGGACCAAGCTATACTATACAATTCAACACAATTTATTTTTGTATTGCCCAAAATCACACAAGGAGTGCCGCAATGGGCTTTAACAGGCCCTCCCTCTTGACAGCCCCCCAGCCTTGACTCTCTAAGAAGACGAGGAAAACTCCCCCCAAAAAAAAACCCTAGTAGGGGAAAAAAATGGAAGAAACCTTGGGAAAGGCAGTTCAAAGAGAGACCCCTTTCCAGGTAGGTTGGGTGTGTAGTGGGTGCCAAAGAGAAGGGGGCCAATACAATACAATACACAGAACAGAACACAAGTAATCCTCAATACAATACAATAGTACAATAGAAATATTACAAGTACAGAGCAGAATTCAACAGTAGATGATATCCCATAATATGATTTGGATTTGTTCAGAATCCTGGAGGCCTCGGCCATCAAGCTGCCTACCCTATTGGTCATTTCACAGCTGAGTCAGTGCTGGGCCAGCCAATCCTCTACCCGACAAATTCTGGGATCCTCCATCAGAGATGACTTAACCTTAGGCAGGCAGAACATCTTGGCAGGTGGGCAGTGGCACCAAGTGCCACATTTGACTACCGAAAAGAGAAACAGAACAGGTGAGGGTTAGTAAGAAATTCTAACTATCATATTACTTATGTTTTAGTGCTAATGACCAACAATAGAAATGCAGTCTGTACAGTTAATCAGCAGCTCTAGTCAGGGTGATATATTGAGAAGGTTGATCAAGCTCATTGACCCAACATAGAAGTGGGAAAAGATGAAGAGGAGGAAGAAGATATAGGTCATTATTGATCAAAGAAAATGGAGGTGCTGGTGTGATGAGCTGTACACTCACCCACGGGTTCCAGAAATGAACATCGACCTCTGGTGTCAAACTTCATTAGGTGGAAGGTCTTCTGGTCTGATAGAAGAGGTTATGGTGTCAGTAGTCAGTTGGGTGGTCTGTCATGAATGTAGAAGAGGAGAAGGCATTACCGAGAGCGTCCTCACATGCTCTGGAGTGATACTGAAACCTTTGTAGTTGCCCCTTACTCACGTGTCTTGGACAGTACAGTGTATTAGATTACCAAACAGCGTAATAGATAGGCTGGGATTGGCTGCCTCAGCTGTGGAATAGCCAATTGGGGGAGGCACCTTGATGGCTGAGGTCTCCAGGGCTCTAAACAAATCCAAATCCTATTATGTGATATCATCTACTGTTAAATTCTGCTCCATACTTGTAATATTTCTATTTTTATACTGTATTGAGGATGACGTGTTCTGTTCTGTGTATTGTATTGTATTGGACCCCCTTCTTTTTGACACCCACTACACGCCCAACCTACCTGGAAAGGGTTTTCTCTTTGAACTACCTTTCCCAAGGTTTTTCCAATTTTTTTCCCTACAAGGTTTTTTTTTGTCTTCTTAGAGAGTCAAGGCTGGGTGGCTGTCAAGAGGGAGGGCCTGTTAAAGCCCATTTGCGGCACTTCTTGTGTGATTTTGGGCTATACAACAATAAATTGTATTGTATTGTATTGTATTGTATTGTATTGTATTGTATTGTATTGTATAGGAGTACTTTGGAGACCTTCCAGTCTCAACTTGAAAGTTTTTGAAGGATTTCAGCGTGTTGCTGATGGGCCTGGTCGGTCAAAATAGTCACTTCTTCTCAAAACGTCTGTCGTGCTCTTATATTTGTCTTGTTAACACAAATCAAACAAAAGCTTCGGTAACGACATGCAAATTGTGTAAACTTTCCTCACTTTCGGCTCTTTCTCTCTAGGTGAAGATGAACGTCCTGGCTTTTCTTAACCAGTTTCATTATGGAGTCTTCTACGCCTACATTAAGCTGAAGGAGCAGGAATGTCGGAACATTGTGTGGATTGCAGAGTGCATCTCCCAAAGGCACAGAACGAAGATAGACAATTACATTCCAATTTTGTAAAGTGAGGATTAGAGATCATTGCCTAACATTTTGTGTTTGTCTTTGTTTGATTACCTGAGCACACCTGCCCGATTTTTAGAAATGTTTTAAACTGTAACTGTGTCTGGTGAAGGTAGCCATTAATCATATTATAATGTTGTTTGTTGCTCATTTCAAGAGAGCACATTCAGTCTGTTAAAGCCATAAATCATAAACCGATACTAATAAATGTATTGTACTCGAGGGATCGCTGTGGGTCCTTCTGTTTTCTCCTGTTTGAGTCGGCTTTGTCATTAGTGGAGCTCCTCTGGGGTCTGTTCTTGGACTGTTATGTTTTCTGATTTATATTAATGATGTTGATTCTGGTACTGTAAATTTGCAGATGACACTAAAATTGGAGGGATTGCAGACACTGAGGAGGTAGCAAAAAGAATTCAGAAAGACTTGGACAAGCTTCAGGATTTGGAGAATGCAAAAAAATGCTACATGTGGGCAACAGGAACACTGATTATAAATGAAGATGGGAGACACTGAGGTACAGGAAGAGACCTCTGAAAAGGATTTAGGAGTTTATGTTGACACATTTTTATCATCTAAATTAAAATGACAAATGAAATGTTTGGTTATATCATAAAAACTGTTGAAGTTAAGTCAAGGGACGTTATGCTCAGACTATATAGCACTAGCGAGACAACATCTGGAGTGTTGTGTGCAGTTTTGATCACCACAACACTTGAGGTTGTGCAGAGGATAGCAAACATGTGCATCATGGCACTTGAGGACATGACAGACTCTGAGAATTAACAGATGAGATTAGACAGGAGTCCCCATGGACTGTGATGTTTGCTGATCACATTGTGATCTGTAGCAAGAGTAGGGAGCAGGTTGAGGAGACTCTGGAGAGGTGGAGATATGAGGAGGAGAGGAATGAAGGTCAGTAGGACCACCAAGACAGAATACATGTGTGTGAATGACAGGGAGGTCAGTGGAATGGTGAGGATGCAGGGAGTAGAGTTGGCGAAGGTGGATGAGATTAAATACTTGGGATCAACAGTACAGAGTAATGGGGATTGTGGAAGAGAAGTGAAGAAGAGAGTGCAAGCAGGGTGGAGTGGGTGGAGAAGAGTTTCAGGAGTGATTTGAGACAGACGGGTATCAGCAAGAGTGAAAGGGAAGGTCTACAGGACGGTAGTCATATGGGCTGGAGATGGTGGTACAGGAGGCAGAGCTTGAGGAGATAGAGTTAAAGATGTTAAGATTCGCATTGGGTGTGACGAGGATGGACAGGATTAGAAATGAGGACATTACAGGGTCGGCTCAGATTGGACGGTTGGGAGCCAAAGTCAGAGAGGCGAGATTGGCGACATTGGACATATGCAGAAGAGAGATGCTGAGTATATTGGGAAAAGGGTACTAGGGTACTAGGCAAGAGGAGAAGAGGAAGGCCTAAGAGAAGGTTTATGAATGTGGTGAGAGAAGACATGCAGGTGATGGGTGTGACAAAGCAAGATGATCCGCTGTGATAACCCCTCATGGGAGCAGCCAAAAGAAGAAGAAGTCTGTGCATGAAAGACTACGTGATGACCTAATCCAGATCTTCAGAATCCTCAAAGGCATTGATGAAGAAGATCCAGCAATATTCTCTCAGCTTAAAGGGTGAATCACATACTTGAGGACACGAGTGGAAATGAAGGGGAAGTGGACTTAAGACTGAAGCCAGGAAGCACTTTTTTACACAGAGAGTTGTGGAACTCTGGAACAAAGAAATGGAGTTGAAGCAGAACCCTTGACAACTTTTTAGAATATTCTGGATGAGATATGGGAACAGCTTAGCTGTTAGCAAAACAAATGGGCTTGAAAGACTGAATGATCTCCTCTCCTTTGTCAAATTTCTTAAGTTTATTTCTTGCTGCTTCTTTGATGTTTTCTTCCCATACCCTTTATGGCTGCAATAGAGACCCACAGTGAGGGAAAAAATAAGGAATGCTGGGGCACCAGCCAGGTTATCCCTTTTTTTATAAGGTCATAAATTAACGTAAGGACAGAGCCCAGGGCACAAAAGGAAAAGGCTCTTGACGTCCCACTGTTTTAAAAAAAACAAAAGTAACGCTTTGTCTGGAGCTCTGGGTCCACTAGTGACAATATACAGTATATCCGGGAATCACCTGTCTTTATGCTGGCTAGACAGGAAGGGGGTGGTCATACAGGACGGAGCATGGGGAGCGCTAGGCGACCTCTTTCAAATATCGGCAACCATCATTAAATTTGCTTTGTGTCCTTAGAAATACAGTGACATAACTTCTCTCCTGAAACTGCTGGTCTACAACTGCTAGCCTAGACCAGCAGTGACGTATGGTGCTGTGGCTCTGAAGGAGGATGCTTCTCACCTCTTTGAACTTTGCATCTGGATTTTGATAAAAGAGAAGACATTGGTGGCCAGGGTGGTATGACTTACCTGATCAAAGCCAGGAAGGTGGTCGCCAGGCACTCATGCGTGACACCTTCTAGGTCTTCTCCTCTGTTATTTTTTTATTCTCCCTGAGATACCTTGTTTCACTCCTCCACATTATATATCCATGCCACTGTGGCCCACAAGTGGTTGTATTACCAGTTCTTCACGGATTCTTTTATTTATTTTTTTATTCAGTCTCTTTCTGTTTTACCTATTGCTTTTTGTGAGAAGTCCAGCAAAACGACATCTTTTATTGGCTAACTGAACTGATTACATTACGCAAGCTTTCGAGGCAACTCAGGCCCCTTCTTCAGGGAAGATGTAATACAGAAGGGGTCTGAGTTGCCTCGAAAGCTGGCGTATTGTAATCAGTTCAGTTAGCCAATAAAAGGGGTCATTTTGCTTGATTTCTCACTACATTCATAATGGCTAACAGGATACAACACCCTAGTACTATCGCTTCTTGTAAATATTTCATGTCAACTGCTATGATTTTGGGTCTTTGTTTATGCCATCTTCTCCAAGATTCTACAGTGTATATGATTGGTGGTACATATATGGTTTCATGTAGGTACATCTTTGCATTTGTTATCCACATTACCTATTTCCTCCATGTTAGGGTGTTGATAATATCTTTCATTTGCCTTGTTTATTTTGTTTCTAATTTCATCATCTGTCCTTCCATCTTCATGTATTATTACTCCCAGGTATGCACCTATGGACATGTTATCCTCACAGGTGGCGCAGTGGTAGTGCTACTGCTTTGCAGTAAGGAGACTGTGGAAGATTGTGGGTTCGCTTCCCGGTTCCTCCCTGTGTGGATAGCGCTTTGAGTATTGAGAAAAGCGCTATATAAATGTAATGAATTATTATTATGTTTTGTAGTCATTTCCAACTGTATCCACATTTGTCATTTCTCTTCTTGATCTTCCCCTGTTACTTTTCATTGCTTTACTTTGCTCTACATTGATTATCATTAGCAACTAGCTTGCTTTTCCATGTAATTTCCATTGACACTGTTGCTCACCTATTGCAGTTAATGTTATATTGTCTGCATAGTATATCAAATACAAATGTATAAATATATATATATGTATAATATGTATATATATGTATATACTAGGGGCGGCACGGTGGCGCAGTGGGTAGCGCTGCTGCCTCGCAGTTGGGAGACCTGGGGACCTAGGTTCACTTCCTGGGTCCTCCCTGCGTGGAGTTTGCATGTTCTCCCCGTGTCTGTGTGGGTTTCCTCCGGGCACTCCAGTTTCCTCCCACAGTCCAAAGACATGCAGGTTGGGTGCATTGGTGATTCTAAATTGGCCCTAGTGTGTGCTTGGTGTGTGGGTGTGTTTGTGTGTGTCCTGTGGTGGGTTGGCACCCTGCCCGGGATTGCTTCCTGCCTTGTGCCCTATGTTGGCTGGGATTGGCTCCAGCAGACTCCCGTGACCCTGTGTTCGGATTCAGCAGGTTGGAAAATAGATGGATGGATATATATATATGTATATATATGTATATACTAGGGGCGGCACGGTGGCGCAGTGGGTAGCGCTGCTGCATCGCAGTTGGGAGACCTGGGGACCTGGGTTCGCTTCCCGGGTCCTCCCTGCGTGGAGTTTGCATGTTCTCCCCGTGTCTGCGTGGGTTTCCTCCCACAGTCCAAAGACATGCAGGTTAGGTGTATTGGTGATTCTAAATTGGCCCTAGTTTGTACTTGGTGTGTGGGTGTGTGTGTCCTGCGGTGTGTTGGCTGGGATTGGCTCCAGCAGACCCCCAGTTCGGATTCAGAGGGTTGGATAGTGGATGGATGGATGTATATACTGTACTAGGGGGCTTTACCCCCTAATTGCTTTGCTTGCCACCCCCCCCTGGTGGGCATGCCTCACGCTCACCACTTCACGTCACTAAACACATAGGAGATGCGAACGGATCAGAAGCTGGCTTGCTCGTGTGATCTGTGTGTTGCGCTGCGCGATGATCATTTAAAAGCTTGTACAGCAGCTGTCCTTTTGTCTCTCTTCCTTGTCTTGTGGGACATTAAAGTGTCTATGAGAAATTGTTTGTAAGTTACTTCGAAGTGTCTCTCCAAGATGATCACTTCTCGACCCAAGATTTTTTAATATAATAGATATGTATATACTGTATATGTATGTATGTATGTATGTAATCCAAGAAGGAGGCTGCAGGCTGATGGGGGTGGAGGTGGGACCTCAGGAGTAGGGAGCTGGGCAGGGCCCTCCTCACTGTCCTGTTTTTTCACGGGTGAAGCAGCAAGGGATGGCTAGTATGTATATATGGGGAGTGCTGTTGGAAATTCGTCATCGTGCACCTGGAGCACATCCAAGACGTTATTAAAGGGTCCGCCTCACTCCATTTGGGGAGCCAGAGCCGGGTGGAAGAGGATAGAGCTTGTGAGAAAGTAGTGGAGGCGGCCGAAGGAACAAGGACTGAGCAAAGTGTAAATATTATATATAGTGAGTTGTAAATAAACGCGTGTGTGGTGGACATTGTGGTGTGGTGTCTGTCTGTGGCGGGGCTATCTGTTACAAGATATATAAAATCCTAAAAGCATAACAATTTTATGCAACAATTTTATGTCACATTTTTTGTCACGCTTTAAATTGGGCTTATTTTAAAACCTACATATATATCCATCCATCTATCCATTTTCCAACCCGCTATATCCTAACTACAGGGTCATGGGGGTCTGCTGGAGCCAATCCCAGCCAACACAGGGCGCAAGGCAGGAAACAAACCCCGGGCAGGGTGCCAGCCCACCGCAGCCTACATATATATGTTTGGTATCATTCTTTTCAGAATTTATCGAACTTTAATGTGATATTGTTAGATTTTCAGATTCTTATTCCATTTTTAAATTATAAACTAAAAAATATCAAGAACTCTTGTCCCGCGAGAGGAGACTTTACCTAGAGTGCCAAGAGATTTAAGCATGCCCGGGGCCGGAAATAAAAGACAAAGAGTAGGAGAGCTGCTGTACAGGCTTTTAAATGTTAAAAGCACCACGTGAGATGCAGATCATGTGGCACAGCAGCAGCAGTAAGCCAGCAGCTGATCGAGCAAAGAGGAGGTAACAAAAAAACTGTATTTGTTTCCCATTGTATCACCGTTTAAGAGGGGGTTTCGGTGGAGCGACCAACCTCCTTGGGGTGCGTTCAGCCCCCCTCTTCACAACGTGACTGGCAGACTAGCTGCAATTGGGGGTTGGGCACTGAAGGCGCCAGGGGGACCCCCATAGTATATATATATATATACAGTATATATTTTGTCATAGATGGCTGTGACTCTTCACGTAGAGGACCAGGAGACTGGGCAGAACAGTATCTCCTGTGAGATGTTAGATGGCAGCCCCCATGGGCTGCAGTGGTGCCTCTGATTCCCGCAGGGCTTCAGGGGAGTTGGAGTTATCTTCAGCCCTGATGGGATCCCGTGGGTGAAGTCAGGGGATACTGTAACAGCTGCTGAGCCCTCTTTGGCGGGTTTTTCTGCCACACCCTGGAAGTGCTGCCAGAAGTAGGTCAACGAGCACCTGGAGCACTTTTGAGGGTCTTATAAAAGGAGCCAGCAGTCACCAGTCCGGGAGCCAGGGTTGGAAGGAGGGAGATGAAGCTTGCCAGGAGCAGTGGAGGAGATAAAAGAGAAGAAGAGGATTGTGCTTGTGCTAATTGGGACTGTGTTGTACCTGTGGGAAACAGGGAAAGCTTTGCCCACAGGCGAAGAAAATAAAAAGCTTGTGCTTTTATAAGTGTACCTCCTGCGTCTGTCTGTGTCGGGTTAAGCGCTGGTATAGCACCTTCGACTGTCATAATGTGTGTGTGTGTATATATATATATATATATATATATATATATGTTGTCAATAAGTGGATGCTTGAGGGTGCTGTTGCCCCGTGAAACCCAACAGACAGATGCAGACACTAGTTTAATAGCACCCAGAAGTATTTTTATTTTCTTCTTCAAAGTGCCCCAAAGCACCTCTACCACCATAAACAAGTAATCACTAATAATAAATGCACTCCATCAAACACAATAATTCTCCTCTCCTCTCCTCCCAGCGGCTCCGTCAAACTCCCTCCCAACTCCGGCTCACTTGCTGGGTCTCCCATAGTCCTTTATATATTCCTTGACCCGGAAGTGCTTCTCCTCTTCTGTTCACGTGACTTGTCAGCACTTCCGGGTCAGAGAATTACATTTTTCGTCAGCCCGGAAGTACTTCTGTTCCTCCATCCCCATGACTTGGGAGTACTTCCGGGCTGTACGGGAAACTACAATCCCCTCATCTCCCTGCAGCATCACACGGTGGCCCCCAGGGTACCCACCAGGGTTGTGAAGCCAAAATCCATCTTCCATGATGCCCTGTGCGAATCCGGGGCACCTCTAGGCTGCAGGGAAGGCACCATCTAGCGTCCTGGATGTGTCTGCCGGGATGAGCTGCCGGCCATCAATCACACAGTATACTGGAAGGGACGGCCATGAGTTGGAAGAATGAGGCAAGGCGGCTTCTTTAGGGCACAGCCTCCCCCAGTATACCAAATGGCAGCCACCCTGGGTTACAATGCTGTCACAGTTTCCCACAGGGCACGGTTGGGTGCTGTAGGTGCAGCCAGGGAGTGCTGAGGGTACTGGGGAGCCCTGCTTTGTGAGGCTCCAGCCTTACCCGGAAGTGCTGCTGGGTCAAGCCTTCAGGACACCAGAAGTACTTCCAGGGATTACTTTCAAGGAGATGACTGCCAGTACTCCTAGAACCAGAGTCAGGAGGAAGAGGACAATGTTTGCTGGAGGAAGAGGAATGGAAGCAGAAGGAGAGACGGAGTGTTATGTGCTTAATTGTGCTTATTTATGCTTCATACCGTGTTTACTGTCAGGGAAAGTATTGGGAAGCGTTTCCCACAGCAAAATAAAAGGACTGTGTGTCGCTGGACTTGTGCCTTGTCTCTGTCTGTGTCGGGTTTGGGAAGCTGGTGCGCCCCCCTGTAGGCCACTATACACTGTACTTTACAAATAATAAAAGGTTACGGCTGTCTCCCTGTTTAAATACACTTTTCCATATTCCATTGCTCTGATGTTTCTCCATTTAATTGTAGCATTCCTACACCATTTCTGATGTAATACTTTTAATGATATTTTCAAATTTTGCCTCTCGTATGCATATCTTCATGGCATTCTGTCAAATGCTGCTTTTAAATCAAGAAACACCAGGTATGCTTATTTATTTTTATCGAAACTTTTCTCAGTTATTGTTCTTATGGTGAAAATATGTGTTTGCCTTCTTGTTCCATTTGCTTTTCTTTTAATTTATTCTCCATTGCAGTTCTCAACCTTCTTTCTAGTCTCCTTGAATATAGTACTTGCAGTCCCAGAATGATGCTTAGATTAGAACAGATAAACCTTTATTAATCCAAAGGGCAAATTTACATGCATACAGCAATAGAAACATAAAAAACAAGGATACAGACTCAAGAGGACAAATGATAGGGCCAATCAATCAATTGGTAAATAAATAAATGTGCATGGTGCAGATATTTCAAAATGAGCTTAGGAGTGGGCTCACTCACAATTTGGCCTGAGAACTTAGCCATGAATAAAGAATGGGACCAAAACCTCCTCTGAGAGCAACTTCTCCCTACCATCCAACAACAGTTTGGTGACCAACATGATGGAGCACCGGGCTATAAGGCAAAAGTGAGAACTAAGTGGCTCAGGGAACAAAACATCGAAATTTTGGGGTCCATGGCCAGGAAACTCCCCATTGAGAACTTGTGGTCAATCCTCAAAAGGCAGGTGGGCAAAGAAAAACCCACCAATTTGGACAAACTCCAAGCATTGATGATGCAAGAATGGGCTGCCATCAGTCAGGATTTGGCCCAGAAGTTGATGGACAGACAGCCTGCCAGGGTGAATTTAAAAAGAAAGAAGGACCAGCACAGCATAAACTTCATGGAATTGTCAATAAAAGCCTTTGAAACTTCTGAAATGCTTGTAATTCTACTTCAGTAGACCATAGAAACATCTGACAGAAAGATCTAAAAACACTGAAGCAGCAGACTTTGTGATAACCAACACTTGCATAATTCTCAAAACTTTTGGCCACGACTGGACATCAAAAGACCCGAGTCTCCTTAGGAAGTCCAGTGTGCTCTGGTCCTTCTTGTACAGTGGCACTGTCAGTCCAGTTGGCTGGTACTTGTGGCTCTGCACCACTTCCATGTCTTCACCTGAATGTTAGCTTGTCTCCTTGGCACACCTGAAGCCCTTATAACTTGCTGATGTTGAGTTGCAAGTAGCTCTTCCCGCACCACAAAACAAAGTCCTCCACAACCTTCCTCTACTCTGACTACTTTCCATTATCAATGCAGCCCACAATGGAGGAGTCATCTGAGCATTTTTGTAGGTGGCAAGCGTTGGTATTGTGCTGGAAGTCTGTTGTGTAGAGGGTGAATAGCACAGTTCCTTGAGGTGCTCCAGTATTACAAAGGTGCAACGTACAACACAACAGGACAATCAGACAGCACTTCAGACAGATCACACGAGGATGAATGGGAGGAATAAACAATATAATACAGGGGGATTCACTCGAAAGAGGCCCCGGATATTCTGTAATAACTCTCGTTAGGACGAAACAATCTGAACGAAAGAACGTGCAATGTGCTCCTCAGCATATGGAGCTTCGAACAAGCCGCGATGCCCTTGCGTCAGAGCGATGAGGTAGGTGCCAGACAGCTGTCGTGACATATAACCTCCATTTTCAACTTCTGGGTGCGTACCCCCCATACCACTTCACTCAGTCACTCGACTTCTCGTCAGGATGGTGGTGTACGGTATTGAGCTGCGTGTCTTCATGGTGCAAACCTACTGAGTCACCAATTCGTTTAAGCGATGTCAGAATCAAACTGGATGATCGGGTGTTAATGGAAGGTTACTTCCAGCATGATGGAGCAACGTTTCACAGATCGGCAAGGAGCCTGGCAGAAATTGAGTTCTTCTTCGGCAACAGGGTCATTTCAAAGGGGCTTTGACCACCACAGTCACCAGACTTCTTCCTTTAGGGTCTGCTCAAAGGAAAAGTCTATCAGAACAAGCTTCTCACTGTGGATGATTTGAAGGAAAACATCCAACACGAAATTGCCACTACTCCCCATGAGATGCTTGCCGATACGTTCATGAAAAATGGAGCGCCACGTCGAAATGTGTGTGGCAGAAAACGGAAACCACTTCCAGCATCGCATGTAATGCAATCGATTACATGTACAGTGCATCCGGAAGGTATTCACAGCGCATCACTTTTTCCAGATTTTGTTATGTTACAGCCTTATTCCAAAATGGATTAAATTCATTTTTTTCCACAGAATTCTACACACAACACCCCATAATGACAATGTGAAAAAAGTTTACTTGAGGTTTTTGTAAATTTATTAAAAATAAAAAAAATTGAGAAAGCACATGTACATAAGTACCGTAAATACCCGCATATAGGACGATACCATGTATAGGACGCAGTGGATTTTTGACCCTAAAAACCATGGAAAAACCTGTGTACCTGTTTATAGGACGCATTCTGATTTTGAGTTACTGGGGTACTAATTAAAAGCTACTGCCGCTAGCGCCAGTGATTGTATCCATGTGTTTGTGTTAGGCTGGAGTATCTCTGAACAACAAGAAAGAGCGAGAAACATACCGGTACTAGACGGCGAAAATGACATATTGGTGACGTGAATATTCAAAATAAAACAATTTCCAAATGTTACAATAAGGCATACAGGTGGATGTATAGTAAAATGAGCTTTCAAACGCTGTGTCATTCTCTAAAATCGATACAGTATTAGCGACGCTACACCTGAAAAATACTTTAATTTGAAATGGTGTGAAATGCTAGTGCGGGGGCAACGGCTAATCACGCGCGGACTAAGGCATACCCCGCTAGCTACAATTGCAGCACTGCTAACCGACTGTCGCTTGAAAACAAACCTTGCAATTCAAATTGGATTCAAACCACTCCTCTCTGTCCCCGTCACACAGCCATTGAAGGCGAAGGAGAGGCACTGACACATGCGTACATGATCATAAAGTCCAATATCACATTATGTAGTTTTAAAGAGGTAGCTGTTCATTATTACTCAGTCAACATGGCGAAGACAACGCGACAGAGCTATACTGCAAAGTTTAAACAGGAAGTGATCACGTACACGAAAGAACACGTTTGAGAATTGCTGTGTGCAGCGTGTAAAACAGTTTGTGATTGTGGCAGGAGGAGGGTTAGATTTGGCGGGCAGGGCTCTGTCGTGTCGTGCGTAGTGAATTGTTGCTGGGCGGGGCTCTGTGAATTATATATATAGATTTATAATTTTTGTAATAAAAGTATCCATGTATAAGACGGACCTGGGTTTTTAGGCCTACTTCTTAAGAAAAAAGTGCGTCCTATATGCGGGTATTTACGGTATTCACAGCCTTTGCCATGAAGCTCAAAATTGAGCTCAGGTGCATCCTGTTTCCCCTGATCATCCTTGAGATGTTTCTGCAGCTTCATTGGAGTCCACCTGTGGTAAATTCAGTTGACTGGACATGATTTGGAAAGGCACACACCTGTCTATAGAAGGTCCCACAGTTGACCGTTCATTTTAGAGCACAAACCAAGCATGAAGTCAAAGGAATTGTCTGTAGACCTCCGAGACAGGATTGTCTCGAGGCACAAATCTGGGGAAGGTTACAGAAAAATTTCTGCTGCTTTGAAGATCCCAATGAGCACAGTGGCCTCCATCATCCGTAAGTGGAAGAAGTTTGAAACCACCAGGACTCTTCCTAGAGCTGGCTGGCCATCTAAACTGAGCGATCGGGGGAGAAGGGCCTTAGTCAGGGAGGTGACCAAGAACCCGATGGTCACTCTGTCAGAGCTCCAGAGGTCCTCTGTGGAGAGAGGGGAACCTTCCAGAAGGACAACCATCTCTGCAGCAATCCACCAATCAGGCCTGTATGGTAGAGTGGCCAGACGGAAGCCACTCCTTAGTAAAAGGCACATGGCAGCCCGCCTGGAGTTTGCCAAAAAACACCTTAAGGACTCTCAGACCATGAGAAAGAAAATTCTCTGGTCTGATGAGACAAAGATTGAACTCTTTGGCGTGAATGCCAGGCGTCACGTTTGGAGGAAACCTGGCACCATCCCTACAGTGAAGCATGGTGGTGGCAGCATCATGCTGTGGGGATGTTTTTCAGTGGCAGGAACTGGGAGACTAGTCAGGATGAAGGGAAAGATGACTGCAGCAATGTACAGAGACATCCTGGATGAAAACCTGCTCCAGAGCGCTCTTGACCTCAGACTGGGGCAACGGTTCATCTTTCAGCAGGACAACGACCCTAAGCACACAGCCAAGATATCAAAGGAGTGGCTTGAGGACAACTCTGTGAATGTCCTTGAGTGGCCCAGCCAGAGCCCAGACTTGAATCCGATTGAACATCTCTGGAGAGATCTTAAAATGGCTGTGCACCGACGCTTCCCATCCAACCTGATGGAGCTTGAGAGGTGCTGCAAAGAGGAATGGGCGAAACTGGCCAAGGATAGGTGTGCCAAGCTTGTGAATTTAATCCATTTTGGAATAAGGCTGTAACATAACAAAATGTGGAAAAAGTGATGCGCTGCGAATACTTTCCGGATGCACTGTACATACACTACATTAGTATGGGGCCCCCAGGGTGCCCATGCGTTAAGACGGCTCTGGTAGCATGGTGTTCAGGAGCTGGACTGCTTGGGGGAAGAAGCTATTGCACAGTCTAGCAGACCTGCTCCTGATGCTGCACAATCTTCTTCCAGATGGGGTTGGGGGGGGGGGGGTAAACAGTTTGTGGGATTGGTGGTAGGGGTCGGCCACGATGCTGGTGACTTTACATAGGGAGTGGGAGGTGTAAATGTCTTGGAGGCTTGGTAGTCCATTGGCCTCACAAACAGTAGGTCAGGTAGTCCATGATCTGGGCGGTGGGGGGGGGGATCAACATGCAAAGCCTTGATCTTGTTCCCCAGTCAATGAGGCAGAATAGTGTTAAAGGCACTGAAAAAAAATGCAAAAGTCAAAGACCGTGACCGTGACTGTGATGCCAGCTTTGTCCCGGGTGCTCACACTGCATTAGCTGCAATCAACAGAGAAAGACTAAGCTTAGGCTTATGGAGAAGTCTGACTGCGGTTTGCACCCTTGAAGTCACGCGCGACCTCCTGGACCCTCGATGCTCGTGTAAGTAACCCGCTGCATTGTCCCCAACCTTTTCGATTGGCTTGAAGTTGTCTTTCCCTTGCGAAGAGCCGCTCCGCAGAATGCTCTGCACGAGCGCCTCTCATCTCTTCTGACTTGAGCGCGCTTTGCCTCAGAGCTGCAGGCTGGTTCGCTCGCTGGTTTTGCGTGCGTGATGACGTCTCCCGGACTGGACGGCGCGCCTCGACCGCCGCACAGGAGAGCTTGTGCCGCCGCTGCTGCTGCTGCTGGCGGAGAGTGAGATGGCAGAGGGAGCTGGAGGCCCATCTTAAGTAGGAGCGAGCGGATTACTGCAGAGAAGCAGGCGAGGACTGGCTGGGAGCTGCGGCCGTACGGCACGGTAGGAAGCTGAGTCGGGAAAGCATCGTGCCGGTGCTGCCGTTCGTTGTCGTCGACTCGCAGCTGCCAGGCAGGCGGCCAGCGGGGTTTAGGCTGCCGGACAGTGGGGGGGGTGTCACGCACAGTTTCGATGTGGTAAAGATGGCGGCTATTTAGCGCTACTCTACTCTGCTCCGTGCTGACAAGTCCGGAGTCCACGGGACCGGAGTCGTGGCAATTTCCTGGGCTTTCCGCATTGCTCTCGGGCGGGAGCCCCATGCCTTTGTGTTCGAGCGTACGGACGGGTGTCCGGCTAGCGAGTTGTTCGGGCGCCGGTGGTTGGTGGGGGGAGGTCGGGGTCACTTACGGCTGGGCTTTTGTTTATCTGCGCACGAGTGAACTTTTAGCACCCGGCTTGTCTTGTCAGCAGTGCTGAAGTGTCTATGCGGTTAGTGGGAGAGCTGCTGTTACTGGAGCCGGAGCTCCGTGGGGCGGCATCGGCGCTGGGAAACGCCGGGTCAGGTTGCCCATAGCGAAGCGGCGTCGCTGAGTTGGGCGTCTGTCTCTGCCGCAAAGAAAAGTTTGGGCTTCTGCTGCAGAGCCTGAGCTGCTACGCAGGTTACTCCGGGATAAGGTCAAGGTGCAGAGCCGCGTATCAAGCGGCGATTGGTATTTGCCAAAGAAAGCAAGAAGTCTGTTTGTATTGTCGCCTCGGTTGCCCTTACTTGAGGGTTTGCACTTATTGTTATTTCGAGAAATGCAGACACCCCGTGCAGTTTTAAAAATCATAGAGCTCCTCGATCAATATCATCTTTGTTTTCTATAGCAACTTTCTCTACCGTACCGTGTATTCGTTATAGAGCAAACCAACCTGATTGTGGAAGTCCTGAATCCAGTCTCATTCTGTCTGCGGTCAGATTTCTTGCCTTTCTGTCCTAATTGTAAGCCTGTGATTATATTTTGACTTTGCTTTAGTTTTTAGCACTGCGTTCTGTGTTGTAATTCAACACTCATTTCTTTGTATGTGACACATCTGCAGTTCCCTGTGGGATTAATAAAGTTTGTCAAATCTAAAAGAATACTCCACAACAAAATTGATAGTTTTTTTGTCTGTATGCTACCAGTCAAAGGTTTTAGAACACCTTAGTTTTTCCAGTTTTTCTTCAAATGTAATCAGTTGAAATGCAATAAATGGTAAAAAGGTAAACTGCAAGAAGTTTAAATGAAAGTTTAGGTTGGCAAAAACAAAAAAAAGGAAACCTCAGAATATTACAAATGGGTCTTTTCCAGGGAACAACTAATAGGTTACAACTTACTGTGTGGATAGTGCTTTGAGTACTTACAAAAGCGCTAT
Organism: Erpetoichthys calabaricus; assembly: GCF_900747795.2. NCBI lineage: Eukaryota > Metazoa > Chordata > Cladistia > Polypteriformes > Polypteridae > Erpetoichthys > Erpetoichthys calabaricus. The sequence goes on along the minus strand of NC_041399.2, from coordinate 6,326,960 downwards.
ATAAATGTAATGAAATATTAATTATTATGTTCTGCAGCAATTCAAGTAAATGAAGCCTTGAAATTTGAAGCAAAAATTTGCACAGGTGTTCCAACCACTGTTGATTACTTAAAAACCCTCAGTCTGTCTTGAGGTAGAATTGGAGCAGACTACTGTGTTACTAAACCCTCTGAAGTACCACTTGGAGAATATTAATAATTCTTTGCATTTATATAGCGCTTTTCTCACTACTCAAAGCGCTCAGCAATTGCAGGTTAAGAGCCTTGCTCAAGGGCCCAACAGAGTTACAGGATTCGAACCGGCAACCTTCCGATTGCCTGTGCAGATCCCTAGCCTCAGAGCCACCACTCTGCCTATATAATAATTGTTTGCATTTATATATTTAACAAGTAAGCCAGCGATTCTCTAGAGCATAGTAAATCCAAGAATGGCAATCAGTTTCTGTTCCGTCCGATATTTGGATGGATGACATATCATGGAGGGTGGGTGCGTCTGGGGAAATGTCATTTAATTAAATAAGCATATCTGTACTAAAGCGGTTTCGCTTTGTGGAGACGTGATTCCGTTGCCTTTGCTGACACCGACGGCTGGCAGAGTGGAGCACAGCAAGTTTAGCGTACAGGTTGTGGTGTTCGTGTGCCAGCCACGGAGTCTGGGAAGCCGCTGCGTTTGACTCTGGGGCGTGCGCCACGGCGCAGAACGTATGTATATGTGGTGGTGTGGGCAGTCGCGTCCGGGCGGCTGTACAACCTGGCGTGCACGCTTCACGTCAGGTTTAGTTTACAGGTCATAGGCATGGTAAAGTTTCCATTTTATTCAATAACCCTATTTTACCTAAAGCGGTTTCTTTCTGTGGGCGCCTTCGTTCATTGTTTATATCCATACGGGCTCTACAGGTTGTGTTGTTTGGGCGCCACCTACTGACTCTGGGAAGCCGCTGCATTTGACTCTGGGACGCCGCGCCGCAGTGCGCATGCGCTTCGGTGCGTCCCCCGTGCATAAATTAACTGTGGTTTAGTAATATAGATATTAGTGATAATGGCAAGAAAATAGCAATTAACAATTGAAATGAGGCAGAGCATTATTACCCTTAGAAATGTAATAATTTTAGAGAAAGTACAAAAAAATATATCCGTGTCAGTGAGTCCAGTGGTGTCCTACACAATCCAAAAGCAATTGGAAACTGGAAGAAAATCTGATAGGAGGAGATCTGGCAGAGCCAAAGTCACCAGCCAATCAGAAGATGAGTTTCTGAGGGTCACCAGCTTGTGTGATCACAGGCGCCGCACAGCACAACAGCTTCACAGTGCAGGTTGAGAAAAGCAAGTCTCAGTTTCTACTGTGAAGTAATGTTTTGAATTACTGTTTAAAGTAGTAGGGCTTGGTAGTGTGTTAGCTGTTATGGATGTAATGAGAAGTCAAGCAAAATGACACCTTTTATTGGCTAGTTGAACCGATTACAATAAGCAAGCTTTCGAAGTTCCTACTTCAAGTACGTTGAATACAACCTGGTTAGGAGCTTTTGTATTGCAACATTCACACAACTCTACTGTACCGTGTATTCGTTATAGAGCAAACCGACCTGATTGTGGAAGTCTTGACTCCAGTCTCATTCTGTTTGCGGTCTGATTTCTTGCCTTTCTGTCCTAATTGTAAACCTGTGATTATATTTTGACTTTGCTTTAATTTTTAGCACTGCGTTCTGTGTTGTAATTCAACACTCATTTCTTTGTATGTGACGCATCTTCATTTCCCTGTGGGATTAATAAAGTTTGTTAAATCTAAAAGAATACCCCACAACAAAAAATGATACATTTTTTTTTCCTGTATGCTACCAGTCAAAGGTTTTAGAACACATACATTTTTCCAGTTTTTCTTCAAATTTAATCAGTTGAAATGCAATGGATGGTAAAAAAGTAAACTACATGAGGTTTATTTTAAAGTTTAGGTTGGCAAAAACAGAAAAAAAGGAAACATCAGAATATTACAAATGGGTCTTCTCCAGGGAACAACTAATAGGTTACAACCTACTGTGTGGATAGCGCTTTGAGTACTGAGAAAAGCGCTATATAAATGTAATGAATTATTAATTATTATTATGTTCTGCAGCAATTCAAGTAAATGAAGCCTTGCAATTTGAAACAAACAATTAGCACAGGTGTCCCAACCTCTGTTGATTACTTAAAAACCCACAGTCTGTCTTTAAAGCAGAGAGAAACTACAAATATATCAGTGTCAGTGAGTCCAGTGGTGTCCTACACAATCCAAAGGCAATTGGAAACTGGAATAAATTCTAATAAGAAGAGATCTGGCAGAGCCAAAGTCACAAGTCAATCAGAAGACGAGTTTCTGAGGGTCACCAGCTTGTGTGATCGCAGGTGCCGCACAGCACAACAGCTTATCAATGCAGGTCGAAAAAAGCAAGTCTGAGTTTGTACTGTGAAGTAATGCTTTAAAGTAGTAGGGTGTTGTACTGTGTTGGCCGTTATGGATGTAATGAGAAGTTGTAACGGCCGACCCCTTACCCAGCCGGCAGCTACACCTCCATGTGGCCTGGATAATTTACTGAGTATGAATCTAACTATCAAACCGTACCTCTAACAAATTACACTTTTCCCCACAATTGACGGTGTAAATATAAACACAAAAAAGCAGGTATGTAAAATTATACTGATTAAATGTATTAAATGAAATAAGACAAATGCAAAAATAGACATAAACATATAAATATCCCTCCACCTCATCAACAACGAGACACCATCATATATAAATACAACAAAACCCTCCCTTGCCCCGTAACGTATAACAAACAACACGAATGACACAAAATGAATGATATACGGAATGATTGTGAACTTGAGTCCAGTTATAAAAACTGTCCTGAATACGGTTGACTGAACTAGCAATAAATGAGTCGTTTGATTTTCCCGGTACAAAATGGAGCCGCCTCACTGTGAATCCTCGGCGCGTGGTGGATGGTGAAGTCCGACCCCGGGGCCTCTTTTGATGAGGGTATTGAAGTAAGTCCAGCGGATTGAAAAACAAACTGGATGAAAATGCGCGATGTGGGATACAGCAGGTACAGATGGCTCGTGGTCGTGAAAATGAAAAGTCTCCTTCTCCTTCCTTTCTCTTCTCCCGGGTATTCCCTCCTGATTACTTAAATAGTCCTGTGACGGCTGTAATTGATTAATAGTGAACAGGTGCTTTGGGACGGCATCCACTGATACACACACAGACAGCAAACGGGACAATGGAACAAGACGCATTCAGTACTGACATTTGACAACACTAACTATGTAGCCCCGCTACAAAGTCAAGCAAAATTATTGGTTAACTGAACCAATTGCAGTAGGCAAGCTTTTGAGGCAACTGCTTTAAGTAGGTTGAGTACAACCTGCCTACAAGCTTCAGGAAAATTTAAGGAGGTCATGGAAAATGAAATGAGTTGTAAGCTTCAGGGATTCTTATGTTAAGATTCTTCACTGCTGGTGGAGTCCCCAGATGTGTGCCTCGCCCCAATCCTGTCTCTTGAGCTCCACTGGCAGTTCCTTTGACCTCATGGCTTGGTGGTTGCACAACTGTGGGATCTTCTATAGAAAGGTTTGTGTGCCTTTCCTAATTGTGTCCTGTCAATTGAATTGAACACGGGTGGATTCCAGACAAGGAATTGAATCATCTCCGTTGTGATCAGTAGAATGGGATGCACCTAAGCCACATTTCAAGTGTCATAGTAAAGGGTCTGAACACTTGTGTCAACGTGATACTTCAGTTTTTTTTTTATTTTTAATAAATTTACAAAACAAAAATGATAGTCCTGTTTTTTTGCATTGCCATTCTGGGGTATTGAGTGTTGCTTAATGTGGGGAAGAAACACTACAAGTTTAGTAGAAGGGTGTAACCTAACAAAATGTGTTAAAAGTAAAGTGGTGTAATTACTCTGTGAATCCACCGTGTTAACTTCCAGGTATTTGATTATACTGGGCGACATTTGCAGTCCTGTTTTATTCACTATATTGTATTTTGTTTTTTTCTGCAGCTGGCTGTGATGAGCAGGAGTGGGTGTTGAAGCCTTTGTTTATGTGTAATTTACTACACATATAGAACGATCTTGTGCAGCAACTTATTTTGTTGCCATATTTACATTATAAAGTGCCTAAGTAATGAGGCGTTTTAAGGGTGCTATATAAATAGAGGTGGATAGATTGGATGCCAGGTCTGTTGCTCACCAGTGCTTTTTTGTATGTCATGTAGGGGTGGAAAAACAGTTCTTTTCAATTTTGTACATAGCACAAATCTCGCTGGACTGGCTCAGAAAGGAATGCACATATTTAAGTATAATAGTTAAACCACACAGTGTGTACACACACACGCATGAAAGCGTATACGCTGATTAAGCTCATGTGGTTGTTTGTATTTGAAAATGTTTGACGTGTGTCCTGCTATAGCCTCGTGTCTAATGATTCCCTTTACTGCTGTTTGCAATAAGTAGGGAAACATTTTTGCTGATTTTATATGAATACTGTTGCCCACAAGAGAGAGACACTTCAGTGAATAGACAGTGAAACTTGTTGAAAGCTATATGTCTTGCAAAAGTCATAGGCACAAGACTGGCTTTTAAACAAAACCAAAAAGTATTTGGCAAGATGGGACTGCCAGTGTGTCGTATCATTAATTTGAACATTAGGAACTAGACATAATACATGTGTGTGAATGAGAAGCAGGTCAGTGGAGTAGTGAGGATGCAGGGAGTAGAGTTGGCGAAGGTGGAGGAGTTTAAATACTTGGGATCAACAGTAGAGAGTAATGGGGATTGAGGAAGAGAAGTGAAGAATAGAGTGCAGGCAGGGTGGAGAAGAGTGTCAGGAGTGATTTGTGACAGACGGGTATCAGCAAGAGTGAAAGGGAAGGTCTACAGGACGGTAGTGAGACTAGCTATGTTATATGGGCTGGAGACGGTGGCACAGGAGATGGAGCAGGAGGTTGCAGAGTTACAGATGTTAAGATTTGCATTGTGTGTGACAAGGATGGATAGGATTAGAAATGAGGACATTAGAGGTTGGACGGTTGGAAGTCAGAGAGGCGAGATTGCGTTGGTTTGGCCATGTGCAGAGGAGAGATGCTGGGTATATTGGGAGAAGGGTACTAAGGATAGAGCTGCCAGGTAAGAGGAGAAGAAGGAAGGTCTAAGACACGGGTGTCGATCTCCGGGCCTGGAGGGCCGCAGTGACTGCAGGTTTTCATTCTAACCCTTTTCCTAATCAGTGACCAGTTTTCACTGGTATTTAACTCCTTTTCCCTTCAATTTAATAGCCATGTTTTTAAGGATTCAGTCCTCTGAATTGATTCGCTTCTTCATTAAATGGCTGCCAAACAGAAATGAGATGTGAAACGAGCCAACAGATGACCAGCTGAACTGGGGCTTCTAACTCCAACCAATCTTTTAATGAGAAGCCAATTCTTGCTGTTAATTAAACTCCTTATTTAATTCCGCAGCTTGTTGCTGCTCTCATTTTGCCACAGCAGACATTTCCAAAACTGTTGATTTTCTGTTTTTTCAAAGAACACCGTCGAGATTGTTTGGTGACCTCGGAGATCAACCTTACTGAGACCCTCACATTCCTTTATGTTCAGATAATGTGGTTAGCTGGTGATGTGGCAGCTTGTTTTGTGTCTCATTATTGTTTGGCTGCTCATTAAGGAAAAAGAAAGAACTAAGGGGTCCGAGTCAAGTTAATTAAAACAAAGGCAAAAGAAGTTAATTAGCAGCAAAAACTGGTCACTAATGAAGAAGACAGTTAGATTGAAAACCTGCAGCCACTGCGGCCCTCCAGGACTGGAGTTCGACATCCCTTGTCTAAGAGGAGGTTTAGGGATGTGGTGAGAGAGGACATGCAGGTGATGGGTGTGACAGAGCAAGATGACGAGGACAGAAAGATATGGAAGAAGATGATCCGCTGTGGTGACCCCTAACGGGAGCAGCCAAAAGAAGAAGTTAAACTTTTTTCTTAAACTAATTTGTAAAAGTTTGTTTTCCTGGTGTTCTGAAACTTTTAATGATACTGAGAAAAAAAAATTGTGACAACTTCAAACTTGCTTAATCCACTTCAGAGTTTGGGTGGGGTGCTGAGCCTATTCAAACAAATTGGTTATAAAGTAGGATCTAACCCAGTACTGGGTGGGAGTCCACTGCTAGGCCCACTCAAGTGCACTTTCTCACAAGGCTAATTTAGAAACTTCACTTAACCTAACCTTAACCGCTGCTATTTGTAATATTAAAAAATTATTTGAATAGGAATATAAGCATCAAGCTGGTTATGTTTGTAAATGTGAACAAGCTAGAATCCATTGAATCATCAGAGGGTACAGGCTTTGGCAGGTTTATGGCTGATGAAATTTAATGCCAGTAAATGTAAAGTATCACAAGTAAAAAATGTGAGGTTTGAATACACAGCGGGTGGTCTGGAAATCGAACGTACACCTTATGAGAAGGATTTAGGGGTCGTAGTGGACATGTCGCTATCAACTGCCAAACAATGTTTCATGTGCCATTAAGAAGTCTAACAAAATGTCAGGTTATATAGCGCCCTGATGTGTGGAGTACAAGTCACAAGAGGTTATGCTGAATCTTTATAACACACTGGTGAGGCCTCATCTGGAGTTCTGTGTGCAGTTTTGGTCTCCAGGCTACAAAAAGGACTTAACGGCACTAGAAAAGGTCCAGAGAAGAGTGACTCGGCTGATTTCAGGGCTACACAGGATATCTTATGAGGAAAGATTAAAAGAGCTGAGCCTTTACAGTTTAAGCAAAAGAAGACTAAGAGGGCACTTGACTGAAGTGTTTAATGAAGGAGATTAGTATCGTAGATCGAGGCTGTGACTTTAAAATGAGTTCAAGAACACGGGGACACAGATGGAAACTTGATAAGGGTACATTTTGCACAAACATTAGGAAGTTTTCTTTACCCAGAGAACCACAGACATGTGGAATAAACTACCAAGTAGAGTGGTACACAGTATGACTCCAGGGTCCTTTTAAAAAAGACTTCATATTTTTTTGTTTGTAATGTCTGTATGTTGTCTTGCGTGAACTTGTCTTTTATGCACCTGTCTTTTATGTCTGCACATTGAGCCTGGAGCAGCGCAATTTCGTTCAGCTATGCATCCGTTGTACTGTTGTATGGTATGAATGACAATAAAGTTCACTTACTTAGTCACTTACTTTTTTTTTTTTTTTGAAGAAATAAGTGAATAAGACTGGGGAGTTTTTTTTTTTTTTTTTTTGTTTTTTTGAGCTGAATGGCATGTTCTAGATTTTTCTAATGTTCTAACGTACGGGTATTTTTCTCTTCTCGGTACTCAAATGTGGCACTTGTTGCCACTGCCTACCTGCCAAGTTGTTCTGCCTACCTAAGGTAAAGTCGTCTCTGATGGAGGATCACAGGAATTGTTGGATAGAGGGGTGCTTTCGTCGGATTGGCTGGCCCAGCCTCAGCTGTGAAATAGCCAATTGGGGGGGCAGCTTGATGGCTGAGGTCTCCAGGACTCTGAACAAATCCAAATCATATTCTGTGATATCATCTACTGTTGAATTCTGCTCTGTACTTGAAATATTTTTATTTTACAATTATACTGCATTGTGGGTTACTTGTGTTATGTACTGTTCTGTGTATAGTATTGTATTGACCCCCCTTCTCTTTGACACCCACTGCATGCCCAACCTACCTGGAAAGGAGTCTCTCTTTGAACTGCCTTTCCTAAAGTTTCTTCCATTTTTATCCTTACAAGGTTTTTTCTTGTCTTCTTAGAGAGTCGAGGCTGGGGGCCTGTCAAGAGATATTGGGCTATACAAAAATAAATTGTATTGTATGACTTTTGGATTAGAAACAGAGTCCTCAGAGAAAAACCTACATAGATATGGAGAATATGTGCAGATTCCATCCAGACAACCTCAAGATGTGGAATTTGAGTTGAGGACACAGAGTCCCAGAGGCAGTGGCATTATCCACCGAGTCACCATTCTGCACGTAATGGAGATAAGACCAAATCAGTGTATGAAAAGTAGCAACATAAATAGCAGTGAGAGGTACAGCGGGTCCATAAAGTATTCAGACCTCTTCACTTTCTGCACTCTTATGTTGTACATTTCATTTTAAATGGACACTTTTGAAATTTGTGCCCACCATTCTACACTTAATATTTCATAATGATGAAGTTGTCATGTTTTCAGAGAGTGAGAGAGAGCTTTATTGTCACTATACATGTATGTAATGAAGTTTAGTTGACATTTCTGCCATTATAGCCAAGTATATGTATTGTAGACATACAAATAGAGAGTGACATAGATATAAGCATTCTGCTTTGTGGCTGAGTTGCTGTTGCTCCTAAACATTTCCACTTTCTAATAATACCACTTACAGTTGACCGTGGAATATCCAGCTGGGATGAAATTTCACAAACTGTTTTATTGCAAAGGTGACATCACGGTACCACGCTTGGAGTCACTGAGCTCTTCAGGATGACTCATTTTGTTTCACAAATGTTTGTAAATGGAGACTGCATGGCTAGGTGCTTGATATTATACACCTGAGGCAATGGGTCTGACTGAAACACCAGAATTCAATAATTAAGAGGTGCGTCCTGATACTTTTGTGTACATAGTATATGTTAAAACAGTGTGATCTGGGTATGCAGCCGCCAGAATTTATACTGCAAATCATTGGTGGCTCAGGTTGAATATGTGAAAGGGAGATGAATGTTATTTACTTCACAGCACATGAAGAATGACATGTATTTTTAAGTTACAGGGATATCATTACAGGCTTCATGTTTGCTTTCAGATTCTCTGCAGCCGATGATGACATTTAGCTCTTTTTTTTTTTTTTTTGTGTCTGCAGTTTAATAACATTGAAACGTTTCTCCAAAGGAGAACTCCAGAAGTGAACTTGTGCTTGTAAATTGAGATTTTTAAGAAATCGGATTTCTGCCTTAACCGGGTTGCTCACCTTATCCCTGTTTTGTGTGAGCATGTAAACACACTCAGTGTATTAGTTATTCATCACCATAAAAATCTTCCCCTGCACCTCAAATAAACAGACAACATGTACCAGACAAAACAAGAAACCCCTACAGTTTAACATAGATTCATATTATAATGAAGTATTGTCAATGGAGGCTTTCCCATTGTGGGAACTTTTTCAGGAACCAGGGACTTTTTAGAAACTCGTGAACTTTTGTAGCATTCCCAGCACAGGAAACTGGGCCATTTGTATTTCCTGGTAAGTAGTTCCTTGTACACTTTTAGCCTCTACTCCAGGGTTTTAACTTTTTGTTCCACCTGGGTCTATCGTGAGTGGGGCTCAGGTGATGAATTGTGCTGATTGGTTGACCAAAATCACTGACTCCATCTAAGAAATCTGTTAATAGTTTGGACTTTGGAGAATTCTTCATAAAGATTGAATGCCGAACTTTGTACCGTATCACTCTTCATATCCACCTCCCTGGTGTGCCATGCTATGCCATGCACCACATCAAAGCAATAATCTCCTTCATAAAGTCGCAATCACTTTGAAGCAGTAAGGTGGCACTGTCCCTCATGAACTCCAGATTACTCCGTACTTCACACCACATCACTGTTGATGGTTGCCTCCCTTGAGCACCGTACCATACACACTGCATCAAAGCAATAAGTTGGGTTCCCAGCAAATTTCAAACATGCCTTACTTCGCACCACATCACTCTTCTTTGCATGTCACAATATTTTACCTAAAGGTTACAGAGGGAGCTCAAAACACGAAATTGGTCAGGGACTGCAAGTGGCCCAGGGCCTACATTATACAGGATCTCAGTGGTTCTTATCACATCCCACATCGATTATTGTAATTCCTTGCTGGCAGAAGCCCCTTCTAATCTTATCTCAGCTCCAGCTTATTCAAAACTCGGCTGCAAGAGTCCTTACACAGACAAGCAGCAGTGAGCACATCATACCCATCCTGCTCCACCTTCGCTGGCTCCCTGTGTCCTACAGGATTGAATATCAAATCCTACTAATAACCTACAAAGCCTTAAACGACCCTGCGCCAAACTACTTCAGTGACCTTCTCCATCACTATGTGCCTGTCCGCCCACTAAGGTCCTCTGATTCTGGCAATCTTGTTGTACTCCACACTAATCTATGCTCCATGGGTGAGAGGTCCTTCAGCTGTATAGCGCCCAGACTCTGGAATGACCTACCAAAATTAATCATGTCAGCTGACTCCATGAATTCTTTAAAAAAAAAAAAAAAAAAAAACAACTCAAAACTCATCTGTTCAGGAAGGCTTTTAGCTCTACTTGACTACCCTTCTCTCAGTTTACCTTTATGTCAAGATGCTCATGTAACCTGTATGTGTGTGCAGACCATCAATTATGTTGTCTGTTAGGCTTTTTTTCTCTGAATTTACTGTCTTAATCTTCTTTATTTATTTATCTGGTTTGTACAATGCTCTATACTGTATACCCTGCCGTTCTATCTTAAACTCTGTGAAGTGCCTTGAGCAAAAGAAAGGTGCTATATAAATGTATATTTTTTTAAATTTTCTTGAAAACAAAGTTCCTACTGTGGAAAAATCCATTATCATGTACTCTGTCCTTTTCCAAAACTGCTCGATGACCAGTATTAAGTTAATAAGTTACTATGTGTAACTTGGTTCAAAACAACACAAATGTGAAGTGACAGAACATAAAACACAGTACAGGAAGTAGATATTAGAAAGGCTCCATAATAGTTTAAAATTATTGCTGCTGTTTTAACTATAAAATGTCAGTGATGCAGTTGGACAGCCTAACCAGCAGCACTACCAAGTGTGTGTGTGTCACTAAAGTAATGGACCTTCAGTCTTGGTACAAGTACTATGACTGAAGGGCTGTGTCTCATCACCGATTCCAGAGTTGGCGGCCCTGTATCTGCCACAGTAGTTTTCTTTATCCTAGTGGTCCGTATGCTCGAGAGTGATGGAATTCTGTAAAGTAAAATAAATAATGAGGGAGTAAGGAAAGAAAAGGCTAGATTAGATAAATTGTTTCCCAACTTTATACTTCAAAACCAACCCGAACCTCCCGGAAATAAAATTGAAAGTTTTGATGAGATTTATAAAATCATCTTATGATCCTTGATGCATAATTGTAATATTAATAATGTAAAAAGGTTAATATTCATCCCAATAAAATGGAAAGGTTTGGAAAGCTGAGTTTTAGCCTTCTTTGGGTATAACGTCTTGTGATGTGTTCTTGGGTTTCTAAGTATATTTTTGCAGTGGCAAGATATCCATCCATCCATCATCCAACCCGCCACATCCTAACCACAGGGTCACGGGGGGTCCGCTGGAGCCAATCCCAGCCAACACAGGGCACAAGGCAGGAAACAAACCCCAGGCAGGGCGCCAGCCCACCGCAGGCGGCAAGATATCCTTTATCTGTATTTTTTATTTGGTAAATGAACGCTGATGCATTGCTTCTCCTACTCGCCTTGAATTATGAGTTAATTAGTGTGTTTTATTGAATAATCTGAAGTCTCTTCTTCTTTCAGCTGCTCTTGTTAGGGGTTGCCACAGCAGATCATCTCTTTCCATCTCTTCCTATCCTCGTCATCTTGCTCTGTCACACCTATCACCTGCATATCCATAAATCTTCCCATAGGCCTTCCTCTTCTCCTCTTCCCTGTCAGCTCTATCCTTAGTACCCTTCTCCCAACTATCCCCAGCATCTCTCCTCTGCACATGTCCAAACCAACGCAGTCTTGCCTCTCTGACTTTGTCTCCCAACCGTCCCACCTGAGCTGACCCTCTAATGTCCTCATTTCTAATCCTGTCCATCCTTGTCAAACCCAGTGCAAATCTTAGCATCTTTAACTCTGCCACCTCCAGCTCTGTCTCCTGCTTTCTGGTCAGCTGCAGTCGAGATACAATGCTGTATATTAGTCTGGCAACTCTCCGGTTTAAATTTGTTAACTAACTTGAAACTCTTAATGATCAGTAGTTAAGGCCGATATCACATTATGCAATTTATAATCGTGAGATATGTCAGATTAGCCCACCACAGTTGCTGATCGTGTCTCCAGACCAAGTCAGTTTAGCTGTCCATGTTACATTTATTAATTGTCTGCCAACTGTCCAGCACTGTCATGCTTGCGTCTTATTCTGACAGCCAATTGCATGCTGCCTGATGAAGCCCTTGCTGTACAAAGTGTTAGCAGCAGCAGCAGCAGTGTTGCCCATCCTTTTTTTTTTTTCTTTTCTCCATTCTGTTAATAGTTAAAACTTGAGACATTAGAAAGATGAGTCTCTTGTTTGTTAGGTTCAAAACACTGGTGTTCCTTATTCCTCTTCATTACATTTTATGCATTGTACTCCTGGGTGAGCATTCAGTGGTTGTCAGCTCTCCTGCACAAAGGCAAACCTCTTCAATTTATAGTAGTGAGTCATGAACTAGTTAGTTTGAGTCTCTGAGTATGTCACGCTAGGCAATGGGCTTCACAGGAGTACCCCACCAGCTGCCTCGGACTTGCTAAGATTACATAAATGAAGGCAACAACTCCAAATTGCTGTAAAAGCTTTCTAGTGTGAAATAGGCTTAACAAAACAAAAGCTGTTTCTGTAGAGAACTTGTTATATGTGTCTGGGTGTCTTTTGGAGATTTGGGCATCCTGTTGACATCTCTAGAGTCAGGGTTCTTAACAATCACAAATGCCCCTAGACTGAGGCAAAAATAAAAAGATCTTTTGTGTATTTAATACACTTCTGTCCTTTTACCACCCCTGGATGAGTGCAGTGGACTGTGTAGTGTAGCAATTGTTCTCTGTCTGGTAGGGCAGATTAACAGGGGCACCCACCACGAGAAGGTTTGCAACATGCCCCCTAGTTCAAGAGTAGAAAGGTTCAAGCAACTGATGGACTCCAGACACCCACTTCACCATCACTAGGGGGTAAATCGCCGACTACCTTCTCGTCGGAGCTTCGCCACAGTGGAACCCCTTAATCCAAAGCAGTCCACAACACATAGGCTTGAGAGGTGGCGAGAAAGGACAATGAAGCTCTACCTACACCTCAGGAGCATCTACCCACAAACGAAGATCCCTCTCTAGGAAAGACTGGATCGTGCTTAGCCAAGCTAAGTCAAAGGTGGGCAAAACAAGGGATAGCCTATTAAGATGGGGCCTCACAACAAGCACTGAATGTCCCTGTGGTGAGCCCACCCAAACAATGGACCACATTCTCCATGAACAGTCCCGAGGCCCCACGTGTACCAATGAAGATCTTAAGGATGCTAATGATGCCGCTGTTACCTGGATACGGCAGTGGCATGATAAGATATGATGAATATACTTCTATGTTAAATGCCATCAAGAGCCTTACAAGTAAAAGATTTTTTTTCTCCCTCTAAAGTCCTTTCCTTGAGGTCAAATACCATTTATCTGATCAGCTTTCAGTTGCTGATCTTTTAAAATTCCCAATTTTTCTCAGGCTCTGGACTACTTAGAATAATCTATTAACTTAAACTGAATTGTTTTCCAATTCTTTCCTGCTCAGTTGTCTTCAGAAAATGTATTACTAAGATTTCTTTGCTTAGTTTATGTTTAGGGTTTGAACTTCGGTGTGGTTTTGTGGAAACCATGCATGTTACTTTAAAACCATGTATAGTATAACTTATTAAATAACAAAAACACGTGATTCTCGCATGCTTTGGTAGATGATGTGACCAATCAGCTGCCAGTTGCAATCATTTTAATGTGAAGTGTCACGCAATTAACCCTGCCATCATTTCAGCTCCCTCATTTAATCACTTTTTAATACAGCAGCATGCTTAGCCCTGATAAATTAGATAGAACCTCATTTGTCGCCAGGGGGAAATTTGGCCTTTTACACAAGTTCTATAAATAAATACATACATAAATAATTATATGTACACAGATGCTATGTTCTGAACGCACACCAGAATAACTCAAAATGAAGAAAAATATATAAAGAAAGAAAACCGACTTGGTTGTCCTAGTCCCAGTGAGGCTTCATATAGGCTAATTGCTGTTGATATAAAGATGCCCCAGTCGTGTTTCTTGACACACTTTTGCTGAATACTGTATTGGCTGAAAGTCCTCAGTGTTGGTGTGTGTCACAGAGAGGATGTGTAGCATTGTTCGTAATGGCACTCAGTTTTGTCTTTATTCTCTCCTTTGCTACGACCTCCAGGGAATCCTGAGTGCATCCTGTGACAGAACCTGCCCTTTTAATTCGTTTGTTGATTCAGTGGTCCTCTCTTGCAGTGATGTTACTAGCCTAGCCTAGCACAGCACACTGGCCATCACATAATGGAGAAGATGTGAAGAAAATCTCTATCCACATTAAAGAAACTCAGTCTAATAAGACACGAGCGTCTCCTTTGCCCTTTCTTCTTTTGTTCCTCTGTGTCCCGAGACCAGCCTAACTTGTCATTGATGTGGACCCCCATGTAGGAGTGCACCACATCCACTCTCTGAATAGTGACCAGACACAGAGGCTGTTTGGTGCGGTGAAAGTCAATAAGCAGTTCCTTGGTATGTTCAGGTGCAGACAATTCTCTTTGCACCAAGAAACAAAGGAGTTTTCTCATTATCCTCTGATTGTAATGCATATGGCGACAGTTATCTGTACAACCACTCCTCCATATTGTAACTAGCTTATCCAGTTCAGGGTTGCTGTGGGCAGGTGCTGTCGCAAAAAGACTCCAGACAGTCAAAAAGGTTTGGGGTAGCCACCCGTATGTTATGATCCTGGATGCAAAAGGTTTAAAAATGATTGAGTACTTTGCAAGTATTGAATCCAAAACAGAACTGAATACGTGGAGGTAAGATGGCAGTTTTAAGGGCTGGTGGAGGAAATGATGTCATCTATGTTGGAACCAGAAGTGACATCATCAGAGGAACCGGGACCCGGAAGTGACATCATCAGCGGCACAGAAAACAGAAGTAACGTCATCAGAGGAGCAGAGGACCTGGCGGGATTTCCCGAGAATGGTCTGCAAGGAACTGAGAGAGACAGTCAGCACACTCCGCCACCCCCTGGTCTGATATAGTATTACAATTACTCAAGTCCTTTAGCTGCCTCCTAATCGCACATGTGTGACAGTGTCCATCACTGCTACAGTGGGCAAGAGACAGGGATCCACTTTGGGTGTCGGCCGCCACTCTAGCACACATGAACACATCGGTATACAATGCTGAGTAAATGAACCTCTCAGTTCATTCATGTCAAAATAAAATGTATTTAGTTACTATCTCAAAGTCCACAATGGTCAGTCATTTGTGTGGCTCGCCTCATAAGGCTAATCCATTTAATGATAAGGCACCTTTTAAAGGGTCATTTTAATGTGTTAATGGAACTGCAAAATGGAATGAAATGTTCAGCAAGCAAGGCTGATACGACAGTATTTTTCATTGCTACAAATGAATCAGCAAGCACTAAATTTGTGTTGTCCATTTTGATTTGGAAGCCAAAGCTCAGCTTTCTTTAGTGTAAACACTGAAATGTTATATATATGCAGTTGAAAGCACCGCTGCGTGGCGTTAGAGAGACCTGGAGGACTTTGCCCATGTGATAGTTTAATCTAATGTAGTTTTAAACATACAGGTGCTAGTCATAAAATTAGAATATCATGACAAAGTTGATTTATTTCAGTAATTCCATTCAAAAAGTGAAACTTGTATATTAGATTCATTCATTACACACAGACTGATATATTTCAAATGCTTATTTCTTTTAATGTTGATAACTGACAACTAATGAAAGTCCCAAATTCAGTATCTCTGAAAATTAGAATATCAATTAAGACCAATGCAAAAAAAGGATTTTTAGAAATGTTGGCCAACTGAAAGGTATGAACATGAAAAGTATGAGCATGTACAGCACTCAATATTTAGTTGGGGCTCCTTTGCCCTGGATTACTGCAGCAATGCGGCGTGGCATGGAGTCGATCAGTCTGTGGCACTGCTCAGGTGTTATGAGAGCCCATGTTGCTCTGATAGTGGCCTTCAGCTCTTCTGAATTGTTGGGTCTGGCGTATTGCATCTTCCTCTTCACAATACCCCATAGATTTTCTATGGGGTTAAATCAAGAACAGGGATACCATGGTCCTTAAACCAGGTACTGGTAACTTTGGCACTGTGTGCAGGTGCCAGGTCCTGTTGGAAAATGAAATCTGCATCTCCATAAAGTTCGTCAGCAGCAGGAAGCATGAAGTGCTCTAAAACTTCCTGGTAGATGGCTGCGTTGACCTTGGACCTCAGAAAACACAATGGACCAGCACCAGCAGATGACATGGCACCCCAAACCATCACTGACTGTGGAAACTTTACACTGGACCTCACGCAACGTGGATTCTGTGCCTCTCCTCTCTTCCTCCAGACTCTGGGAACTTGATTTCCAAAGGAAATGCAAAATTTGCTTTCATCAGAGAATATAACTTTGGACCACTCAGCAGCAGTCCAAAGGCGAGACGCTTCTGACGCTGTCTCTTGTTCAAGAGTGACTTGACACAAGGAATGCGACAGCTGAAACCCATGTCTTGCATACGTCTGTGTGTGGTGGTTCTTGAAGCACTGACTCCAGCTGCAGTCCACTCTTTGTGAATCTCCCCCACATTTTTGAATGGGTTTTGTTTCACAATCCTCTCCAGGGTGCGGTTATCCCTATTGCTTGTCCACTTTTTTCTACCACATCTTGTCCTTCCCTTCGCCTCTCTATTAATGTGCTTGGACACAGAGCTCTGTGAACAGCCAGCCTCTTTAGCAATGACCTTTTGTGTCTTGCCCTCCTTGTGCAAGGTGTCAATGGTCATCTTTTGGACAACTGTCAAGTCAGCAGTCTTCCTCATGATTGTGTAGCCTACAGAACTAGACTGAGAGACCATTTAAAAGCTTTTGCAGGTGTTTTGAGTTAATTAGCTGATTAGAGTGTGGCACCAGGTGTCTTCAATATTGAACCTTTTCACAATACTCTGATTTTCCGAGATACTGAATTTGGGACTTTCATTAGTTGTCAGTTATAATCATCAACATTAAAAGAAATAAACATTTGAAATACATCAGTCTGAGTGTAATGAATGAATCTAATATACAAGTTTCACTTTTTGAATGGAATTACTGAAATAAATCAACTTTGTCATGATATTCTAATTTTATGACCAGCACCTGTATACGAATTTGAATAGGACAGGAGTGAGTAAGATCCAGTGTACCATTATGGATAGTTACTGCATTAATGTTTAATTCTGGGATTCTACATAGACATAGGCCTTAAAGTCTTGCCAATTAATAATATAATAATAATACATTTTATTTATAAATATATAGCACCTTTCCCATGCTCAAGTATATAAGGCACTTTAAAGACAGAACAACAAAGGGTGTTTATAGGAATCCTTAACAAATAGATTCATCTTCAGTTGACAAGTTTGATTTCTTTATGCTATCCTTTAAGTTGATATAAATCTAAAAAATTAGAGAAATTTGGAAAAAAAATAAATTGCCAATAGTTTGTAGCAATTAATTAATTTGACAGGCCCTTAAATATTGCCCTTCATAAGTGTGACTCACCGGCTGGTATTTCCACCATATACTTGTAAATATAAATCTTACAGCAGTAAATGTCACTGACTTGACAGAGATTTTCTGACTAACAACCGTTGAAAAGTGTTTTGTTACAAAAGCAGCTTTAAAGAGTTTGTGTGAATGATAATGATATAGTAAAGTCTGCATTTTTGTTTTAATATTGATTTTGAGCAGTATTTCTTTTTCAAAGACTAGGCAGAAATAGTCAGTAAATATATTTAGTACATGCATATGGGAAAATATGTTAGGCATGCCATGATTGTAGCATTGTTTATAAACCATGTTGAAATCTTCCGTTTGTCATTTCTTTATTATTTATATCTCTCTGACCTTGACCTGTTAATTTATCCTTTCACTAATTTTGTCATCCATTATTCCCTTACCTTTGACCAGTCCTGTTGCTGCTGCTGTTTTAACGGTGGCAGGCAGTGTGGCATAGTGGCTTAGGCTTTGGACTTCAAAACCTGAGGCTGTGAGATCAAATCCAGATACTGATAATGTGTGATCTGGAGCAAGTCACTTCACCTGCCTGTGCTCCCGGTGGGAATAAAAACTACAGGAATGCAACCAGTTGTGTCTTAGATGTTGTAAGTCACCTTGGATAAAGGCATCAGACAAAGTGAGGAAATGCAAATGCGGAGGCTGGGGATCTGCACTGGCAATCGGAAGCTTGCCGGTTCAAATCCCGCAAATGCCAAAAGAGACTCTGCTCTGTTGGGTCCTTGAGCAAGGCCCTTAACCTGCAATTGCTGAGCGCTTTGAGTAGTGAGAAAAGCGCTATATAAATGCAAAGAATTATTATTATTATAGTTCATTTCCTTAACTGCTGTAGTCTTTTCTAATTAAACCTGTTGGCTTCATCTTTCACACCGTATCCCTTCTTTTATTGATTACGAGTATTAACACCTGTTTTCATGTACTGTTTATAGTTGATACACAGGCTTGTGACTTGTGCCCTGTGCTAGCCCCCTCCCTGCAAATTTGACCCTGGTCTTGATTTAAGTGGGGTAGAAAATGACATGACGGGCAGGTTAAGTGACTTGCTCAGGGACCCATAGTGGGCAGGAGGTCGGATTTGAACAAGCAGGAGTACAGTTTACAGTCCATTTGAATATCCACTTATCCATACTTCACTTTTCAACCGTTATGCTTGCTTACTGTACTGTACTGTACATGACTCTGTGCTTTAAAAAAAAAAATAAATAAAAAAATACCAAACCTTTCTGCAAAAAAGTGTTTTCTGCATAGGAAGTGATCATGCTGCAGTGTGTCACTTTACGCAACAGGTCAACTCATGTGGCTTCATTTTCATGCCAGCAAATGTTTCCAGCTACCAGATTTTTTTTGATTGCATGAAGCAGTACAACTTCCAGCAAGAAATTTGTGAAGATAAAAACAGTAAATGAATAAAGAGGCACTAATAATGTTATCTTCCTAATCTGAGCTTTCTCTATGGCTGAATCCCATATCGGATAAAATATGCAGTACAGGGTTAGTCAAATTTTTGCATGTAGCTTTGACTTTTTATTATGGATTAACTAAATGTTGTCCTGACAAAAATGATATTTAACAAAAGTGAATAACTTTTGAAAGATGTAAAAATGTTGATACTGTAGATATGAAAGGTGGTATTGCAGTTGTTGGAATTCAGTGTAGTGATTGATTCCAGATAAATTTCATGAAGATTCCTCCATCTTGACTCATGACTTTGAAATGGCACAAGTGGCTCAGAAGCAGGGATGTATTGTGTTTTGCAAGCTAAAGCACAGATTATCCTAGCATTGACAAAGCAAGTGTTAACAATGTACAACAGGCCTTTGTCAAAGGTCTAGGAAAATCAATGACAACAGCTGAGAACTTTGTATCTTAGTTGTAGTAATATTAAAGTTGTTCACATTTAGAATAGCTCCATTTTTGTTAGTGCACCAGCAGGCAGTGCTGTGAAGTTTGCATTATGTATATGTATACTAGGGGGTTTGCCCCCTGCTCGCTTTGCTCGCCAACCCCCTGGTCTTCGCTATGTGCCAGCCATTTCGCGTCTCTGATGCTCGCTTTGTGAAGAGGGGGGCTGAACGCACCCCAAGTAGACACGGTTGCTCCTCAGAAACCACCTCTTAAACGGTGATACAATGGGAAACAAATAGTTTTTTTTTTTCTCCTCTTTGCTCGATCAGCTGCTGGCTTGCTCCTGCCTTGTCATGTGGTCTGCATCTCGTGCGACACTATGAAAATTTAAAAGTCAGTACAGCAGCTGTCTTTGTCATCTACTCTGTCTTTTATTTCTGGCCCCGGGTGTGGTTAAATCTGTTGGCACAAAATCTCGTCTTGCAAGATGTGAGCTCTTGATATTTTTTAGTTTATAATTTAAAAATGGAATAAGAATCTGAAAATCTAACATCATCACATTAAAGTTTTATAAATTCTGAAAAGAATGATACCAACATATATACAGTAATCCCTCGCTATATCGCGCTTTGACTTTCGCGGCTTCACTCTATAGCGGATTTTTTATGTAAGCATATTTAAATATATTGTGGATTTTTCGCTGGTTCGTGGGTTTCAGTGGACAATGGGTTTTTTAATTTTTGGTACATGCTTCCTCAGTTGGTTTGCCCAGTTGATTTCATACAAGGGACGCTATTGGCAGATGGCTGAGAAACTACCCAATCAGAGCACACATTATGTATTAAATAAAACTCCTCAAATTTATTGTGAGCAGGGGGCTGTTTGCACCCCTAGAGCAGGGGTCCCCAACCCCTGGTCCGCGGCCCACTACCGGGCCGCAGCCGTCTGACAGCCGGGCCGCGAGAGAACTGCCGGCAACGGAGGCTCACTCAGACTTTTCAGAACGCTTGGCGGGCGGGGCTTTGCAGCGGCACAGAGAGAGGAGAGAGACCAAGGTGAGAGAGTATTACAACAAAGTATTTTTATGGTCCCGACAGTTTCCCCATATGACACGAGTCTATAGAAATTGCGTTACTATGAAGTACATTCAGCAGATGCTTTCATTACAACGAAGTGACCTTGAAATGCTTGAACGAATCATCCACAGAGCAGTTAGATCTGTGGTCGCAGATCAGTTGTGCACGTTTGCACTACGATTCACAAACAGAAACATTGTAAAAAAAAAAAAGTCTCTTTCTTCGAACTTTCCTTGTACTGTTTTTTTTTTTTTTGCTGTTTTTGTTTTCTGTGGTTTTCAGTGATACCTTTTGCTTATTGCTTGTCAACATTTGAAAAACATCCTTTGGAATTTAACTCATTGTCACCCTCCTATAGAAACGGCAGACACGAAAAAAAGATAGCAGTGTTAATGTTTGTGATGTGCAATCTGTTGGAATGGCAAATGCAAAGCATATGTCTTTGTTATATGCAAAAAAAGAAAAAAATCTTGGGTTGCAAACCTATGCGAACTGCTTAATAACTTAATAATAATAGAAATGTTATGTAAATTGTGTATAAAACTGCCATCCCGACTGGTCCGTGGAATAATTTGCATCTAATAAAGTGGTCCTTGCTGTCAAAAAGGTTGGGGACCAATGCCCTAGAGGATACGGACGCTCCTCAAAAAATGCTGAAAGACTACCTTCACATTGCTCCCTTCCTTGCTGGGCTTACTTGTTACTTTGTTGCGCGATATGCTTCCCGCTCGGTGCTTCGCATACTTAAAAGCCCAAACAGCACGTATTGATTTTTGATTGTTTGCTTCTCTCTCTCTTGCTCTGACATTCTCTGCTCCTGATGGAGGGGTGTGAGCAGGGGGGCTGTTCGCACTCCTAGAGGATACGGACACTCGTCTAAAAAATGCTGAAAGACTACCTTCACATTGCTCCCTTCCTTGCTGGGCTTACTTGCGGCTGTTTTGTCAAGCGATATGCTTCCCGCACGGTGCTTCGCATACTTAAAAAGCTCGAACAGCACCTATCGGTTTTTGATTGTTTGCTTTTCTCTCTCTCTCTGACATTCTCTGCTCCTGAGGCGCACTCCTTTGAAGAGGAAGATATGTTTGCATTCTTTTAATTGTGAGATGGAACTGTCATCTCTGTCTTGTCATGGAGCACAGTTTAAACTTTTGATAAAGAGACAAGTGTTTGTTTGCAGTGTTTGAATAACGTTCCTGTCTCTCTACAACCTCCTGTGTTTCTGTGCATATCTGTGACCCAAGCATGACAATATAAAAATAACCATATAAACATATGGTTTTTACTTTGCGGATTTTCACCTTTCGTGGGGGGTTCTGGAATGCAACCCCCGCGATGGAGGAGGGATCACTGTATGTAGGTTTTAAAATAAGCCCGATTTGAAGCGTGACAAAAAAGTGACATAAAAACGTCACCTAAAGTCATTGCACAAAATCGTTGCACTTTTAGGCTTAGGATTTTATATATATAAAATAGAGAGAGAGTTGATGTATGTGTGTGTTTATACATATTGTCACAAAATGCACAAAGAGCCATAGCCAGGTTTGGGGCAGCCACCCGAATATTGTTTTCCTGGCTGCAAATTGCAATAAATGACAGAACTGATGTGCACGAACTGGAGTCCAAAACAGAACTGAGGAAATGGGGAAAAGGTGGAGGCTTTTAAAGGTCATTGTAGGAAGTGACGTCAAAGGGGCCGTGATTGGAAAGGTCTTAAGCCATAAGCTCGAGCCCGGACACGACTGCGGGTCAAGCGGGTCAGAGCCGGCAAGGCCTTCCTCTATAGGTCTGGACCCAGAATTGACGTGAATAGGACCAGGTGGAACTTCCCGTGACTGGTCTGCAGGAAAGGGAGAAAAAGAGTCGGTGCACTCTGCCCCATCCCAGGACAGATTCAGAATTGCCCTCACCCAAACCCTTTAGCTGCCTCCCATGCACACGTGTGTGACAATAAATATATGTATGTATGTGTGTATGTATGTGTGTGTGTGTATATAATATATTTATTAGCAGCCGGAGATCCACAAAGGGAGAAAAAATGAATCGCGTATCATAAAGTAGTTTTTATTCCTGAGCTTTCAGCCCCTACTAGGAGACTTCATCAGAAGATAATGCTTAGACTTACAAGAATCAAAGGCAATATATAGCAAAATTAGGTTGTGGGGGGGAGTATTGGTCATAACGTTTTATTTATTGTGAATATGTTCTACTTAAGTTTGCATACGCTGGGTTTATGTCCAAATGTCTGTTAATGGAGTCTTTGTCTGATAGCCAAGATTCAACCAGTTCTCTGACACTTTTGGTACTGGCCTTGAATCTTACTTGTACATTGTCCCAGTTAAACGTATGTCCTGTTGATTTAGTATGCGTGTAGATCTGTGATCGTGAGTCCTTCCTTCTGACGACGTTGCGATGTTCCTGTATACGTGTTGCAATTCTTTTTGATGTTTGTCCTATGTATACCGCTGAGCAAGAACTGCATGGAATGCTATAAACAACGTTACGTGTTTCTGCTGTCGTTATCTTGTTTTTAGCATTAAAGAGGACCGTGCGCAGATTGTTCGTGGGTTTGTGTGCTATTCTGACGCCCGACTTGGCCAGGATGTGTGCTGCACCTTCAGACACACTGTAATGATAAGGAAGTGTGTACTAGGTGGGATGGGGGGGGGGCCAAGTTCGAATCAATTGTTTGCACGCAGGAATAAAAAGTACTTTATGATACGTGATTCGTTTTTTCTCCCTTTGTGGACCTTTGCTTCCATATATATATATATATATATATATATATATATATATATATATATATATATATATAGATACAGTGGTGTGAAAAACTATTTGCCCCCTTCCTGATTTCTTATTCTTTTGCATGTTTGTCACACAAAATGTTTCTGATCATCAAACACATTTAACCATTAGTCAAATATAACACAAGTAAACACAAAATGCAGTTTTTAAATGATGGTTTTTATTATTTAGGGAGAAAAAAAATCCAAACCTACATGGCCCTGTGTGAAAAAGTAATTGCCCCCTGAACCTAATAACTGGTTGGGCCACCCTTAGCAGCAATAACTGCAATCAAGCGTTTGCGATAACTTGCAATGAGTCTGTTACAGCGCTTTACTGCCCATTTCTAATGACAGTGTGAATACTTGCTGTCACCTTAGTTTAGTGTCAGACATTTTATATTTGTTACACAGTATAAAGTTAAAATTCCTTTATTAAAGTTTCAAACCTCTGAAAATTTGTGGTTCTAAACATACACTACCAGTCAAAGTTTGGACACAAAGTCAGAGGGGCGAGATTGCTTTGGTTTGGTTTGGACGTGTGCAGAGGAGAGATGCTGGGGATATTGGGAGAAGGGTGCTAAGGATGAAGCTGCCAGGTAAGAGGAGAAGAGGAAGGCCTAAGAGAAGGGTTATGGATGTGGTGAGAGAGGACATGCAGGTGATGGGTGTAACAGAACAAAATGACGAGGACAGGAAGATATGGAAAAAGATGATCCGCTGTGGCATCCCCTAACAGGAACAGCCAAAAGAAGAGGATATTTTAGTTGTAGGCAATCTACATCATGCTCCTGTACAAATGTGACCTGCCCAGCGATTTGCTCCAATAAATTCAAACATGTCCGATATTGTCTTCAGTCATAGGTGTGGGCGCTGTGTGCTTGAGCAATGACAACCAATTAATGCTCATCCGTAAGTATAATGCATGAAATGCGGCAGCGGGGAATAAGGAACACGTGTGTTTTGCACCTCACAGACAGAGGAGAAGCTTGTCTTGTCTGATGTCTTATGTTTTATGTAACAAGACAGAATGGAAAAAAGGAAAAAAAAATGGTTGAGATTTTTGCTAAAATCATCATACCTATAGTGCTGGCTCCTTTAGGCAGTAAACTAAGGGAGTTGACCATTAGGACACTGAGCGAATGGCTGCTGAAAATGGGGCTTTGCAGTCATGTGAATAATAAATTAAAAATCTCTAATTTCAAGCTGTAATGGCCAGTAACAACAGTAGTAGTTTCCTGGCTGTATTTTTTTCAATCAATTTATTTGTACCTTGATTTAAAAAGAAACAAAACAAAAAAAGCATGAAGTTCAATCAAAAACACACATTTCTGGGTGTGCCCAAACTTTTCACAGGTTCTTTATAGTCTTGTTCCTTCTCACACACAGGGCTCATTTGAATGTCTGTCTGCAGTGTATTCTCTCCAGGCGTCAGCTGAAAAAAAATGTAAATACAATCTAGCTTTCAGTGGTTAAGATATGGCTTCATCCACAGTGGAACAACTGTATGCACTTTAGTGTTGACTAAAATGCCAGATATTAATCTTATTCACCTTTACAACATTTTAAATAAACTTCAGTGCCCAAATTAGTGCCCTTTCGGAGAGAAATAAGTATTAGACACTAGCCATCTGAACAATGCACATGCCAGAGGTGAATCAGAATGAAACAACCACTACCGCAAAACTACGAAAAATATACACAATCCACTTATTGGGATAATGACCAAAAGTTAAAGTAAGCAGAACCCGAAAAGAGTATACAGGCAGTCCCCGGGTTACGTACAAGATAGGCACTGTAGGTTTGTACTTAAGTTGAATTTGTATGTTAGTTGGAACAGGTACATCATTTTAGTAAATGCTATTGTTGACCGACTGTAACCAAGTGCTCTGCCAATGAATGATGGAGTTTCACCTCTCTCTGACCTTTTTATTATTTCTACTTAATTTTCAATGGTGATGGTTTTTCTTGTCTTTACTAGCACTTGCATCAGATTTGTGTTTCAGAGACATTGTTGAAGGGTGAAGACAAAAGGTTAAGATGAGCTCTTCTGCACAGCACTGTACACGTTATTACAGCAGGAAGGCACCAGTCATCAACACGTCTAACGTACTGACAAGAGACAACTTCCTGCTATGTGCGTAACAGTACAAGCAGGCTTGCTATTGAGAATGAATGGGGGCGGCAAGGGGCGGTTCATCACCAGCCCACCTCACAGTCACCGTCACTACAGTATGCTGCCTGCAGCGTCCGACCACCAAGAACGAACATGGTGCGGCCAAAGGCAGGTAGTGAATCGCCCAACCCCAAATCAGCAGGCAGCTATCTGAGGCACACTACAATGCTACCCCTGCCACCCCTGGTCAGCCACAACTGGGTCACTGCTTGCAGCATTACCAGCCGTGTGTGCTGGGCGGGCAGTAAAACGCCCCCCTCAGCTCCATCCAGCCTGCATCCAGTTAGGAGCAGTAGCTGCGGCAGCGTAGTGGACGGGCAGTGAACCATCGTCCTGCTCACCAGTGATAGCTGTGGCCCTGGTGACTATGTACCACGGGTCACCGCTTGCTGCTGGGAACCGCCCGAGGGACACTACACTGCGCAAGCAGTGAAATCGCCCCCCTCCAGCCACCGCTTGCAGCATCTCCAGGCCGAAGGTGACAGAGCAGCAGTTACTGAGGTGCATGCGTCGCAGCTGCGTCCTCGTTTGTAAGTCGTAGGTCGGATGTCCATAACCTGGGGACTACCTGTATATGTGTATTTTAAATGTATAAAAGAAAAAAACTTTGTCACAGTCTATAATTCTACTCAATATGCTGTAAATAAAATTAAGGCAGATTATTATAAAATGGAGCAATGCACATAAAACAAAAATTATTACACAAAAGGTAAATATATGGAAAATTAGAATGTACACACAGCAAAACAAAACTCAAAAATAAATGTTCTATACATGTCAATGAATGACACAAAAATTATGAAGTACATATATTAAATACCGTAAATACCGTATTTACGCGTGTACCACACGCACATTTTTTCCTGAAAATTAGCATTAGAAAATCGGGTGCGAGTCATACACGAGGAAATTTTTTTCTGTAATGTTTAATTCTGCTTGGGCTCACTTGCGTGCGCGCGCTCTCTCTCTCGCTCGTTTGCTCTCGCGCGCTCTCTCTCTTGCTCGTTTGCTCTCGCGCGCTCTCTCTCTCGCTCGTTTGCTCTCGCGCGCTCTCTCTCTCGCTCGTTTGCTCTCGCGCGCTCTCTCTCTCGCTCGTTTGCTCTCGCGCGCTCTCTCTCTCGCTCGTTTGCTCTCGCGCGCTCTCTCTCTCGCTCGTTTGCTCTCGCGCGCTCTCTCTCTCTCTCGCTCGTTTGCTCTCGCGTGCTCTCTCTCTCTCTCTCTGTCTCTCTCGCTCGTTTGCTCTCGCGCGCTCTCTCTCTCTCGCTCGTTTGCTCTCGTGCTCTCTCTCTCGCTCGTATGCTCTCGCTCGCGCTCTCTCTCTCTCTCGTTCGTTTGCTCTCGCGCCCTCGCTCTCTCTCTCTGTCTCGCTCGCTTGTTTGCTCTCGCGCCCGCGCTCTCGCTCTCTCTCTCTCTCGTTTGCTGTCACGCGTGTCCTCTCTCTCTTTTGCTCCTTTGTCATGCAACAAAAACAAGTGCATTTCGTGGAAAACGTGCCCTAAATGCTTCCCATACAATCGCAACACGCGTCGTACATGGGGCAAATTTTTTTCGCAATTTTCTTTGGAAAAATTAGGGTGCGCGTCTTACATGAGGGCGCGTGGTACACGAGTAAATACGGTACTTTATAACCAACCCCCAACAATACAATAGATATACAGCAAAAAGTAGAAAACAAAAACGATAAACAATTTTCTATTGTTTGCTGTATATGGTAGCACACCTCCACTCTTTTCTGACAATACAATGTAGTAACCAGTGTACCAGTCTGCTGGAGGAGTAACAACCGATGCCTGAATATACTGCCAAGTAAAAACACCTACATTTACAGGTCTAACCCTAGGGACATTAGAGCCAGTGGTGGTAAAAAGGGTGATGGCGCAATTGGAGGCCATCTTAACTAATGCTGCCCATCTTATCCTTGGACACCTTTGGTCTCTGGCTCATTAGACAGTTAACAGGAAATACTGGGTTCTTTTTTTTTTTTTTGTTCACAGTCATTATACTCTGTAATGCCTTCCTCTCCTTTTGCCAGGCCTCACTCTTGCCAGTTGGATTAAAGAGATTGGCATAGAGACAGTACAAGGGGGGGACCCAAAAATTCCTGGAATCTGTCAATAGTATGGGAGTTGGGGTAAGTCATCAAATATGCTGCCAGGTATCGCATCCCCAAATTCTTGTTATTCAGACTGCCAAATGGCATTGTGCTGAGTTGATCGAGATCAAGATGCGTGTTTCTGACAGTTATTGTATAATCGTGTGTGTGAGCCGAAAAGAGCAACTACGATTATATGTTTCTGCCTTAATAGACTTTATCATGAAGAGTTTCCCCATGAATAGACAGATAATCAGCAACATTACCCTGAACTGTCTGTGAGAAAGAATCTGAGGTGGGGTAAAAAGTGTCCCAAGCAGTGCCACAAGCCAAGTTACATTTTTGTGTGGTGACAGATCACCTGCACATCACCTGCACATGCCACGCTGTCAATCAAAGAGTTCTTGACCAAGAACAGTGTGGTGGTTTTTGTGCATAACACCCCCCAACCCCTGACACCACTTTGAATTTGTTAGATCTAAGCTCCCTCTGATGACGTTTCGTTTCCAAAAATTGAGATTGAACGGTAGTTGATTTGCTCCCGTGATAGAAGTACAGGAAAAATCACAGGAGGCCTCAGACATGGCAATCAAAGATGAGTACAGGAAATGTTTTTAGGAATGGAAGACGCAGCGCTGGGAGAGAAGTATTGCATCTCAAGGGCAGTATTTTGATGGTGATTAAAATGGAATTGCTTTAAGTTGTATAATAAAGTGTTTTGTAATTGTTAAAAAAAAAAAAAAAAAAAAAAGAGTTTGGGTCTCCTCCCCTTGTATTTTTTGGGGGAGGGATACTGTTCATTAAAAAGGATAATATGTTATCTCTGGCTCTCTTGTACTTTTGTATCGATCTGCTCTTCGTGATTATTGCTTTGTATGTGCATTTTCGTTGTTGCTGCTAGACAAGGAACTGCCTGCCTGCCTGCCTCCCACCCTCGGGGAGCACCATCACAAGGCTAAAAGAATACTTTCAGATGGATAGCAGATTTCCATTTTATGTTGTCCCTTCATGAGGGGATGACAGCTGTTTGCAGTTTGTAGCCAAATACATCATTTCATTTGATGAACTGGATAAAGTAAGTGGATTAGAAAGAAGGTTTAATTGTTATTTTTCTATTGTGAGTCTATTTAGACAGAGAGCTCTTAATCACCACAAAGAATGGGAATGCTGCTGTGTGAAATTTAACAAAAAAAGCCCTACAGGTACATTTTGAAATGGGTTTAGAGAAACAGGTCAGTCTGGTGAGATGTATGCCCTCGGCACATTACACAACTTCTAGTAGGAGGAGAAGATGTCAAACTTAACAACTGCATTTGCTTAGGGGGGATGTAAGGTAACCTGACTACAAGTTACAAGAGATGACAAACTACATGACTCTGTTCAGACTTTTCGGCAAACTTGCCACATTCTGATGCGATTTGACATCTCTGGTGTCTGTATGAATGCTTTCCAGCTATGGTTGAGTTCAGCCTCTCATTGTCTTTTTTCCCCCCATTCAGTTGTGGTGAGACAGACTTGACACAAAAGACACCCTGAAGTGCAATGTGTATAATGCAGTGACGAGAAATTAGGAATGTTGGTGTTTTGGACCTCTCAAACATAAGAGAAGCTCATCTGCCTGATAATTTGTCTTTTACATACCACAACAGAACGAAAAAAAAAAAGGTCAAGACTGTGGCTGGACTCTGCTATTTAACCCTTCATACTCCACTGGCCCCATCAGGCAGCACAGCATTGGCTGTCACGAAAAGGGGCAAGGAAGACAGGCATGCAGTTGCTAAGTTGGACTTGCCCAGAGGTTTTCAGTTGTGTAAATCCTGTTATCAGCAACAGCAGATGGCAAGTCTGACAAACTCAATGACTAAAAGTCACGTAATAATGACATAATTTAACCTACACGTATTTGGAAATGTGGGAGGAAAACCAACATACAGGTGCATCTCAATAAATTAGAATATCATCATCATCATCATCTTCTTTCGGCTACTCCCGTTAGGGGTTGACACAGCGGATCATCTTGTTCCATATCTTTCTGTCCTTTGTATCTTGTTCTGTTACACCTATCGCCTGCATGTCCTCTCCCACCACATCCATAAACCTCCTCTTAGGCCTTCCTCTTCTTCTGTTACCTGGCAGCTCTATGCTTAGCACCCTTCTCCCAATATACCCAGCAACTCTCCTGTGCACATGTCCAAACCAACGCAATTTCACCTCTCTGACTTTGTCACCCAACCATCCAACTTGAGCTGACCCTCTAATGTCCTCATTTCTAATCGTGCCCATCCTCGTCACACCCAATGCAAATCCTAGCATCTTTAACTCTGCCACCTGTGCCACTGTCTCCAACCCATGTAACATAGCTGGTCTCACTACGGTCCTGTAGACCTTCCCTTTCTCTCTTGTTGATACCCGTCTGTCACAAATCACTCCTGACACTCTTCTCCACCCATTCCACCCTGCCTGCACTCTCTTTCACCTCTCTTCCACAATCCCCATTACTCTGTACTGTTGATCCCAAGTATTTAAACTCCTCCACCTTCACCAACTCTACTCCCTCATCCTCACCATTCCACTGACCTCCCTCTCATTCACACACATGTGTTCCGTCGTGGTGGTCCTACTGACCTTCATTCTTCTCCTCTTGAGAGCAGATCTCCACCTCTCTAGGGTCTCCTCAACCTGCTCCCTACTCTCACTACAGATCACAATGTCATCAACAAACATCACAGTCCACGGGGACTCCTGTCTAATCTCGTCTTGTCAACCTGTCCATCACCATTACAAATAAGAAAGGGCTCAGAGCCAATCCTTGATGTCATCCCATCTCTGTCACTCCCACTGCAGACCTCACCACAGTCACACTTCCCTCGTACATTATCCTGTACAACTCTTACGTACTTCTCTGCCACTCCCGACTTCCTCATAAAATACCACAGCTCCTCTCTCCTCACCCTGTCATTTGCTTTCTCCAGGTCCACAAAGATGCAATGCAAGGCCTTCTCTGTACTTATCCATCAACACCCTCAGAGCAAACATCACATCTTTGGTGCTCTTTCTTGGTATGAAACCATCCTGCTGCTCACTGATCATCACCTCCTTTCTTAACTGAGCTTCCACTACTCTTTCCCATAACTTCATGCTGTGGCTCATCAATTTTATCCCCCTGTAGTTACTCCAGTCCTGCACATCCCCCTTATTCTTAAATATCGGCACCAGTACACTTCTTTTCCACTCCTCAGGCATCCTCTCACTTTCCAAGATTCCATTAAACAGTCTGGTTAAAAATTTAATCAAAATAATTAAAAATAAACTAGAATATCATCGAAAAGTTAATTTATTTCAGTAATTCAATTCAAAAAGTGAAACTCCTATTATATAGATTCATTAAACACAGAGTGATTTATTTCAAGTGTTTATTTCTTTTCATTTTGCCAATTATGGCTTATAGCTAATGAAAACCCAAAATTCAGTATTCAGTATTCAGAAAATTAGAATATTGTGAAAAAGCTCCATATTGTAGACTCCTGGTGTCCCACTCCACTCTGCTAATTAATCCAAAACACCTGCAAATGGGTCCTGAGCTTTTAAATGGTCTCTCAGTCTGGTTCAGTAGGCCACACAATCACGGGGATGACTGCGAACGTGACAGTTGTCCAGAAGACAGTCATTGACACCCTCCCTCATCAAGGAGGGGAAGCCACAGAAGATCATTGCTAAAGAAGAACAGTATACTCTACAGGGAGAGACTGAACATGTGTGTAAATCACTGGCGCATATGAACTGGAAGGGAAACAAAATACTGTAGAGCACAAAGAGTTCACGGCGAATGCCCAGGGAGTGACTGAACACGTGCGGATAAATCATCGGCGCATACGAACCGGAAGGGAAACTGGCTTGTTCGTCACCCAAGTGTGTGGTCGTGAACAGATGCAAAAGTTTGGCGAACTTTTTGGTCGTAACCCGATTTGTACGTGTTCTAAGATGTTTGTGTCCCGAGGTTCCACTGTATAGGCAAATGTAGTTCCTTTTTTAAGTTTGCAGAAAATATAGTGTTATGATGTTGGATGTTACAGGGACAATGCATTTTCTTTTATTAACCACTTCAGATTGAAAAATTAAAAAATGTCCTACATACTATAATAGAATGTGAACCTATAAAGCAGAATTTAATATAAATAATATCTGAATTTATTTGTAACACTGTTTGATTTTTTTCTTAATTTTCTCAATTTGTTTACCTAAAGAAGCCTGCAAGCACTTTTATTTTTTACTGATATACTGTAAGCAAATGCCAATTCCTTTGTTCAGATTACAGTATTATGATGTTATGCATTTTCTTATAAACTGCTTGAAACATAGTGTGGCAT
The DNA here is from genome assembly GCF_900747795.2 of Erpetoichthys calabaricus. Lineage (NCBI taxonomy): Eukaryota > Metazoa > Chordata > Cladistia > Polypteriformes > Polypteridae > Erpetoichthys > Erpetoichthys calabaricus. The sequence goes on along the minus strand of NC_041399.2, from coordinate 6,295,001 downwards.
TCTATGAACCTTTTAAAGCCGGATGAAAAAGTACAGTGATTTTTTAGTGATATAGGAACATGTTAATTCCTTTCCTCAGATTGCACAAAAGGTATTGCTATGATGTCTGAAGTTATAAGGACTGTGATAAATGCAGTTGCAGATCCCACTGTTCTGATTGCATAAAAAAGGAAACTTTTTTTTAACTCAGATTTTATGCATATAGTGATGTGCTTTACACTACGATAGTTTTCCTGAAATGAGTTTTAAAAAAATTGCAATATATTGTAACATATTGAATCATATATCGCAAAATGTTTGCCAATACACAACCCTAGTCTTCAGGCAGTTGGAGGGCACATTCACACACTCCACACTCACTTATACGGGGCCAAAATCAGAGTCACAAGAGAACCTTGTATGTTTTTTATCTGATATGAGGAGAAAACTGAGCTGCCTGGAGGTAAACCTACACTGGGAGAATGTGCCAGCTCCACTCGGACAGCATCCAGGCTGGGTTTAAAACCTAGGACTCGGTAGCTGTGAGGCTGGATGGCACTGCTGTACCTCCTCGGAACTTGTTTCATAATTAGTTTTTCTTTACACGTTGAGAAATATCTTTTCTTAACCACAGAAACAAAAGTTTTGACAGCTGGTAGTTGTAAGGAGTTTCTGCTTTTTCTAATTTCCGTATGTCTTAGGTAAAGTTCAGTTTCTACTTGGTTGTTATTATTGTTACAGATTATTTGACTGATGCCTTTATCCAAGAAAACTCATAGTATTCAGATTTAATTGGTTAAATGTCTTATGTTTCTGCAATTGGAGTGCAGATAGATGAAGTGACTTAGTCATTGTCACACAATGTCAGTAGCAGGATTTTTTTTTTTTTTTTGTTCTTTATTTCGCCTTATACAATTTCTTGTATTAGGAATTTGGTAGTTTTCGCATACCCCTTGGGGTCAGAGCACAGGGTCAGCCATTGTACAGCGCCCCTGGAGCAATTACAGGTTAAGGGCCTTGCTCAAGGGCCCAGCAGAGCAGTGGCCTTATTGGCAGTACGGGGATTTGAACCGGCAACCTTCGGGATACCAGCGCAGATCCTTAGCCTCAGAGCCACCACTCTGCCCCACAACCTCAGGGTTTCATGTCCAAGGCCTAACACCTTAACCACTACCATCCATTTTTCAAACCCACTTATCTAGAGCTGGCTCACAGGAACACTTTTGCTTATTGCATTAAGCATTCGGTACAAGACAGAGGAAGCCCACACGGACATGAGAACACCCAAGACGCAAAATCTGTTCTCCATGTTACAAGACAGCAGCGTGCTTCTACTGTGCCGCCCATTTAATGAAATAGTTTTCCCTGCCCACCTCTGACAATTGCTTACAGCAGCTATACTTTTTGACAGGCCACCTCTTGAGGAAAGCTGGTTTCTGCCTCCAAAGCCCACTTTTGGCATTGTGTGACAGATTGAGTTCTACCTTCCTCCCACTGCTTATCCTTTTTCTCCTTCAGCCTGAATCCATTCTTTACCCTTTAGCTGCTTTATTGATTCAGTTGTATCCAGTGTTCTTCATACTAACCTATTTCAGTCTCCAATGACAAGTGGCACAAAACTATCTATCCATCCATCCATTATCCAACCCTCTTTATCCTAAAACCAGGGTCACGGGGGTCTGCTGGAGCCAATCCCAGCCAACACAGGGCACAAGGCAGGAAACAAACCCCAGGCAGGGCGCCAGCCCACCGCAGGATGCACACACACACACACACACACACACACACCAGGGACAGTTTAGAATTGCCAATGCACCTAACCTGCATGTCTTTGGACTGTGGGAGGAAACCGGAACACCCGGAGGAAACCCACGCAGACACGGGGAGAACATGCAAACTCCATGCAGGGAAGACCCGGGAAGCGAACCCATAGGTCTCCTAACTGCGAGGCAGCAGCACTACCCACTGCGCCACCGTTCCACCCCAAAACTATCCAACTTTATCTTAATACTAGAAAATCATGCGTGTGAGAATTTGACAAGAATAAAAGCATTAATGAAATAATGAATGAGGGAGAGAAGAACATCACACATAACAGTAAGGAAGGGAGACTATTTTAATAAGTAGTGACTTGTGAGAGGACTCAATATTACAATAGTCGCATGATTAGTATGGGATGTTATTATAGTCACTTACAACAGCAGGAATATTTGCAATACAAAGTGTAACATGATCAGGTTAACAGATCATATTTGATAAGAAAGGAAACGCAGGGCACACGTAAGTCAGTCTGTGTGAAGTGTGGCCGTCAGGTAATGTAGTATACCGACGTCTATAAGAAATGTTAGAAGACGCTATTTGTTGCATAAACGTTATAGTCAGAGAAAATATTCCCCTGTGTGTAACCCGCAAGTACCTGTACGTTTAACCCGGGTTTCAATGTAACACTGGAAAGTGTACTGTAGTTATGGGGTAAAAACAGGGCCTGGCAAATAAACTCCGACGTTATTAAACGTTTGTCCTTGTGACTTGATGATAGTCCTACAATATACTAAAAGAACGGGGAATTGCCTACGCCATAATATAAAGGGAATATCTCGTTTTGAGTTGTCAGTGTTAATGGAATCCCTGTAGTTTTTCTATCGTAATGTTTCTTGTTGTCTGGCAGTTTGCCACTGCTCTTCAGAAAGGTTGTGTGTGTAATTCATTTCTCGTTCACCATCGAGGTGCAAAACTTGCTGCCGCTGATCTTCGGATAATGTCGCTCTGTGGTTTGTCATACGAGGTCTTTGTTGTTCTAAGGCAGGGGTCTCCAACTCCAGTCCTGGAGAGCTACTGTGGCTGCAAGTTTTCATTCTAACACTTTTCTTAATTAGTGACCAGTTTTTGCTGCTAATAAACTATTTCCCTTTATTTTAATTGCCTTTTCTTGAGACTCTGACCGCTGAATTGATTCTTTTTTTACTTTAACAGCACCTAAACATAAATTTGATGAGAGGCGAGCCAAAAGATGACCAACTAAGTTGGGGTCTCAAACTCCAACCCTACATTCAGTTTCTTAACTTGAAGCCATTTCTCGTTACTAATTAAACCCGTTATTTAATTCCATGCCGCTCGCTCATTCTGCCATGGCAGACATTTCCAAAACTGATTTTCTTTTTGAAGAGCGCTGGCTGTCAAAATGTTTTGGTGACCTGAGCAGATCAACATTACTGAGGCCTTCACCTTTCTTTATTTTCAGTTATTGTGTGATGGACGCAGGTTGTTGTTTATGTGTTTGTTCATTTTGTGTCTTAATATTGTTTGGTTTCTAATTAAGGAAAAAAGAAATAATTAAAGGGCCTGGGTCTTTAGTTGTGCATCAATTAAAATTAAGGCAAGGAGTTTTTTAGCAGCAAAATCTGGTGAAAACCTGCAGCCTCAGTAGCTCTCCAGGACTGGAGTTGGAGACCCCTGTTCTAAGGCATCTCGCCTGTGCTGGTTGGTCTGGCGTGATGTCGATGTTTCTGCTTCTGTGCGTTGGTCTGAGTATGTAGGCCAGTGAGACCATTTCTTTTGGTCGCTGCTAGGCTGTATGTGCCTTTTCATTTTACGCTTACGTTGAAGTGAAGGAAAGAGGAAGTGTAAAATGGCAGTGTCATAATCGGTCAGTAACAAAGTATGCACCAAACAAATAGTCGATAATTGTTGACATTGAAGAATGGAAGACTTGAAGATATCTTCAAGCCTAAGACCAAAACTCTGTCAGGAGCACGGATTCCTTGCTATTGTTGTGGAGGGATATAGTAGTTGTGGCAACCATTGTTTATATTGAGCACAGATGGAACAAGCGGAAGAGTATAACATGTCAAGGCCATAGATTAATTAATTTTCACACACTCCTGAGTGTGATTTGTGTATTGAATATGAGAAATGAAATATGCACATTAATCTCACTGAACTAAATAGATTTTAAAAATGTAATTTGGCACCAGCCATAGCATTGCTTGTACAGTGGTGTGAAAAACTATTTGCCCCCTTCCTGATTTCTTATTCTTTTGCATGTTTGTCACACAAAATGTTTCTGATCATCAAACACATTTAACCATTAGTCAAATATAACACAAGTAAACACAAAATGCAGTTTGTAAATGGTGGTTTTTATTATTTAGGGAGAAAAAAAAATCCAAACCTACATGGCCCTGTGTGAAAAAGTAATTGCCCCCTGAACCTAATAACTGGTTGGGCCACCCTTAGCAGCAATAACTGCAATCAAGCGTTTGCGATAACTTGCAATGAGTCTTTTACAGCGCTCTGGAGGAATTTTGGCCCACTCATCTTTGCAAAATTGTTGTAATTCAGCTTTATTTGAGGGTTTTCTAGCATGAACCGCCTTTTTAAGGTCATGCCATAGCATCTCAATTGGATTCAGGTCAGGACTTTGACTAGGCCACTCCAAAGTCTTCATTTTGTTTTTCTTCAGCCATTCAGAGGTGGATTTGCTGGTGTGTTTTGGGTCATTGTCCAGTTGCAGCACCCAAGATCGCTTCAGCTTGAGTTGACGAACAGATGACCGGACATTCTCCTTCAGGATTTTTTGGTAGACAGTAGAATTCATGGTTCCATCTATCACAGCAAACCTTCCAGGTCCTGAAGCAGCAAAACAACCCCAGACCATCACACTACCACCACCATATTTTACTGTTGGTATGATGTTCTTTTTCTGAAATGCTGTGTTCCTTTTACGCCAGATGTAACGGGACATTTGCCTTCCAAAAAGTTCAACTTTTGACTCATCAGTCCACAAGGTATTTTCCCAAAAGTCTTGGCAATCATTGAGATGTTTCTTAGCAAAATTGAGACGAGCCCTAATGTTCTTTTTGCTTAACAGTGGTTTGCGTCTTGGAAATCTGCCATGCAGGCCGTTTTTGCCCAGTCTCTTTCTTATGGTGGAGTCGTGAACACTGACCTTAATTGAGGCAAGTGAGGCCTGCAGTTCTTTAGACGTTGTCCTGGGGTCTTTTGTGACCTCTCGGATGAGTCGTCTCTGCGCTCTTGGGGTAATTTTGGTCGGCCGGTCACTCCTGGGAAGGTTCACCACTGTTCCATGTTTTTGCCATTTGTGGATAATGGCTCTCACTGTGGTTCGCTGGAGTCCCAAAGCTTTAGAAATGGCTTTATAACCTTTACCAGACTGATAGATCTCAATTACTTCTGTTCTCATTTGTTCCTGAATTTCTTTGGATCTTGGCATGATGTCTAGCTTTTGAGGTGCTTTTGGTCTACTTCTCTGTGTCAGGCAGCTCCTATTTAAGTGATTTCTTGATTGAAACAGGTGTGGCAGTAATCAGGCCTGGGGGTGGCTACGGAAATTGAACTCAGGTGTGATACACCACAGTTCGGTTATTTTTTAACAAGGGGGCAATTACCTTTTCACACAGGGCCATGTAGGTTTGGATTTTTTTTCTCCCTAAATAATAAACACCATCATTTAAAAACTGCATTTTGTGTTTACTTGTGTTATATTTGACTAATGGTTAAATGTGTTTGATGATCAGAAACATTTTGTGTGACAAACATGCAAAAGAATAAGAAATCAGGAAGGGGGCAAATAGTTTTTCACACCACTGTAAATAAGTCAATCCGAATGTTTTAACCTCAGGGTTATCTAAGATTTCAGATTCCCAGACATCTGTATGCTAGACTCGATAGAAGAAGATTTTATGCCATTCTCTTTAAGCTTCTTGAAGATTTGGTTTATTGTGCTTTATTTAATAAAGTGACCTTGTTGAAAACTGAGGTTCCTGCCTCTTTGCTAACAAAATTAATGCAACTCTGCGGCAGTGCATTTGTGCCAGTATTTACAGGGCCTATACAAAGTATTCTGCCCGCTGGATGTTTTCACATTTGATTATCATACAACATTGAATCACAGTGGATTTCTGTGTGCATAGGTCTGTGTCCAAATGACAGAGGACACTGCAAAATTTGGCAGCAACGGTCTTATGAACTCAAGGTCTGAATCCATCTGGGGGCTTTTCCTGTGTGTAGCTTCCTCGGTTGTCTCCTTACCTGGTCTTCAGTTATGTACAGCTCATACTGGTGGGCAGAGGTGGATATATCACTGGCCATTCCAGTTGGAGTTGTTGCTGTTGTAGGGATGGTGTGGGCAGACAGGTCATTGGAAGAAGGTCCCAGTGTCAGGGAAAATCTACTAAAAATTGGTTTAGGGCATTAGCTTTGTCCACATCACCTTCTGGCACTTGAGTGCTGGATTGCTTGAGTTCAGTAATCATGCCCAGTTCGATCCAGACATGTTATGTGTGTTTTCTTTTATAACAGTGGTTTTAACTTTGCCACTCTCCCATAAAGCTGTGACTAGTTAGTTACCGGACAACAGTAGTTGTCTGCACAGTCTCTCCAGTGTTAGCCACCATAGCTCCAAATTCCTTCATATCTCATCTGTCTCTTGGTGGTCTCCCTTACTAGTAGTCTCTGATTTCTCCTTTTTTGATGTCAGATTTAGATAGATAGATACTTTAATTCCCATACTCCAGCAGCAGCATACTGATAATAACAATATTAAATTAAAGAGTGATAACAATGCAGGTATAACAGACAATAACTTTGTATAATGTTAACGTTTACCCCCCCGGGTGGAATTGAAGAGTCGCATAGTGTGGGGGAGGAACGATCTCCTCAGTCTGTCAGTGGAGCAGGACGGTGACAGCAGTCTGTCTCTGAAGCTGCTCCTCTGTCTGGAGATGATCCTGTTCAGTGGATGCAGTGGATTCTCCATGATTGACAGGAGTCTGCTCAGTGCCCGTCGCTCTGCCACGGATGTCAAACTGTCTAGCTCCATGCTTACAATAGAGCCTGCCTTCCTCACCAGTTTGTACAGGCGTGAGGCGTCCTTCTTCTTTATGCTGCCTCCCCAGCACACCACAGCGTAGAAGAGGGCACTCGCCACAACCGTCTGATAGAACATCTGCAGCATCTTATTGCAGATGTTGAAGGACGCCAGCCTTCTAAGGAAGTATAGTCAGCTCTGTCCTTTAATAATAATTCTTTGCATTTATATAGCGCTTTTTCTCACTACTCAAAGCGCTCAGCAATTGCAGGTTAAGGGCCTTGCTCAAGGGCCCAACAGAGCAGAGTCCCTATTGGCATTTACGGGATTCGAACCGGCAACCTTCCGATTGCTAGTGCAGATCCCTAGCCTCAGAGCCACCACTCCGCCATCAGTATTGGCAGTCCAGTCCAGTTTATCATCCAGCTGCACTCCCATGTATTTATAGGTCTGCACCCTCTGCACTAAGTCACCTCTGATCACGGGGTCCATGAAGGTCCTGGGCCTCCTAAAATCCACCACCAGCTCCTTGGTTTTGCTGGTGTTCAGGTGTAGGTGGTTTGAGTCGCACCATTTAACAAAGTCCTTGATTAGGTTCCTATATTCCTCCTCCTGCCTACTCCTGATGCAGCCCACGATAACAGTGTTGTCAGCGAACTTTTGCACGTGGCAGGACTCCGAGTTGTATTGGAAACAGTTGTTTCAGTTGTATTGTATCCAATACAGTTGTATTGGAGTTGTATTGGATTTATAGGTGTTCTATACTCTTTCCATTAGTTTATGATTGATTAAACTGCAGAGTAATGGATTTTCCATGACTTGGATATTTTTTCTCATCGTCCCCTGACTTCTATTTTTCAATTACCTTTTCAAGGAGTTGCTTGGAATGTTCTTTTGTTAGGCCACCATATTGATTCATCACAAGTTGCACCTTCGAGATACAGACGCATTTATACTACAATCCACTAAAACTCAATTTAAGTAGTTATGGGACTTGTAATACCAGCTGGCCGTACCAGTGATGATTTAGGTTAGTCATATTGAAGATCATCAATACTTATGGGGTCAGTTAGACTACTGTTCAGACATATGTTTACGCTTTAACATCAAAGAAACTTTTTCTCTTGATCAACTTAAAAAAAAGTCAAAATAAATCCATTGTGATTCAATATTTTTATAGATGGTGTAAATCCATAATTAATAAAAAGAGAAATGTAATCTATATAAATAATTCTTCTGCTCACTCTCTGCACCTCCTTTTTTAAAACCTGGTTCCACGGAGACAGGCAGCCATCCCTGGTTTGAAAATGTGGCCATCCAAGGGGACTTTCAGTGAAATGGGAGTTAGCTGAGACTCAGAGATTATCTTAGTATATGCGTTTGTTTTGTCTTGATAGAGTAATATGTTGCTCTACTTTCCCCTTTTGTATTATTAATAAGTAGCCTTTGTCAAAATGCCTAATCTCGCAGACTTACCACTGTTTATAAGGTATTATAGTACAGTGGACCCTTGACTTACGAACTCAATTCGTTCGCGAGGGCTGGTTGTAACTCAAGTTGGTTGTAAGTCAAGACTATTTTTCCCATAAGAAATAATGGAAATACCCATAATGCGTTCCGAACCTCCCACTGCAACACTTACTTAACCTTTTCATAATAAAAAAAGGGTTGTATAATGTGCATAATTTACCAAAACACCAATAATTTTTCTAATGTACTAACCAAAAAGTAATAAAAAGTGCCTAGCCTACCAGAAACAACAATTTCATACTGTACTCACCATTTAATTTGACATCTTTGGGCTGCAGGAAGGGAGGAGGATGATAATGAAACTGAAGGGTTTTTAAAGGCTTTCTTTAACTTGCGCTCAGGCATTTGCAATCATTTCAATAGCTTCTTTTGCGTTAATTGTAATCTCCTCCTGCCTACAAGTTATTCTGACGAGAATTTTTCTCAGCATTTCCTTGCGATGATACAAGGAACTGTTTCTGAACTCTTCTGAGCCCCCCCCCCCCCCAACTCCCCCACTCCCCACTCAAAGGGAACGAAATGCTGAAGTGCGTCCTGAAGTGCGATTGCCGCGACTGTGGAAGCTTGCTTGTCCATTGCCAGGTAGGGATATCACATGCATATCACCCATCGATATCTTTTCTGTTTGCTTTGGCTGAGAGACTCAGCACAGCTTTAAGCTGGCTGTAGCCCCAGCAACAGATAAACAGTCTTCCATATGGAGTTTGGACTTTGGCATGTCTTCTAGTTGGGGGAGGTCCCAAGAGAGTTTACAAACCTGACATTTTATTGAATGAGTGCCGCATTAATAGGAATGTTTCTGTTTGTTTACAATTGTGCAAGCGGATACACGTGACCGCATTCAGGTCGTAACGCAAGATGTTGGTCGTAAATCAAAATAAAAATTTTGGTCGTAAATCAAGTTGTTCGCATGTCAAGCCGGTCGTATATCAAGGGTCGACTGTATATAACTTATCCCCAAGCAGGAGACAAGTTACACATAAAATAATGTATTATTGATAATAATCATAAATAATAACAATATGCAAAGTACATTTGAATATTGGCAACCATTCAACCTGATTAAATGGTGATGTGTAGTTTCAGGCAGCACACAGACTTGTTAGTTACTTAAAAATGTCTCTAGTTAAAGCATCATTCAGCATTCTTCAGAACAGGCTGCATTGCCTGCTTCAATATGGCTGCTAAGTTGTGCTCTCCATTGTGTTGTCGTCTTCAGTTCATGGTGTGATGGTCTTCATCAGTTTGGTAAGAGAGAGAGAGAATGTGGTTGAGCAAGCAGATTAATAGACTTTCTGTCCAACCCCTAGAGCCAATAGGACATCATAGTACTTAAAGGCTTCTGAGAAAAGCCAATTCCAAACAGCCATACCTCAGACCAATGAGGAAATAGAACATCTTAACACCTGCACCCAAACCATATGTTAAAGTACAGCTTAGCAGTTAGACAACCTGTCTTTCTTGCGGTGGTTGAAAGACTCTAGCAGAGAAACATTTGTGTCAAGCACTTCCCCCAATTCTGTCGTAAAATTCAAAGAGACTCCGTCGTTAAAGGGAGGTAAACATGAATGCTTCTCACTAATGTAACACTAAATTACAATGCCTAAGTTACAAATAAAGACATACAAAATATTTATCAACTTACAGTATATGCAAAATCTTGCATCACAACAGCGTTGTTTGCTTGTTGAATGAAAAATCAAAATACACTGAGATAACACACTGGAGCAGGGGAAGACGCTGCAAACTGCATGCACAGTGATCTAATCCTAGAACCTTACCCAGTCTCCTGTAGTTTTGAAGAGTCCACATTAATTACCTAAATTGTATGAATGATGCTTGTTCTGTCTGTGTTTTACGTTTTCCGAATTTCTGGATGGCAGAGTGATTAGTGCTGTGGCCTCGCTGCCTCAGGACAAAACCTATGATTGGAGGGTGACTGGAATGAGTGGGACACCCATAGTTCACTTTAACGTCTTGCTGAGAAAAGGGCATGGTTGGTGGCAAGCACCTTTCCAGACACACACATGCTCTTATCATATATTTCTAAACATTTTTCAAAGTTACTATTTTTGACATCACATATTCTGTCTTAAAGTTTTGAGAGAAACATGAAGTTCCTTTTGACTGGTTGCTTAATCGGCACACAAACAAACAAGCTGATGTAATTATTGTAAATTTAAAGCACAGGAAACGCATTAAGCAAATACTCTATTGCTTCAAAATACTGCAATTGCAAAATGTCATATCTAGCTGAGCTGGCAGTGTTTAAAATAACAAAATGATTTCAGAAGTTAGTGTTTGCTTCTCAGCTTGGAGAATTTGGGTATCGGAGGTATTTCTGTGTTCTTCCACTGGGACTGTCATGAATTTAAAATTGGAAGTCCAAATTTTTCATGGCAGCTTCACACAGCATAACTGCCTGCTCACAATGACAAAGGAAACTTTTCAAAAAGCACTAGAGGTAGTGTCACAATTTAAACAGGCACTGGCGGAGTTGACACAACTCCCAGAGCAAAAAACCCGAGTACAAACACCATGTTAATGTTACAGGATGTGCTGCATAAACCTACGCAAGCGTAAACCGTGACAGTGTAGAAACACATGAATGAACTTTTTACAGGTCAGTATGTAATGCTGATAAATTTACCTTTTGTCATTCTTTCACAGTTCTCTGAATGCCACTCACATCTATTAAAATGTACTTTTGTTTAAAGAATAAAGTAAAATTGGACATAACATTATTGTTGAAAAATGTACCAGGGCTGTGGTTATTTGGGAGATGGCGGCATTTAGTTCAAATTCAAAGTTTATTGTCATGTGCACAGTATGGAAACACGTTTCCCTGTACAATTAAATTCTTTCTTTGCTGTCCACACCAAATGACAAAACCAACCTATAAAGATAAACATAAATAATAAGTAGCAGATAGATAATAAGTAACAGAGGCAGCATAAAGTATAAAAACAGAAGTATAAAGTGTAATGTGCAGGTAGGTGTGTGATGGACAAGTCCAATACAGTTGTGTGAGGTCGATAGAATGAGGTGAACCGCAGTTATAAACTCCAGCCATGCTATTTAGGAGTCTAATAGCCTTGGGAAAGAAAGAGTTCTTTAGCCTGGAAGTCCTGCATTTCATACTCTGTACCTCCTGCCTGAGGGTAGAAGTGTGAACAGTTCGTGTTGGGGGGGTCCCTGAGGATCGAGGCAGTTCTCCTGCGGACTCTGCAGTTGTAGATGCTCTGCAGAGTGTGCACTGGGGTCCTGGTGATGTTCTCTGCAGGCGTTTGCGGTCCATAGCAGTAGTGTTGTCGTACCACACGGTGATGCAGCTGGTCAAGATGCTGTCAACAATGCAGCTGTAAAAGTTGCTGAGGAACTTAGTCGACATACCAAACTTCCTCACCCTCCTCAGAAAGTACAGCAGCTGTTGAGCCCTCTTGACCAGCTGTGTGGTGTGAAGTGTACAAGTGAGGTCCTCACTGATGTAGACACCCAGGTATTTAATGCTGCTTACCCTCTCCACTTCAAGCCCTCGGATGAACAGTGGCCGGTGAGGTCTCCTCTCCTTCCTCATGTCCACTGTGTTTTGTAAAATTCAGCCATGTGTAAACGCTTTCATGGTAATGTCAGATTACAGCAATTTGGAATTGGTGAATCTACTTTTCATCTTATTTGCACTGTGGACATGTACATTTGACACTAATACATGATCTTGTTTGCTCAGAGACACAAAGTTCCACTTTTCCCTATCAAATCGTCACACTTTTGGACCTCATCATCACAGATTTTAACGAAGCTTGCTGTGCTGATTTAGTTATATGAGTAACCCATTGAACAGAATTTGCATGTGTCTTGGATCAATATTAAAGGAGATTTAAGCTAGCAAAGTTTGAACTTATTTTTTTATGACTTTGACTGACTGTATCTCCCTAAATATACTCTGCACAGAAATGGACCTCCTATCATTTTAAAGCTATTTTTCCAGCTCTGTATTTTGAGTAAACGGTGCTATCCCCCAAATAAAAAAATACCTTGTCATGATTGATAAGTTGAATAGCAAAAAAAAAAAACCTATATTTTAAAATGGGTCAATTTTTTTTTAAGTAAAGCTATAATGTCAACAACATCTGTAGGAAATTTGATCCAGCATTTGTAAAGTTTTGGAAGTAGAGAAAAAATAACTGGTTTGTCAGTTTTGCTTTCTTTTTAAACTCTATAACTAGTAAAATGCTAAGTCAGCAAAGAAAGGCATACAATGTATTTATCAACTTATATGCGACATATCACTCCATCACACAGCAACACTTTGGTAATGAAATAAATGACAAAAACGAAAATGTGTCTATGAATAGTTGAACATGATTCAGTTTCCAGGAGGGCTGATTTATTCTTACTATTCAGTAGATGCAGAACATTTTCATAAAGTTGAAAGTGGGGATGTTAAAGACCAAGGAATTTGTTCAGCATCTATATATATAATTCACTAAGCCGGAAGACAAGTAGCCACCCATGGAAAGCACGCCGGAAGGGGCGTGGATTCACTAAGCCGCCGACAAGTAAGACACCCATGGCGCATGCAGGAAGGAGCCACGCCCACCAACTCTAAGACCATTGGATACGATGACAACTCGCAGAGCCACACCCACCAACTCGGACGCGACGCCTCGGAAAACATGCCGTCATTTCTGTTTGTCTGTGCCACAGTCCACATGCAGCTCTGAGCCACGTTGACTTTTCATTAGTCAACCTCAGTGGAACCTTGGTTCACACAGAGGCAGCGCCAGAGAGAGACAGAGGCACACACAGGCAGCGCGACAGAGAGAGCCGCGCAATCCTTTAAAACTGAGGTTAAAACACAATGAAGAAAGCAGTCTTTAAAAACCAATAAGCCCTGTGCGTCTTTTTCATTAGCGTCTCACCTGCTTCACCGCCCTGCAACAGTCGAGACGCTTTCTCAGCAGCTGACCTTCTCTATGCCTGACTCCACTACTGTCAGTCGCCTGATTAAAAATGGTGAACTCCTGCAATGTTACTATCTTGGTTGGCTTTTAAATAAAGTTCGGATTTGTTCAAATGTTCCTTTTTTCCCCCCCTGTGCTTAAAACTCATTTAAAAAAAAAGTGTTTATACAACTGCTGCAATGTTGCACAGAGAGAGAGGGGGGGGGGGGGGGGGGGGGGGTTCTGGGAAGGCTCCTGTGCTGCTGAGAGAGAGCCTGCGCGTGCATCTGAGCAAAGACAATTTCCTGTTAGATTTGCCTTTGCAATGACAATTAATAAGGCACAGGACCAAACTTTCAAAAAGATGTGCATGTATCTGTCAAAACCAGTTTTCAGTCACGGACAGTTGTATGTTGCTCTCTCCAGAGTTCCATCTATTCATTCACTTACTGGTATGCCTGCAGGAACACGTGCAGCGAGCGACACACACACGCATACAGGTGCGCGCGAGAGAGCGCTGGACGCATAAGAATAATAATACTCCATTACATCGATATACCGGTGTTTTCAGTATTCAAAGCGCTATCCACACAGGGAGAAACCGGGAAGCAAACTGTGGACACTTTTTGTGACTGAAGACAGAGAAGAAAATTAAAATTAGTCAAAACCTTTTATTAATACATACCAGGCAAGGGTAAAATGTCAGAGAAACACAGTCCTAGGACACCGCACTTCATCTGCCTCGAGCGCAGATGTCCTTGTTCTTTTATACCTTTCTAATCTCCTGATCGTTGACCACGTAAGCAAAAAATAGCATCCTGACTCATTGTACTTTTCCAATTTTGTAAAGTCATTACCCTAAAGGTATATTTTCTTGTCACACACATCATCAAAAGAAACTTCCAGAAAGTATACATGCTTCTTGTCACGTACGCAAAACACAAACAAGTTTCATCACTCTGTCCTATTTTCTATACACACATACATTTTGTTCAATTACATCTTTTTATGTTTTCACACTCCTCCCTTTTTGAACAAAAATGATGTGGGCCTATATAATTCTATCTTGAAATGGTTGATGAAGGGGAAGGGGGAGAGAAAATGGAAGAAGCTATACGAGACATGCACTCATCATGTAGCACATATGCCCTTTCCATAGAGGCGGTAAAGTACTTAGATATTATATAGCGAAACAAAGGGATAATACAACAACCAACCAGGAGGAGGAGACAAAATGTCACAACCAAAGAAATAAAAACAGATCTTATCCATTGTCCCCAGGATCCGAAGGAGGATGCAAACCACTGATCCCAGGGATTTGTAATGCCAGAATTAGTGGAAAGTTCTGTAGAGAGAGCAGTGAGGCCTGCCAATGCACGAGTTATTGATCCATCTGGCGCGGTATTATTTGGAATATATGTACAACAAGCATCACCAAACATAGCACAAACACCTCCCTTTTCGGCAAGTAACATGTCCAAGGCTAGACGATTTTGCCAAGTCATCAGAGAAGTACGATCAAGCTGTTCATGTATGCCTTCAATAGCGTCTTTGGTGAAGTTAAGGAAACGTTGTTGGTTATAATAAAGGAAATTAATCCAGTCTACATTCTTATTAATAGTAATTTGGGGTATGATAGATTCAAAACCGGCTGCGACTTGATCCCTAGCTTTAAATCTGTCTAGGACACCCCTAGGGACTCCAATAGCATCTATGTATACTCCAGGGCCATGTAAGGAGAGGGAGGTAAGGATAGAAGTCTAAAAGGCATAACTAATTGGATTGGAGCACAGGTACCAGACCAATTAGGGGGAAAGGTGGCAAATAATTTGGACCTACGACACATCCACCAAATATCTGATCTAGGAGTGGTTTGGGAGAGAAGAAAGGAAGACAGAACGGTGTTCAGAGAAAAGTTAACCTGAAAAGTTTGAGAACAGAAAGAAAATGGTAATTCTCCTACCCATGTCGTTCCATAAGATTAATTTCCTTCGTGAGTTTGAAACATAGGGGTATCCATGTGACGGGTGGGGAAAAAAGAATAGATAGATTAGAACACTTAAATACAGAAGGCAGGGCAACCCCACGGGGTCAGAAATGTTAGATAATGGGAAAGGGACTGTAGCTAAATGGGGACGGGCTGCAGCGCACGCATAACAATGAGAACGATTAACTTGCTTAGCTGAATAGAGAACCCACTGCAACCATCTATTCTGATCCCCATAACCAGTTTCTACTGAAAAAATGGATGAAAAGGTGGAAATATTCATAATCTTAACAGGAGAAAAATCTGAACCAAAAGTTGGGGAGATGGGTGTGTGTGCCAGAGAATGAGGGGTGTTAGTAACAGGATTGTCAATCTTAATTAGAAATCTCCCTAAAGGGTCTGTTCCAGATACATATACCCCTAATACATAAATACCTGAGTTACAATGGTTGTCAGCACATACAATGAGAGGCATGTCCTTTTATGATAGAAAACCGATTTTTCAAACCGTATTTTTGGGCCTCAAAAGGTTGATAACCCCAGTCCTCAGTTCCAGTGTTGGCAAAAACCCATTGCCAGTTGTCGCAGTCACTTCCCCTCATACACACGTATTTGTCAGATCCGGTCCACTGGGCTTGTCGACCAGTCCCACAGTTGATAATAGAGCAGAAATCAAACTGCACTGATGTGGTAATTCCCAACGGGAAAGTCAAGGTGACCAGGGCAGTAGACAAGGGAAAAGAAAAACATAGTAGCACAGCAATCAAGGGTGCCATCTCTTGCAATGTGAGGCGTGAATCCAGGCAGGCAATCCTTCAACTTTCACGGCGTGTGGTGTGGATAGAAGAATTTGGAATGGTCCTCTCCACCTAGGCTGATGCCAGTGTTTTCCTCCGAGTATCTCGAACCAGGATCCAGGTGCCCAAAGGAATTGGTAAATCCTTGGAAAGGGGGCTGGTCCTCCAGGCTTGATCAACCTGCTGGTGGATTTCCTTCAACAAGGTTCGCAAACCTGCAAGACTAGGGAGAAAATCATTGGGAGAAAAGGTTTGTTAGTGTGTTTATGAGTCCAGACTCCATCAGAGAGGGACCCTTCTTTGGACCATTTTCTCCTTTCGATATCCGTGGCTGCATTCTGTAAAGAAATAATTTGATTATCAGGGTCCTGGTCATTTCTCTGTTGGAATAAAGAAATTGGTGTGTTATTATATGCAGCCTCTTTAGCAAAGTGGTCAGCTAAATCATTCCCTTTGCTAGCAGGATCCTGTTTTCCTGTGTGAGCTTGACATTTAACAATCGCTAGCTCCGATGGTTTGGTTATAACTTCTAAAAGGGATTCGATCAATTTCTGATGTTGGATGGGTTTGCCAGTACTGGTCTTAAGTTGTGCTTAAAAGTTATCTATGCAACATACTTAAACGCGTCTTTTCCTTCATGCTTATTATTAACAAGGAAAACATACGTGCTTGAACCTTTATTCGTATCAAGTGTGCTGACCACTGCGTCACCATGCTCTTCCTTTATAGTACCTAAAATACACAACTTCCATTCATATTACAATTAGACACACATTCATATCACAATTAGACACACATTCATATCACAATTAGACACATTCCGCTTATCGCCAAAAAACTTGTCTCCCTTCTCATGTAATATTATTAAAAGAGCATTTTCCCTTCAAACTTGATCAGGGTTTAAAAGGAAAAATACTTTTGTATATTTACAAGCCTTAAACAAAAGTGGAGACATTCATTTGCGCTAAACCAATCACACAAATCGATAATTATCTTTTTCAGTTTTTAGTTAGAGCTCTCCAGGACTGGTCTTAAATTCCCTTAGTTTCCATAGTGTTCCATGATCATGGCAGACTCCAAAAGCATACCTGGAATCTGTATAAATTGTTACGATCTTCCCTTCGGACAGCTGACATGCTTGAGTGAGTGCTACGAGTTCAGCTGTTTTGTGCACTTAGCTTGATGAAATTTGTTTTGCTTCCAGCAGGCGGTCCCCTTGGACCACTGCGTAACTGGTTGAGGGTGCTCCATTTTTCAATTGTAACATTTGACAAAGTACAGAGTACATTCTGATACTCATAGGGATCCCTTGAATACACTCTATAACACACAAAATCACCCAAACCATTTTCAACACACTTCACCCCAGTATTATTCTATATTTACACTATATTTGGAAACAATGCAGCAAAGGAAACAGAAACAAATGGACTCTGAAGAAAAGCAAGTTCAACTCTTCAGGACAAACAAACATAAAACAGCCTCTCATGATGTTAGCTGGTGTTAACACAATCCTGCTCAGCTAAACGGCGCCGGTTTCCAGATCAAGGAGACTTCGTTGGCGAACTGAGTCAGCGACAACAAGGAAAAAAACTTCCGTGGCGATCCAATTACGACAACAAGGACAAATCCAACTATCGAGAAACCACACGGTACGATACCACAGCAAAACCGCATTCCCAGAAAAAAGGCTACAGTCACAGAGAATATTAACTCACAAGAAAAAAGAAAAGGACAGAAGAAATTTCATGAGAACTACATCCGTGCTTGCTAATACAGCTTCTGTTGTTGCAGCCACAGCACGAAGACACGGAGGAAGTGCTGCGGCCACTGGATCCAGTTTTTTTTAGAAAAAAATAAGTCACCGGTCTTTGTTTATCTCCATGTTGTTGCGTCAGTACTGCATTCATAAATCCCTGCTTTTCGTCCACGAACAAAGTGAATGGACGAGAATGATCAGGCAAACCTAGCGCGGGCGCAGATAAAAGAGTAGTTTTGAGGTTACAGAGCCTTCTCAGCCAGTTGTTGCAACGGCTGTGCTCTTTCAGTAAAATTTAGAACCCACTGTCTGTAGTAGCCCAGAATACCTAAAACAGACATAACCTGTTGTTTTGTTTAGCTGCAGCTTAACCTTAGAAACTTTATGGCCATTTTCCCCCAGAAACAGCAACAATTTCTGAGTATCTATTGTACAATCTTCTTTCCGTAGCGCTACATATTATTTCCATCTACATACTGTATCAATGTACTACCTTTTTCCGGCCAGACGCCTTCTAAATTTTGGGCAAGAGCTTAACCAGAAACACAAAGGGCTTCTCTGTATCCCTGAGGCATGACGGTCCATGTCCATCGGCGGTACCGCGTTTGACGAGATCGGGATGTACGGCGGAGATGCCAGCCTCTGCTTCGGGAGACAAAGGATATT
Organism: Erpetoichthys calabaricus; assembly: GCF_900747795.2. NCBI lineage: Eukaryota > Metazoa > Chordata > Cladistia > Polypteriformes > Polypteridae > Erpetoichthys > Erpetoichthys calabaricus. Next base: position 6,276,511 of record NC_041399.2, on the reverse strand, counting down.
GGGCACGGTGCGGGCGGAAGGAGGATTTCGGGTGGATCACCAGAGGCTCACAGTGGGCTATCCTTTGAAACACTACTTTAGTTATTAAATGGTCAGGAGTATCAAAAATACCCGGAGTAACTTGTAACCAGTCTGTTCTTTCAAGGCATTTTTCCACCCATGGTCCTATTTCCCCCCATTTAACAGTGTGTGATTTAGCTAAGGAAAAATATGAGGCACTATTTTGCCAAGATAATATATGTGCTGTGAGCATGTAAAATGAACAGAAGCAGCTGCCTTTGTGGATGAAATAAAAACACAGTAGATGTGAAGGGTTTCGGGGCAAATACCAGAAGTAAGGAAAGATTCTAGTCAGGTGGTGTCTACTTCTATAGGGAAGTATTGGGCAGTACAGTGTAAAATGTCAGGGGCCTGTAAATTGGGAAAAAGACAAGGGAGAAAAAAAAATGTAGGGCTTTGAGGAGAATGGTGTGTAGGGAAATATCTAAAAGAGGGTTTGGGGTAAGGGGTAATTTGACACAACAACTTGGGGTTGAACAAGGTATGTCCGCCAGGACGTGACTGGACTTGAACTTGAAGAAGGTGAGGTTGTCCAGAAGCAGTAAGCACAGTAACAGTTTTGTTCGAGGTAGGGACCTTTGCCAGCAAGCGAGTGGCACCAGTGTCGATTAAGAAAACAGTCTCAGTGCCATCAACGAACAATGTCAGTAAAGGATCAGTCTCTGAATTATGGGTGAGCAAAGGTAGTTGAAAAGAGTGGCTGGAGGTCCCAGCGTTTTCCTATGGCCAGTCAGGGGTGTCAGAGGAAACAGGTGGAATAAGGGGAGGTGGGGGCTGTTGCTGTCTGTGAGGGCACTCCCGACGAAAATGTCCAGTTTCACCACAGGCGTAACAAGAGTAGGAATTAACATTGGGATTAAAGGGAGAGGGAATAAAAGGATTCTTAGTGTGGTCAACAGGAGGAGCTCTAAAACCACCTCGTCCTCTTCCTCGTCCTCGTCCCCTTCCTCTAAAGCCATATCCTCGACCTTGGTCAGGAGCATTCCTGGTATAATAGTTCATCTGTGCTGCCAATAATTTGGCATGAGAGTTCGATTCGGCCTGTTCAGCATGTCGTTTGACTTCATCAAACGTGGCACTTTCCCACTCAATACAGGAAGTGCGGACCTTGTTTTGTATATCAAAGTGCAAACCGGAAACAAAAGGTGGAACTGCAGCTCGGGTGCGGTCATCAGCATTTCCCAAGCCCGAGTGATTAGCCATAAGGTCTTGAATCCTATGTGCCCATTCATCAACTGTTTCGTCTCTCTTTTGTTTTGCAGCAGAAATAAGGGACCAGTCCGTTCCTTTTTTATATTTTTCTGCAATATTTTGTCTCAACGCCTCCCATTGTGGGTTAAATTCGCCTTCTCCACCTATCCCCTGTCCTCGAGTTAAAGCTGGGTTCCATACCCATGGAATGTCATTGCGGACACCCCTGCTAACAGTGGCCCATGTGGTCCCAAACTTTCGACGAAGTACCTGGGTCCATTCAGCAGCATTAGGCTTATACATGCTATCTAACTGATCAAGTTGTTCAACAAATTTTAGTCCTCCTACTTCCTTTGGATCTGGAAGTGCATTCACGACATCTTTTAGTTCTTGGATGTCCCAATTCCGATTTATCATAACTGTTGTGGGATTTTGGGGTCCAGCTGGATGGGCAGGGTTATAATGGGGATTGGGAACTTCTATTAAAGGGCAAGTAAGTGAATGTGGAAGATCAGAAGAGAAAAAAAAAGTTGGAGCTGGTTTGTGAGTGGAGGTTTGACTTCGAGTGCATTTGGAGACGGGGGTTTGTCTAGTACAGGGTGAGTCATCACGATGGGTTGAGGGGTCATAGTGATCTGTGCCTAGGGAATCATCAGGGGAAACTTCTGCTAGTTGTAGTGCAGGGGGGGACAGTCGGAATGGGGAATAGAGGAGGGGATAATAGAGGTGCCTGAGGTTGGTTCTGAGGAGGGGAAAAAAATAATAGGATAAGGGGAGGGGAAAAAAATAATAGGATAAGTCTAAACCTGTCTTCTTTTCTATAAATTTTCTAGGAGACCCATTTTTACGGGGCGTCTGTTGATCCTCCGAAAATAATCCTTCCAGCATTAATGATTTTGATCCCCCTGTGCGGCGATTAACAGGCTTACTGTTATAAATTCCCATTATATCCCCTTGCTCTCCCGGGTTCTGTATTTAATTTTCCAACTATATACTGATTCGCCTAATCCCTTGTACGTATGAATCAGCGAGGCATTAAGTGTGCCACTCACTAAACCTAAACTGTTCCCTTCTTAGTTTCAAGGGGAGACACCTAACTATCGGTCCTGATCCAGTTCCCAGGAGAACACGGTTTTGTTGCTTATTCCGTATGTAGATTTATTTATTTTCCCATAGCGCTACATATCTTCCATAGCTACATATCTTCCATAGCGCTACGTATCATTCCGTTCCTAACAGCAATCCTGTAATCTGTGCTCTTTTCGGTTTATTTCCATACCACCCCGTTACTCGTCCCGTTAGCCTGTCCGCTCACATCCCCGGATTCCAGCTCAGGTGACTTCGTGTCCGATTCGGTTCAAGTCTCCATCACCTTAAGCAACCCGTTGAGATATGAGTATGACTAGACGGTCAACAGGAAACTCGCCCTCCCGTTATTTAGAAAATAAAAAATATTCGGAAATCCCCCGGTGCTTACCCCAGCCTGGAAGTGTGCAAGCTCTGTCTGGAAATCCGTTCAGTCACCGTGGATGTAGCAAAGAGGAGACCAGGGGCTCCTCACGCAAGAACTGCTTCAGGACAGGGCAGTCCTAACTTTTGCCGGAGCTGCATGCTCTGCTGCCGGATATCTCAAGTTAACGGCAGTCCGCTGTTAAGACGGATCACTGAAATGGTCTCGCTGGAGGAGTCGACCGGCCGTCTCTTGCCCCACGTCCGGGCGCCAAAAACTGTGGACACTTTTTGTGACTGAAGACAGAGAAGAAAATTAAAATTAGTCAAAACCTTTTATTAATACATACCAGGCAAGGGTAAAATGTCAGAGAAACACAGTCCTAGGACACCGCACTTCATCTGCCTCGAGCGCAGATGTCCTTGTTCTTTTATACCTTTCTAATCTCCTGATCGTTGACCACGTAAGCAAAAAATAGCATCCTGACTCATTGTACTTTTCCAATTTTGTAAAGTCATTACCCTAAAGGTATATTTTCTTGTCACACACATCATCAAAAGAAACTTCCAGAAAGTATACATGCTTCTTGTCACGTACGCAAAACACAAACAAGTTTCATCACTCTGTCCTATTTTCTATACACACATACATTTTGTTCAATTACATCTTTTTATGTTTTCACAAAACCCAAAATCTTCCACAGTCTCCTTACTGCAAAACAGCAGCACTACCATTGCGCTACAAGGCAGTTAAAGAATGCACCGGCCTCGATTTTGTTTTCACTTCTGTTTACAGCGATCGGATCGTAGCGTACATTATTGCAATGTTACTTTTCTTGGTGGCTTATTACATTACGGATGTTTCACATGTTCATTTTTTTCCCTGTGCTTAAAAGACATTAAAAAAGTGTTTCTCAACTGTGACTCCGGAACAACTCAGTACGCAAGCTATATTAAGCGTCAACAACGAAGACTCGCTACACCTTAATGAACAAGTGCTGAAACTTATCCCTACCGACGAAGTAACTTTCACCAGCGTGGCCTCCATCTTCACAGACGATCCCGCTTTCAGTCACGGACAATTGTATGTTGCTCTCTCCAGAGGTCCATCTTTTCATTCACTCACAGTGGTATCCACAAACCCACCCCCATTTGGACAACTGTGTCGTTCAGCAAGTGTTCACCCATCAATACATAATTATGCGGCGTATGTTACGCCGCGGGTTGGCTAGTTTTGTATAAATAATCAGCAATGTGTAAAAGTTTACATGGAAATGTGAATTAAGTATCTAATGACAGAAAATTGGCAGATTTCATTCTTAACTAATTTGTTGATGTATTTTGCTGAGCGCTGGAGGGTCACGTACAGTAGACCACTGTCCTCTCTAGAATCACAGAAGAGCTCAGCAATTCATTCCTTGCCTTCTGCTCCTGTTGGTGCTCAGACATTGAAAGGTGGGGTTGCAGATGTGCAGCCTGCGTCCTCCTGTTTGTTATTTGTAGCCTTTCTCATTTCCCATTCTTGCTCACGTTTTCTCTGTCGTGCTCACTCAATGCTATGGCTACTGCAAAGTGGCATATAAATCAGTTGATTTTTGTCTGTTTGTATTTTTAGCCAATTAAATTCAATATGTGGAAAGGGGAATACTGTTAAAGATCAATATGAATGGTGGATGGGGTGAGTTTTATTTAACTAGATACAGACATATTTGTGGAACACATTGTATGACCATTATTGGTTATGTCCCATGTGGACATACAGAAGAAAGTGACTCATATAATGAAGAACTACACTTAAAAAATGCTGATTATTTCTTATCTGTTTAAACTCTCAGTGACAGCAGTCACATTAAGTCACTAGAATATGAAAGTGTGAATTCAGATTTCTCCAAAAAATATATATATATATAAATTACTAAAACTGTGTGAAATGCCTTAATGGTCTCTAAGAGTGTCCTATTTAGAAAGATGGAGAAACATTCAGGGGCACATAAACCTTTAGGTTTAAAGTGAAATGTTTTATTGAACAACATAACACTGTATCTGTAAGCAGAGAAAGCAATACAAAGCAGCAAGTGCTCAGTGATGCGGACAGCTGATACAAACTGTAGGATGAAAAACAAACCTGTTGCACTCCCCATGTTATGTTCTGAATCTGATAAAAGTTCTTAGTGAGTACCCATACTGCACTCTCCAGTTTCTCAGTTTCACTACCCTGCTTGCTCAAGTCAAGTCAAGTTGGGGAGCCTGCACTGGCACAGCACGTTGCTGCACCCACTAAATGACGAAACAACTCGGGATCCCGGTTTGCAGACACGTGGTCCAGTCCCACCCTCCGGAAATGACCCTCTATCTGCCTCAGCCAGGTGTTACGTGAACGACCCCTTGGCCTGGTCCAGCCACTCGGGTCCCTAACAATGAGAATCTTACAAGCCGCATCACCCTCGGGGAGACGCGCCACATGGCCGTAGTGCCGTAACTGACGCTCCCTCACAATGCAGGTAATGTGCCTTATTCAGGACTCCATGAGCAGCACAAAGTCAAACCAACGGTACCCAAGGATTCTCCGAAGAGACACAGTACCAAAGGAGTCCAGTCTTCGTCTCTGGTCACTCAATAGCATCCATGTCTCGCAACCATATAGCAAGACAGGAAGCACCAAGACTCTAAAGACTTCGTCCTTTTGCATAGATATCAGGAGCGCCACACACCCCTTTCCAGCGACCTCATAACCCTGCATGCTCTCCCAATCTGTCTACTGACTCCATAGGAAGAGTCACCAGAGACATGAATGTCACTGCCAAGGTAATTAAACCTCTCAATGAGGTTGACATTAAAGGCCTGGCTTTTGGTTTTAATCCAGGACCCTCACAAGCCCAGACCCTCAGACTCCTCACTCAGTCTCTAGCGCCCCGATCAGAGCCTCCATTGACTCCGCAAAGATCACAGCATCATCAGCAAAGTCGAGATCCGTGAATCTTTTCTTCACCAACAGATGCCCCACAGCCGCTGGACCCCACGACCTTGCCCAACGCCCAGTCCATACAAGCATTGAACAGAGTAGGAGCAGAACACACCGCTGACAGACCCCAGAATCAACTGGGGAAAAACACAGAGGTTCTGCCTCCACTCTGCACACCACTCACAGTACCAGTGTACAGGCCGGCCATGTTATCCAGCAACCTCGAGGGGATCCCGCAAACCCTCGGGATGTCCCACAGGGCAGCTCGATCAACTGAGTCCAACACTTTACGAAAATCGACAAAGGCTGCAAAGAAACTCTCCTGATATTCTCATTTGCGCTTCATGAGAACCCTCAGTGCCAGTGTGCAGTCGATGGTGGAATTCTTAGGCATAAAACCAGACTGTTCCGGTTGCTGGTAGGTGAGCAAGTGATCATGGATCCTATTTAGGATGACCCTAGCAAGGCGATCACCCTTCCCTTTCCAGATAGGGATGACTAGTCCCGTTTTCCAGTCAGTTGGGATGATGCCAGTCTCCCAAATGGAAGCAAAGATTGCTTGCAATGCCAGGAGGACAGCCTTACTATCAGCCTAGAGAAATTTACCCCGGATACCACAGATCCCTGCAGCCTTTCCCCCCTTCAGCTGGTTCACCACCTGTCCCATCTCAGTGAGTTATAGTGGTTCACAGCTAATTGGAGGATCTGCCTCAAGAACCATGGACCCAGAGGTATCCAGCGTCCTAGCTGGAGGATCAGCTTTAAACAGCTGCTCAAAGTAGCTTGTGCAGTGGGTTAACACTGCAGCGTTATCCGTAAGGACCGTTCAATCAGCCACCCTGACTGTGACTCTCTGAGGAATAGATTCAGATGTGCGTAATGCTTTGATTCCTCTGTAAGCAGGACCTGGGTCGCTAGACCACAGATGGTGTGTCACTTGCTCACTGCTTTCTGCCTCACTTTAATCTCACCGTTGCTTCCATGCCTGTGTTATAAAAGGTGCAACTTCCAGTGCGGGATCACTTTTTGTGTGTAAAAGTGTTGATCGTTTATGTAATGAGTGCACACAAAATGAGAAGGGCTTGCAAGAAAAAGTTCTGAAACCCGTATGATCCAGGACGGTCAGTAGTCACTTTTTTTTTTCTTTTTAATAACACTTGATTGCAATTTGGTTGTGTAGATTCATTTATGATTTATCAGGTATCTTGTGTTGAAATCTTGTATCTTCTGTAAAGTACATTGAGATTAAAGGTACAAGAGAGTTGGTTTAGGTGCTGATGGTTTCTTTTTTTATTTTCTAAACAAGTTTCATCCTTATTCTTGTAACTCTGTTTTTGGTTGCCACATTACAGCTGCCAGCTGAGTCTGCATAAGTCTGTGGTGCACATAACATCCCTGCACTGTACACCCAACTTTTTAAAAATCTATTTTGAGCTTGGAATTTAAAGAAAATACTTTGTGATTTATTGATTCAGTTTGAACATACAATAGCTACTAAAAGGATACTTGGCAAAAGTGGCATATTATAGATTAAATGCATAGATTCAAATGTTGAAATTTACAAAAAAAAAAAAATGGACAGACATTGAAATGCCAGACAGGCCAGGCCCCCTTAAATGGATCAGTCAAAATATCTATTAAGAGATTTTCCAAAACAATCATTTCAATGGGAAACTTGGTGCATTGCTCAACACTTGCAATTATTCCTCACAGGTGGCGCAGTGGTAGTGCTGCTGCTTTGCAGTTAAGGAGACTGTGGAAGATTGTGGGTTCGCTTGTGGGTACTGAGAAAAGCGCTATATAAATGTAAAGAATTATTATTATTTACAGATGCCAACATTCTTCTTTGTGCAAGGGTGGATAAATGCTACTCAGTATAAGTAACAAAGAAAGGCAGACTGAAGACACACACTCTGCTTCTTTGTAAAGACTTGGACCAATCCCCCCAAATCTGGCATTAGGAGTGTCTGGCTGGAGACACGTGTTCTCTTTACCTAAAATTTTATATATATATATATAAAATATATTTATTATTTGACAGCATGTAGATTGGGGTAATTACATTCATGGCATTTGTAGTCTGAATCAAATGACGTTTTGAGGTGGCTAAGTCAGTAATTTTTTTGCTATATATTGCCTTTGATTCTTGTAAGTCTAAGCATTATCCTCTGATGAAGACCCCTGCCAGGGGTAGAAAGCTCAGGAATAAAAAGTACTTTATGACACGTGATTCATTTTTCTCCCTTTGTGGATCTCCAGCTGCAAATATGCAAACCGTATCACAGACCTTCTCATATATATATATATATAAATATATATAAAAAACTGGTCAAAAAAATTTAAAGGAACACTTTGAAAACACATCAGATCTTAATGGGGAAAAAAATTCTGCTGGCAATCTCTACTGATATGGTGATGTGTTAGGAACGAAAGGATGAAAATGATCAACCGACAGAGGGCTGAATTCTAAGATACCCGAAAATCAAAGGGAAAAATGATAATGTGGCAGGCAGGCGAGTCCATTTGGCCGAAAAGTCATTGCAGCAACTCCAAATCGTACTCAGTATTTTGTAGGCCCCCAAACCATCCCCCAACTCCCAAAACACACACACACACACACACACACACACACACACACACACACACACTCTTGTATGCATGCCTGACAACGTCCTAATGAGACGATGGATGGTGTCAATGGTATCAATTCCTTCATCCTCCAGGAACTGCCAGCATACTCTCGCCACATGAGGCCAGGCATTGTCAGACCCCAGGAGTCAATGCACCAGCATAGCAAGAAATATTAGCTGTTTAATAACACTGAAACTAATACTAAATGGAAAGTTCAAATTAAGTACTCAAATGTCACAGATTCATGATGCTTATAATTGCAAATCCTCTCTTTCCTTTTGTATATTTGTCCTTACATTGAAGCTACCTTTGGGCCAAATTAAGATTAATCCATGGCAAAATTCCTGTATAAATCATCTTTGTTTTCTGACTTTTGTTATTGCTGCTGATCTTTTCTAAAATAACACCGGCCTTACCCTACCTGTAGTGTAAAGTACTTGCAGTAAGAGACAGAGTCCCAGTTGTTCTTGCACCACTGAAGTACTATTATAAAATGCTATTTGTGTTTTCATTGTGTTCATCGGAGTTTAGGTGTTGTATCAGTAGACTGTAGTTTGGATTCAAAAATCCAACAAGCCCAATTTCCAAAGAATCTCTAGCTCTACAAATTTTATTAGCCAATTAATATGCTGCCTCATAGCACCAATAACTGTATGAATGTTTACCACTTTTGGTGTGTAAAGTCAAAGTATCTCTCTCTTACCATTTCACATTTTGTCAAGGGTTGGCAAACAATGAGACACAGGACAGACAAGCCTCTGTTCTGTTTGCCCAGTTGCATTATATGCATTGAACTTCCAGATGAGTGATCGTTGGTACGACACACACACAGAAGTCAACCCCTTATAATTAAAGACAAAGTCACACCTGTTAGATTTTGTCTTGGTGAGTTGCAGGCCACTAGGACTTGGCTGCTTGGAATGTGACACTACACAACTAGCAATGGAAACTCTCAGTTGGTTTCAGAGAAAGAAAATCAAGTTGTTAGAATGGCCCGGTTAATCACAGGACTTAAATAGAATTGAACATTTATGGAAGGAACTAAAGACCAGGGTTTGTAAGAGAGCCCCCCAGAATCCTCAAGATTTTAATGCAAGAAGAATGGGTCAAAATCATAATTGAGCACTGCAGGCTATTGGTTTCTTCATACATCAAGCGTCTTGAAACTGACATTACAAACAAAGGATTCTCCACTAAGTATTACATTAGTGTGTTCAATACTTTTCCTTTTGTCATTCCACTTTATTACACATACCTATATTTATGGCCTTTAATGTTATGAATAATTTACATGTGAATGGCCTCATTGGAAAAATGGCTATTGAAAGAAATGTTGAAGCATTCAGAACTCATTTCCCCCCACTCTGTCTGTCTGTCTATTTAGAGAGACAGATTTAAAAGACACTATCTCGTGTCTTTTTAGAACATTAGAACAATCTGGACGAGAACAGGCCATTCAGCCCAACAAAGCTCGCCAGTCCTATCCACTTATTTCTTCCAAAAAAAAAAAAACAAGTTGAGTTTTGAAAGTCCCTAAAGTCTTACTGTTTGCCACACGACTTGGTCGCTTATTCTAAGTGTCTATTGTTCTTTGTGTAAAGAAAAACTTCCTAATGTTTGTGTGAAATTTACCCTTCACAAGTATATAAATGTCTCCTCGTGTTCTTGATGAACTCATTTTAAAGTCACCGTCTTGATCCACTGGACTAATTCCCTTCCTAATTTTAAACACTTCAGTCAGGTCTCCTCTTAATCTCATTTTGCTTAAAATAAGAAGGCTTAGCTTTTTTTAATCTTTCCTCGTAACTCATCCCCTGTAGCCCTGAATCCGCCTCGTCGCTCTTCTCTGGACCTTTTCTTGTGCTGCTATGTCCTTTTTGTAGCCTGGAGACCCAAACTGCACCCACGACTCCAGATGAGGCCTCACCAGTGTGTTATAAAGCTTGAGCAGAACCTCCTGTGACTTGTACTTCACACATCAAGGTGCTATATAACCCGACATTCTGTGAGCCTTCTTTATGGATTTTCAACACTATCGGAACGTCGATAGCTTAGAGTCCACTATGACTCCTAAATTCTTCTCATAAGGTGGACTCTCGATTTTCCGACTGCCCATTGTGTATTCAAACCTCACATTTTTACTTCTTACATGTAATTCTTTACATTTACTGACATTAAATTTCATCTGCCACAAATCTGCCCAAGCCTGTCTGCTACCCAAGTCCTTCTGTGATGATATAATGGATTACAAATTATCTGCTAATCCACCTATCTTGGTATCATCTGCAAACTTAACCAGCTTGTTCCTCATATTCCTATCTAAATATTTATAGATATTAAAAATAGCAGCGGCCCCAGCACTGACCCTTGCTGGTCACCACTCTTAACATCAGCCAATTCTGATGAGTTTCCTCACACCATTACCCTCTGCTTCCTTTGTCTGAGCCAATTCTGTACCCATCTACACACCACACACCTACATCTTTTATTTTGATGCCCAACCTCTCATGTGGCACCTCATATCATGCTAGTGGCATGGATCGTGGACTATCTTAAAGACAGACCTCAGTATGTGCGTCTTGGGAACTGCACGTCTGACATTGTGATCAGCAACACAGGAGCGCCACAGGGGACTGTACTTTCTCCGGTCCTGTTCAGCCTATATACATCGGACTTCCAATACAACTCGGAGTCCTGCCATGTGCAAAAGTTCGCTGATGACACTGCTATTGTGGGCTGCATCAGGAATGGGCTGGAGGAGGAGTTTAGGGACCTAATCAATGACTTTGTTAAATGGTGCGACTCAAACCACCTACACCTGAACACCAGCAAAACCAAAGAGCTGGTGGTGGATTTTAGGAGGCCCAGACCCCTCATAGACCCAGTGATCATCAAAGGTGACTGTGTGCAGATGGTGCAGACCTATAAATATCTGGGAGTGCAGCTGGATGATAAATTAGACTGGACTGCCAATGCTGATGCGCTGTGCAAGAAAGGACAGAGCCGGTTATACTACCTTAGAAGGCTGGCGTCCTTCAACATCTGCAATAAGATGCTGCAGATGTTCTATCAGACAGTTGTGGCGAGCGGGGTAAACGTTAACATTCAACATTATACATAGTTATTGTCTGTTTTTCACCTGCATTATTATCATTCTTTAATTTAATATTATTTATTGTATCAGTATGCTGCTGCTGAAGAATGTGAATTTCCCATTGGGATTAATAAAGTATCTATCTATCTATCTATCTATCTATCTATCTATCTATCTATCTATCTATCTATCTATCTATCTATCTATCTCTCTATCTCTCTATCTCTCTATCTGTCTCTCTGTCTCTCTGTCTCTCTGTCTCTATCAAATGCTTTTTGAAAGTTATGTCTTTCACATTTATATCTGTCGAAGTGGAGACTACACCATAAAATTGTTGAGGAAGGGTGATCCCATTCTTTTTTTGCAACCTAGATGCTAACTTTTGTTGTTGCATTTTCAAGTGTGGAGGCTGACATTTTGAACATTGAGATGACGGATTGTATTCCTGTTTATCATTACAAGTTAGAGTTTAAAACAGATTTTTACTTGTTTTAATCAACCCATTTTCTCCTCTCCCAAGGGCAGCCATTGAGAAAGGAAGCCATTCATACTGTTGACAGATGTCTACCAATTTGTTAGGTGCTGTGTATACGTCGCAAATCTGAACTGGTTTAAGCAGGTTTAACTAATGCCAGCTGCCCACCAGTACCCCCACTGCATTCCATCACCTAGCTAGGTTGTCTGGGTTAACTTCCTTCAGATGTTAACTGATATGTGGCAGCTTAGGTTATAAAAAATGATTAGAATGCTTGTGTGAAGGAGGCTTTATTTGGGACAGGCGAAGCACTTCATGAGTGAAAACATGTCTTCAGTGATTCTCGCCAAATCAACACTGAGTTAGTTTCTTTGTAAATACTGGGTGAAAGCTGAGCAGATATCAAATGAAATATCTTTTATTATGCAGTATATAATCATGACTTCTGGTAAGTGTATGATTTGTTCATTTAACCTCTAGACATGCTTGTAGCTTTTATTCATTAATCACCAACTTCCTCAATTTTTTGCCCACATTTTATGTTAAGCAAGTCTTTGTGCAATTTATAAACCAGTTTGCCCCTTGACCCAGGGATTAGGGAAGCCAGCATCCATCCATCCATCCATCCTCTTCCGCTTATCCGAGGTCGGGTCGCGGGGGCAGCAGCTTGAGCAGAGATGTCCAGACTTCCCTCTCCCCGGCCACTTCTTCTAGCTCTTTCGGGAAAATCCCAAGGCGTTCCCAGGCCAGCCGGGAGACATAGTCCCTCCAGCGTGTCTTGGGTCTTCCCCGGGGCCTCCTCCTGGTTGGATGTGCCCGGAACACCTCACCAGGGAGGCGTCCAGGAGGCATCCTGATCAGATGCCCGAGCCACCTCATCTGACTCCTCTCGATGCAGAGGAGCAGCGGCTCTACTCTGAGCCCCTCCCAGATGACTGAGCTTCTCACCCTATCTTTAAGGGAGAGCCCAGACACCCTGTGGAGAAAACTCATTTCAGCCGCTTGTATTCGCGATCTCGTTCTTTCGGTCACTACTCATAGCTCATGACCATAGGTGAGGGTAGGAACATAGATCAACCGGTAAATTGAGAGCTTTGCCTTATGGCTCAGCTCCTTTTTCACCACGACAGACCGATGCAGAGCCCACATCACTGCGGACGCCGCACCGATCCGCCTGTCGATCTCACGCTCCATTCTTCCCTCACTCGTGAACAAGACCCCGAGATACTTGAACTCCTCCACTTTGGGCAGGATCTCGCTCCCAACCCTGAGAGGGCACTCCACCCTTTTCCGGCTGAGGACCATGGTCTCGGATTTGGAGGTACTGATTCCCATCCCAGCCGCTTCACACTCAGCTGCGAACCGATCCAGAGAGAGCTGAAGATCACGGCCTGATGAAGCAAACAGGACAACATCATCTGCAAAAAGCAGTGACCCAATCCTGAGTCCACCAAGCCGGACCCCCTCAACACCCTGGCTGCGCCTAGAAATTTTGTCCATAAAAGTTATGAACAGAATCGGTGACAAAGGGCAGCCCTGGCGGAGTCCAACTCTCACTGGAAACGGGTTTGACTTACTCCCGGCAATGCGGACCAGGCTCTGGCAACGATCGTACAGGGACCGAACAGCTCTTATCAGGGGGTCCGGTACCCCATACTCTCGGAGTACCCCCCACAGGATTCCCCGAGGGACACGGTCAAACGCCTTTTCCAAGTCCACAAAACACATGTAGACTGGTTGAGCGAACTCCCATGCACCCTCCAGGACCCTGCTAAGGGTGTACAGCTTGTCCACTGTACCACGACCAGGACGAAAACCACACTGTTCCTCCTGAATCCGAGGTTCGACTATCCGACGGACCTTCCTCTCCAGGACCCCTGAATAGACTTTTCCAGGGAGGCTGAGGAGTGTGATCCCTCTGTAGTTGGAATACACCCTCCGGTCAAAAAAAAAAAAAAAAAAAGCCAGCATTTAATGAATTAATTGATGGTGTTCAAAAAATAAATAAGATGTAAAGAAACTCCCAGACCCCAATATGTCTAGTTTTGTTAACCTTCATACAAAAGTCTGCCATTAAGAGCTGTTTTCTTCCAAATTCTCACATCTTACCCGATTAAGGAGTTTGTCAGGAAACCTTACTAAACTAGCTCTGAGGCAAGGGATCTGCACTGGCACTGGCAATCGGAAGGTTGCTGGTTCGAATCCTGTAAAATCTCAAAAGGGCCCTTGAGCAAGACCCTTAACCTGCAATTGCTAAGCGCTTTGAGTAGTGAGAAAAGTACTATATAAATGCAAATTATTATTATTATTATTAAAATTGACAACATTCACAGTGGTGCCAGTTTGAAATGTTTTTTCCACTATTTTCTTATTTTATTCATAAAATAAGTTGTTCTTTTTATTTGATGGCCGAAAAATGAATTCAGGATACTAATGTTTACAGAGGAGGCTTCTTGTCTGTGTCAAGGTGACCATCTTCAGCTGAAGTGCAAGTAGGGTAGACAAATATGGACACGTCACTTAGGACCCTGCTATATTGAGTAGTGGATTTAGTGCTGGATGGAACCGTGTTTTCATCACTTTCAAATTACTAGTTAATGCAATACTGTAATATCACTTAATAAGTTACAAATCTCAACCCTGGTGTGTACTTACGGTCCTTTTTTGTTAAGATATGTCAGTGCCACTGTTTTTTAAGCACTCCCTAACTTGAGAAATGTTTTGCTTTTTCTAATATATTTCTAAAATTAATTAGTTCCCTAGAAAGGAGAATCCTTCATTTGTGGGTCAGTAGGATTTGACAGGTCCAAAGAGGTCAAAATTATCTCCAGAAGTTCATTTTCTTTGTTTAAAACTACAGCACTATAGACCTCTTCTGAAAACAGACAATCCACATGGACCATACTTTTTATAAAAGGATTTAAGTGGATTGTGTTAAGTTTCTGCTCTAAAAAGAAATGTGTAACACAATGAATAAAGCAGATGTCGTCATACAGCGGTTTATCTGTAAGTGATTCATCCTTACATTTTATTGAACATTTGGTCAGTGATTTCTTCACTTTATTGCAATGTACTTTCGAGCAATATTTTGAAATCTCTGAAATTTCCAATGATGAAACTTGTTTACTCCACATAGTGGTTGGTTACATAAATCGAAATTGGCCCTGAAGTAAGTCATCCAAGTAACACCCAGAAACTCCCTGTATTCAGTTTATTTTTATATAATGCACATCCCATTGAGAAGCCCAAGGTGCACCATATGCAATACATTAAATACTATAAATAAGTGGGTCTCCTGTAAAAATACTATTTTAGCGTTTAGACCTGTTAGGTGAGAGGCTACTTTCTTTCTCTTCAATTCGTGATTCAGGCCATTAACATTCCAGCTCACAAAGTTAACTGTCCCATCATGGAGACATTGATTCTGAATTTTTTATGTCATTTTGTAGTCTTAACTGAAAATGAGACAGCTTTGACCTAAATTTCCAATTTTCCCAGGAGTTATTGCCATGAAGCCTATTGTTACGTTGGCACTTATCCCTCACCGGGTTCCTGCACCACTCCACTCACTGTAAGGGGGCACAATGTCAGACTTGTGCTCCTGGCAGTGAACCCCAAGAAGGCTGCTGGCCCAGATGGAGTACCTGGTAGGGTGCTCAGAGCGTGTGCCCACCAGCTCACCTTTATCTTCACCAAAATCTTCAACCTCTCCCTATCCCAGGCAGTCATTCCGTCCTGCTTAAAATCAGCCACAATCATTCCAGTGCTGAAGAAGTCTCCCATCACCAGCCTAAATGATTATCGCCCTGTGGCTCCCGGTAATCATGAAGTGCTTCGAGAGACTGGTTCTCCAGCACATCAAGGACTATCTCCCCCAAGACTTCGATCCCTACCAATTCCAATATCGCGCGAACAGATCACCGTAGCTCTCCACTCTCTCCATCTCAAGCAGCAGCAGAGCTACGTCCGGATGCTGTTTGTGGATTACAGCTCAGCTTTTAATACAATCATTCCTGACATTCTCATCACCAAACTGGTCACTCTTGGCCTCCCCCCTCTCACATGTGTCTGGATAAAAAACTTTCTTACTAACCGGCTCCAGACTGTGAGGCTCGGCCCCCACCTCTCCTCCATTCGCACACTGAACACCGGTACCCCACAAGGCTGTGTGCTGAGCCCCCTCCTGTACTGTCTCTACACCCACGACTGCAGTTCCGGCCCACAACAACAACAACCTCATCGTCAAGTTTGCTGACGACACCACAGTGGTCAGACTCATCTCAAAGGGAGACGAGGCAGCTTACAGAGCGGAGGTCCTGAAGTTGGCAGCCTGGTGTTCAAAGAACAATCTGGCTCTGAACACCAGGAAAACTAAGGAGATCACTGTCGACTTCAGGAGGCACAGCACCGACTTAGCCCCCCTTTACATCAACAGCGAGTTTGTGGAGAGGGTCCATACCTTCCGGTTTCTTGGCGTCCTTATCTCTGCTGACATCTCCTGGACAGACAACATCACAGCAGTCATCAAGAAGGCTCAGCAGCGGTTACACTTCCTGAGGGTCCTCAGAAAGCACAACCTGTACTCCAACCTACTACTGACCTTCTACTGCTCGTCCATCGAGAGCCTGCTGACGTATTGTATCACAGTATGGTACGGCAGCTGCACCATGGCAGACAGGGAGAGGCTTCAGAGAGTAGTAAAGGCAGCACATAAGATCATCGGCTGCCCTCTCCCCTCCCTGATGGACATTTACACCTCCCGCTGCCTCAGCAGAGCAGTAAACATCATCAAGGACAGCTCCCACCCTGGCTCTGATCTGTTTGACCTGCTGCCCTCAGGGAGGCGCTACAGGGGCATCACAACAAGGACAAACAGACTCAACAACAGTTTTTTCCCAAAAGCCATAACCATTCTAAACTCACACATGCACTGACTACACAGTCTGACCTCCCAACCCCTGGACTTCCTTCTATCCATCAACTGTGCAATATCCAATATCTAAATGGTACGTACTGATAATAACTGTGCAATATCTGTATACTGTACAATATCATTACTCTCAGGGTCCAACATCCACTACTCCACTGCACATGATCATCATTATTGTGCAATATTTAAATTATGTGCAATAACCTAGCGTCGCAGAACTTCTTTGCAACTTTTTACACCATTTGTTTATTTACTTGTTGTGTTCTACATATATGTCTGCACTGGAAGAGCTGCTTTTTATCTCATTGTACATGTGTATAGTGACATTAAAAGGCATTCTATTCTATAAGGATTAAATGGATAGATTAGATATAACTTGCTCTCTTTCTCTCCCCCCTAGTCCCCCCACCCCCCATTTTGCCTCCCCACTTGAGGCTGGACCCCACTTCACAAAGTCCCAGTCCCCTGACATACCCAGCGACAGATTAAAATTGAGATATCTATTGCCAATACAGTCCAAATACTATAAGCATAAAATATAGTCTTTTAACAGTCTTGAAATAGTAAGATAGTAAAAAGTGGCCCTAGATAAGCATAGTCAGCCCAAATACAATAATAACAGTAACAATAAACTAAGGGTATGATGTTAAACAGTCTCTTTAATAAATAAATAAATAAGAGTCCACTTTATGTAGTAGTGAAATAGTCCATGACATACTTAAGATGCCATTTTAAAACTTCAGGAGTTAATTCAGGAAGACATTGCTGAGGGAGAATTATTATGTAAAAATACGCATTTGAAGTAAATGGTGGGTCAGACTCCATCAAAAGGACTGGCGTTAAGAAAGTGAATAACAAAGAGCCACAGGAGATGCGGATTTCAGGACTCGAAACGTGTGAATTGGCAAATCTGCCAAACACCACCAGCAGATGCACAGATGAGGCTGCATGACATCCACCTTATGACTGCACGTCTCAACGAATAACTAAAGAAATAATATCGTCTAATTGGAAATGCAAACATGTCATGAGAAAATAGCTGTATATCCGTAGACCACAATTTTAATCTAAACTCTGTTTGCTGTTCTCCCATATAGTGATGCAGAAATTAAAATGACAGAAAGATATTGTGATGGACAGAGGTACTTCTCAAACGTGTGGAGCCCAGTAGCTGTGGTGGTCTACATGTATGTGTGTCTGTCTGTCTCCACTGTCACTGCACTCATTACAATATGCAAATTAATTATTAAGATTTAGTTACCTTGTGCTACTGGGCTCCTGATAACGCCATTGTCAGCTTTTTATTTTCCCTCAACATCAAGTCTTTTGTTCAGTATCTGTGCTCTCCTCCTCAGAATGCTGGCGGCAGTTTAAAATGCATGGACTGGAGAAACTGTGGATGTGTGTTATAGGAAGAAGCCGAAGCCATGCACTGTAGAAGGATCCTTTGCAGTACAGGATTTTGTCGTTATTCACTACACACTTTTTAACAGGTTGTCCCCAGAGGTGGATTCTCGTCTAAGGCTCACGTCTAGCCTTATGAGATTAGGGTCACACAGTCAGTCAGAAGCAATAAGTAAACTACAGGGAGATCCACTCGAAAGAGGCCGCGAATATTCTGTTGTAACTCCCGTTAGGATAAAGCAGTCTGAACCAAAACAATCTGCTCTATATCTTGACGTATGTGTAATCGATTACATTACATGTGATGCTGGAAGTGGTTTCCGTTTTCTGACACACACATTTCAATGCTGCTCTCCATGTTCCTGAACGTATCGGCAAGCATCTTGGGTGGGGGAGTAGCAGCAATTTCAATTTGGATGTTTTCCTTCAAATCTTCCACAGTGTGAGGTTTGTTCCAATAGACTTTTCCTTTGAGCAGACCCCAAAGGAAGAAGTCTGGTGGTGTCAGATCCGGTGACCGTGGTGGCCAAAGCCCCTTTGAAATGACGCTGTTGCCGATGAAGGACTTCATTTCTGCCAGACTCCTTGCCGATGTGTGACGCATTGCTTCACCTTACTGGAAGTAACCTTCCGTTAACTCATGATCATCCAGTTGATTAGAAGCTCCATATACCAAGGAACAAAGTGCATGGTATTTCATTCAGATTGCTTCGTCCTAGCAATTATAATTTGTATATGTAATAATTGTATATAATAATTGTATTATTATCCAAGTTGAATTGCAACATTTCAGATGCAATTCATTTGGATTAACCAATCAGCCAGATGAAGTGACTTGCCTATGGTCACACAGTGTCAGTAGCAGGATTTGAACCCACAACCTCAGGGTTTGAAGCATGAAGTCTTATTCACTATGCCACACTGCCTGCTAGAATTGACAGTCCTGTGATTTTAATGGCCATTGTGTGAACCTCTAGGCCAAGCCCTCTGGGTATAAAGATAATGAGCATTTTCAATGTTATGATTTCAGGTTGATTACTTCTTGAAATAACTTCCTTGATCCAGTTAGCAATGTTTATGTGAAGGTAAAATGGTGACCAGTGAATTAGGGCAGTAGTTACTGATACCACCTAATAGTTTAAGTCTCCTGGGTTATGAGGATGCAAGGAGTGGAGTTGACGAAGATAGATCAGTTTAAATACTTGGGATCAAAAGTACAGAGTAATGGGGATTGTGGAAGAGAAGTGAAGAAGAGAGTGCAGGCAGGGTGGAATGGGTGTAGAAGAATGTCAGGAGTGATTTGTGACAGACGGGTATCAGCAAGAGTGACAGGGAAGGTCTACAAGACGGCAGTGAGACCAGCTATGTCATATGGGGTGGAAACGGTGGCATAGGGGACAGAGCTGGAGGTGGCAGAGTTAAAGATGCTAAGATTTGCATTTGGTGTGACGAGGATGGACAGGATTAGAAATGAGGACATTAGAGGGTCAGCTCAGGTTGAACGGTTGGGAGACAAAGTCAGAGAGGCGAGATTTCATTGGTGTGGACTTGTGCAGAGGAGAGATGATGGGTATACTGGGAGAAGGGTGCTAAGGATAGAGCTGCCAGGGAAGAGCAAAAGAGGAAGGCCTAAGCGAAGGTTTATGGATGTGATGAGAGAGGACATGCAGGTGATGGGGGTAACAGAACAAGATGACGAGGACAGGAAGAGATGGAAAGTGATGAACACTGAAACATGAAGAAGATACAAATGATAGCACTTCATTTGTTCCAATAGATACATTTATCTTTTTACAGAAGCTTAATCAGTGAATAAATATATATGTAACACCTGCCAACCCTAACCAAATACACTCCCTAATACACAACAGAATTATTAAAAAAGAAGGAAGATCTTCTGATGTGGCCAAAGAATAAAGAGCAGCGACAGTGAGGCATTATATTGCCACTGGTATAATGGATCCCTTCTCCTCATGTCTGTAGGAGTTTTTCTGCAGTCCTTCTTCGAGTTTAGTAGTTTTCTACCCACATCCCCAAAACATGTGTGTTCAAGGTTGCTTTATTTAGTCCTGTTTACACAAGAAAGCTTGAAATTTGCCTTCTCTGTTGCATCTATAGGATAATTTGTAAATTGAAATAGCTCCATTTTTTGCATAGATATGTCCATGGGTGGGCCCTGCTTGATAATGCTTGCCTCCACTACTTTGTGACCCTAATTTGGATTCAACTTATTTTATGAAAATCTCTTCTTTGTGAATATGTTAATGTCCATCCATGTATTCATTAGTCCAGCCTTAGGATAATGTACACCCAGAGACTATCCTGGCAATTGTGGGTTCAGGGCTCATACTATGCCGTTTTGGAATCTGTGATTATTACATCACACATTACTATGGAATGAAAACCACACTCCTCGGAGAGAATGAATAGAATCCAGAAAGAAAGCTGGGATTAAAACCAAGTCTCCTGGAGCTTTGAAGCAGCCGTGCTAACCACTGAGCTACATTTCTTTCAAAATCTGACGCCAGTCTCCAATATATAGAGGAGCAACACTAATCAATAAAGAGTTACTACTAATGTGGAATTATCTAGGAGCCATTTCCGGGATTTGAAGATATTAAGACTACAGTGTTCACTGTCATACAGGTTTTTTTTGAAGTATATTCAGGGTTTTTGCAGAATATTCTTAAAGTAAAACCTGAAATCTTATGAAGTGCTTCTAACCTTATATCACTAATTTCCTTGTAATGGCAGAAAGTCTAAGCACTAAAAAGTCTTCAAAGTTTTCATATTGTGACACAATGAGCTTTTTACTTGAAAGCAAACTTTTTTTTTTTCCTTTCAGTGTATTGAACTATGGTTGTGAGACATGGACGCTATCCAGTGACCTGAGATGAAGACAATCCTTGGGTACCATTGGTTTGACTTTGTGTTGCTCATGGAGTCCCGAATGAGGCACATTACCTGCATTGTGACGGAACGTCAGCCATGTGGCGCGTTTCCCCGAGGGTGATCCGTCTCGTAAGATCCTCATTGTTGGGGACCCGAGTGGATGGACCAGGCCAAGGGGTCGCCCATGTGACACCTGGCTGTGACCGATAGAGGGTCATTTCCGGAGGGTGGGACCGGACCGCGTGTCTACCTGGGGGGTTGCCAACTGGGATCCCGAGTTGTTTCGTCGTGTAGTGTGTGCAACAATGTGCTATGCCAATGCATGCTCCCCAACTTGACTTGGGTTTATTGAACCCTTTCAAATTCTTCACATTTGTTTCATTAAGTCAGCCATTATGCATCTTGGATTAAAAAAAAAAAAGGTCATGTTGTTGAGCTGCACTCATTAGATCGGCGATCTTAAATTTCACTCTTGCGATTCACCACTCACACAGAACTCGTCAGCATTCTGTCTTTTTCTGAACATTCAGTCTGAAGCCACCGTTTACTGTTATTTTTTTTGTATAAAAGATGTAGTCAACTGCCAAATCCTTATGCTAGAACATATTATTTTACCACTAATGTGAAAAGCTCATCCACCTGTTCTGTAGATGCATTCATTGATATGGCAGGTTAGGTAGCATGGAACAGCTCCAGCTGCTGAAAGAGGGAAACTGTGCCCAGCATGGCAGCATAGGCGAATAAGTAATTAAGTAAATGTCCTCTATGCAGTATTTAAAGCAATGCATAAGAAATCTGAGCATTTACAATTTAATAATACAACAGGTAATGTAAGGTAAGTTAAAATGCAGCTGGAACTTGTTGTTCATGTCTTCACTGTCTCTGAGCTTACAAACCTAGAAATAAAAGGTCCTATTGACATTAGTAGATGAAATCTGAGAGTGTGTGTAATGGATTTTAGTAATAAGGAAAGCACAAGATATACTATTAAGGGGCTACATTATGAATTTTCTGAATCTGAACTCTTGATTCTTGCGCACTTGCAGTATATGCAGCTACTCTACATAACATGTATGTCAGTGCTGGGTGAATATGTCGTAAATCGACCTTACCTGAAGTCTCTTTCCAAGATGAAACGCACACAGCTTGTCTTATAAGCCACCCCCAAAACTGTTTTTTAATATTACACAATCAGCCTTTCAAATACCATGGATGCAGATGCAAAAACAAAACAAACAAAAAAAAACCCTTTAGTCACCAGGGGCAGCTGAGTGAGTTTATCTCCTGGTCTCCCCTCACGGTATCACTCAGTGAGAAAAAAGCTGCTTCGCTATAACAGGTGCTTGCCTTCATGGCAAAGTGCAAAATATCAGACAATTCCATTTTTGCCAGCTCCTTTTATCATTCATGCACTTTATATTGCTTTAGCTATTTCAATATTTGTCTATTATGCACATAGGCAGGTGAAATTCCTTAAAGTTGCACAATACATTAGTAATTTTATTTTGTGCCTTCCAGTACTAGGATGCATTCCATTTTTTCTGAATTTCTATGATGCATATATTGGAAGTGACTTGCTCGGGGCTATGCAGCGACTCTGAACTAGAGCTGAAGCTAACAGTCTCATGATTTCAATTTTGTTATTTCCTTTTCATAAGTAATACCATCTTAAGGCATTTCACAGTTACCACCATTTCTACAGATGGACTACCTGAAGGGCAGAAGTTCAAGCTTGTGTTTCTTTGCCACATAAAATGAGTACATTGGTATGAATTTCGGTATGTTTTCTTAGTGTTTTAGTTAAAAATTGTTTATTTATTTACTAGGGGCCTCTGCCCCCCTACTTGCTTCGCTCGCTCACCCCCAGGTTTGGTTTACCGGATATACAAATTCATGGGAATTGTTACATATGCATTATTTTCACTTTTACTTTAAAACTTTTGTAAAAACAATACTTGTCCTTTATTTCTGGTCCTACGCGTGGTTACATCTCTTTCTCGTAGGACGTACGCTGCTCGCATTGTGAATGGGCGACTGAACCGCATGTTAAGGAGATGCCGTTGGATCAGCATCTGTCTTAAAGCTGCTGCTGGCGAGCTGCGTGTTCTGTTTGTCATGCTGCACCACTGCACGTCGATCATTTAAAAGTTGTCCTTTTGTCACTTTGCGTTTCTGCCGCTCATGTTGTGGGGGGAGGGGGGGCTGAAGGTCTGCTGGCTTGCCGCTGGCGAGCTGCATGTTCTGCTTGTCGTTGTTTTAAGGGCTGGGAGCACATGATGTCTGTCTGCCAACAGCAATCCAGCAACTGCTTGGTTAGATGTCCGTGAACGTGTTTTAAATGTTGTCTCACTGCCTTGTCTCGTGTGACGTTAAGGTGTTTCTTGCGGGACGTCAAATTGTCTTCCGAGAAGATCACGTCTCGTCTCCCTCCCAAGATTTTTTTTTTTTTTTATAATAGAGATTTATTTATTTTACTTTTTCCTTAGAGTGCTTTTATAATGGTGTGTGCTGTACAAAGGTTATAATTATGTAGCACCCCTCTGCTCTTACTGAGGGTGCTTACCTGAGTTCAGTTTGTTTTCTTCTTTTTTTCCTTCTTTACTAACTTTAAATATAACCTTTTACCTTAGCATTCTCAGCACAACCGTTTCAAGGAACAGACCTTTGTTACTAATATAATTTACATAACTCTACCATTAATTCGTTACTAGACCCCACATAAGGATACTATAGCTGCTTGCCAAACGTCATTTCCCTTTTTTATTTTTTTTCTTCCTTATGTGGCTTAGCCAGCCTTTATAAAAAAAAAAAAAAAAAAAACACCAACGTTAAATGGTTTAGTTTAAATATATTAACTATTTACATATATACATAACACATCCATAAAAAAAGTATAAACTTAAATAATCCAAGACATCTACAGTTGTGCTTGAAAGTTTGTGAGCCCTTTAGAATTCTCTATATTTCTGCATAAATATGACCTAAAACATCATCAGATTTTCACTCAAGTCCTAAAAGTAGATAAAGAGAAACCAGTTAAACAAATGAGACAAAAATATTATACTTGGTAATTTATTTATTAAGGAAAATGATTGAATATTACATATTTGTGAGTGGCAAAAGTATGTGAACCTTTGCTTTCAGTATCTGGTGTGACCCCCCTTTTCAGCAATAACTGCAACTAAACATTTCTGGTAACTGTCGATCAGTCCTGCACACCGGCTTGGAGGAATTTGAGCCCATTCCTCCGTACAGAACAGCTTCAACTCTGGGATGTTGGTGGGTTTCCTCACATTAACTGCTCGCTTCAGGTCCTTCCACAACATTTCGATTGGATTAAGGTCAGGACTTTTACTTGGCCATTCCAAAAATATTAACTTTATTCAATCTTTAACCATTCTTTGGTAGAACGACTTGTGTGCTTAGGGTCATTGTCTTGCTGCATGACCCACCTTCTCTTGAGATTCAGTTCATGGACAGATGTCCTGACATTTTCCTTTAGAATTCTCTGATATAATTCAGAATTCATTGTTCCATCAATGAAGGCAAGCCGTCCTGGCCCAGATGCAGCAAAACAGGCCACCACCATGTTTCACAGATGGGATAAGGTTCTTATGCTGGAATGCAGTGTTTTCCTTTCTCCAAACATAACGCTTTTCATTTAAACCAAAAAGTTCTATTTTGGTCTCATCCGTCCACAAAACATTCTTCCAATAGCCTTCTGGTTTGTCCACGTGATGTTTAGCAAACTGCAGACGAGCATCAATGTTTTTTTGGAGAGCAGTGTCTTTCTCCTTGCAACTCTGCCATGCACACCATTGCTGTCCAGTGTTTTCCTGATGGTGGACTCATGAATGTGAACATTAGCCAGTGTGAGAGAGGCTTAGAAGTTACCCCGGGGTCCTTTGTGACCTCGCCGACTATTACACGCCTTGCTCTTGGAGTGATCTTTGTTGGTCGACCACTCCTGGGGAGGGTAACAATGGTCTTGAATTTCCTCCATTTGTGCACAATCTGTCTGATTGTGGATTGGTGGAGTCCAAACTCTTTAGAGATGGTTTTGTAACCTTTTCCAGCCTGATGAGCATCAACAACTTATTTTTTTTTTCTTTATTTCACCTTATACAATTTCTTGTATTAGGAATTTGTTAGTTTTCGCATACCCCTTGGGGTCAGAGCGCAGGGTCAGCCATTGTACAGCGCCCCTGGAGCAATTACAGGTTAAGGGTCTTGCTCAAGGGCCCAGCAGTGTAGGATCTCTTTTGGCAGTGATGGGGATTTGAACCGGCAACCTTCGGGATACCAGCGCAGATCCTTAGCCTCAGAGCCACCACTCCGCCCTAAATGTCCTTTTTGTGAGGTCCTCAGAAATCTCCTTTGTTCGTGCCATGATACACTTCCACAAACATGTGTTGTGAAGAGCAGACTTTGATAGATCCCTGATCTTTAAATAACACAGGGTGCCCACTCACAGCTGATTGTCATCCCATTGATTGAAAACACCGGACTCAAATTTCACCTTCAAACTAACTGCTAGGTTCACATACTTTTGCCACTCACAAATATGTAATACAGTAATCCCTCGCTATATCACGCTTCGCCTTTCGCGGCTTCACTCCATCGCGGATTTTATATGTAAGCATATTTAAATATATATCGCGGATTTTTTGCTGGTTCGCGGATTTCTGCGGACAATGAGTCTTTTAATTTCTGGTACATGCTTCCTCAGTTGGTTTGCCCAGTTGATTTCATACAAGGGACGCTATTGGCAGATGGCTGAGAAGCTACACAACTTACTTTTCTCTCTCTCTCGCGCTGACATTCTCTGATCCTGACGTAGGGGGATTGAGCAGGGGGGCTGTTTGCACACCTAGACAATACGGACGCTCATCTAAAAATGCTGAATGATTATCTTCACGTTGCTACCTTCTGTGCAGCTGCTTCCTGAAGCGACATGCTGCACGGTGCTTCGCATAATTAAAAGCTCGAAGGGCACGTATTGATTTTTGATTGAAAAACAAACTCTGTCTCTCTCTATCTCTCTCTGCTCCTGACGGAGGGGGTGTGAGCTGCCGCCTTCAACAGCTTTGTACCGGCGGTGCTTCGCATACTTAAAAGCCGAACAGCCCTATTGATTTGTTTGCTTTTCTCTATCTCTCTGACAGTCACTGCTCCTGACGCGCACTCCTTTGAAGAGGAAGATATGTTTGCATTCTTTTAATTGTGAGACGGAACTGTCATCTCTGTCTTTTCATGGAGCACAGTTTAAACTTTTGAAAAAGAGACAAATGTTTGTTTGCAGTGTTTGAATAACGTTCCTGTCTCTCTACAACCTCCTGTGTTTCTGCGCAAATCTGTGACCCAAGCATGACAATATAAAAATAACCATATAAACATATGGTTTCTACTTCGCGGATTTTCTTATTTCGCGGGTGGCTCTGGAACGCAACCCCCGTGATGGAGGAGGGATTACTGTATTCGTTCATTATCCTCAATAAATAAATCACCAAGTATAATATTTTTTGTCTCATTTGTTTAACTGGTTTCTCTTTTTCACTCAAGTCCTAAAAGTAGATAATCTGGTGATGTTTTAGGTCATATTTATGCAGAAATATAGAAAATTCTAAAGGGTTCACAAACTTTCAAGCACAACTGTATATCAGTGTTGAACCAGCAGTCCTTTCTTTGAATGCAAAAAATATCAATAAACAAGTACAATCCCTTATCAAACCTAAGCCGGCAAACTAAATAAAAGGAACCACCAAAAGTCAGGTAAAAGGTACCACAGATAAGCATTGCAGGCCTGTTATTTGAAGATGATTGCGACGTTATTCGGCGACGACCTCTTACGCTGTAATAGAGCAGATGGGTCTTGTTTTCTGGTTTCCAGCAGATGTGAGCCCACTTTCGTTTCTTTCTTAGCGACTATCAATTCTCAGCGATTAGTTGGTCAGCTTTAACAATATCCGATATCGGCAATGTACGCCAATGTCTGCCGATGTCTTCCGTGTTCAGCCTTTCACAAACAGTGCTCTCTAGCTCACCGGTTTGGTGTTCTCGACCAGTTCGCCCAACCACCAACATGTTCCCGTGTTCCGTCCCGACTGTTAATTCTGTGCTGGAATCCGGTGGTCTTTTTTTTTTTTCTTTTTTTTTTTTTCTTTTTAAACTCCTCGCTGAAGTTTACCATGGACCGCGTTTCAATCCTCGCTTTCAATGCAAAATCCAAGTTCTTCTCTTTCTTTTTTCACCCCTCATTTTTTGTCTCTATTCTTGCCTCTGACCCCCACCCTTTGCTACTTTCCAAACCAATAAAATAATTTAACATAAATACCAACATTTACTTTTTACATTTAAAACCTTAGAAATATGTTTACATAACTTTTTTAACAACATGTACAATATATTTAACTGTATTAATCAAATTTATATTACACAATTGCTGTTACCACCTCATAACTTGCATTTTTAAGGGCTACAATTAAATAACTCTTTAATTATATGTTCTCTTGCCAGTAAAGTTTTGCTTCCTACTCTTTCTGAGACCCTGAATGTGATGCTTCAACTGTCTGCTTTAGAAATAAGAAAAAATTACACCATGCATTTGTAAGTCACTGTGGGTAAAAGTATTAAGTGAAACTAGTATGTGAAAAAGTCTAATAATGATTGAGAAATATAAATAATCAATTGAATACGGATTCATGAGATTAAAGCAATCATTTTTGCTAGCTTAATCCACACATGCCAAGCTGGTAGAGACTTACTCAAAGTCAGACACAGAGCTGGAATTGCCTACAAAAGGGTCGGAGTACTTACATGAATGAGGGATTTCATTAAAAGTCAAGTGGTTTTATTGTCATACCATCCACACATCATATTAACAGCATACAAGTGGCATGAAATAACAGAAATGCATAGCAATATATAAACGAGCACTGGATAAGTACAGGACTTGTAAAGAACTATCCTTTTATAAATTGATAATTAAAATAAAATCGGTAAGCAAAAGGATAGTAATCATTTGAAATAGTAATAAGTAATAACAGTAAAACTAATAAAAAAAACAACAGTAGTAACAAATGTACTGCATATAAATTCACTACTAGGAGCAGATCTTAAGGCGGGTGGGCAGCACAGAGCTCGGAGTCCGGACTGTCAATGGGGTTGAAGCTGTGGCAGAACTGGCTCAGATGCTACAGTACCTTCTGCTAGATGGAAATGTGACACAGAGACCGTGGGAGAGATGAAAGCTGTGCTTCACAATGTTAAGTTTTGCGGATACAGCATTTTACAAAGATGTCTTGAATGGAGTGCAGAAAGGGTCCAAAGATCTTTTCTGCAGTGTGAACTACCTGTTGTAGGACTTTATGATCAGAGATACTACAATTCCCAAACCAAATCGTGATGTAGCTGGTCAGAATGCTCTTGATGGTGCCCCTGTAGAATGTGGTGAGAATGGGAGTAGTTAGTCTTGCCTTCTTCAACTGCCAAAAGAAGTGGAGACACTGCCTTTTCCGATCACCATTCAAGGAATCTTGTGCTCTTGACCAATTCCACCCCAGATCCTTGAATGAGCAGAGGGGCTGTGGACAGTGTGGACACTTTTTGTGACTGAAGACAGAGAAGAAAATTAAAATTAGTCAAAACCTTTTATTAATACATACCAGGCAAGGGTAAAATGTCAGAGAAACACAGTCCCAGGACACCGCGCTTCATCTGCCTCGAGCGCAGATGTCCTTGTTCTTTTATACCTTTCTAATCTCCTGATCGTTGACCATGTAAGCAAAAAATAGCATCCTGACTCATTGTACTTTTCCAGTTTTTGTAAAGTCATTACCCTAAAGGTATATTTTCTTGTCACACACATCATCAAAAGAAACTTCCAGAAAGTATACATGCTTTTTGTCACGTACGCAAAACACAAACAAGTTTCATCACTCTGTCCTATTTTCTATACACACATACATTTTGTTCAATTACATCTTTTTATGTTTTCACAACAGCATGGACCTTCCTGAAGTCAACAATAATCTCTTTCATCCTGTAAACATTCAGAGACAGTTTGTGGAACTTACATGAGTCCGGCAATCGTCCTACTCCCATTCAGTAAATGGACACATCCCCATTGCTGATGAGACCCACCACCATTGTATCACCCACAAACTTAATGATGGTGTTAGAGCTGCGTGCAGCTGTACAATCATGAGTCAGCAGAGTGAACAGAAGTGCTGGGGGCACCACTGCTCAGTGATAGGATACTGGAGATGGTGTTTCTGACTTGGAATGTCTGGGGGTCTCTCTGTCAGGAAGTTCAGGATCCTGTTGTATAGGGAAGTGTTGTAGCTTAGCAGAGCTAAATTTCCTGTGAGCTTCTGCGGGATGATGGCATTGAAAGCTGAACTGAAGTCAATAAAAGCATCCGAGCATAAATGTCTGTTTTGAGTAGATGGGGCAGGGCCAGAAGAAGAGTGGTCGATACGGCATCTTCAGTGGGACGGTTTTAGTTATTAATAAATTTGCAAACTTTTCCAAAAATGTTTTCAGTTTTTCATTTTTAGTTACCGAGTTTAGATTGACGGGTGAAAAAAATGGCATATTTCACCATTTAAAAGTAAATCTACAACATTAAAAGTGAAAGGGTTTGAATTCTTAACTGAATCCATTGTATTTAGACCCGTAACAAGTTGCATAAATGGCCACAGACAGACAATAACGCGTGGAGCTACCAATGGGTTCCTGATTTTAAAAGGACTCTTCCTGCGTACAGCCGCACAGGGTAAATTCAGATTTTCTTCATCTGTTATGACTATTCAATGATTATTCAATAAATTTTTCTGTTTTGTTCACAAAAGAACATCATCATCCAAAGAACCTGTCACAGATTTAATGATTTCTTTGTCAAGCAATTGTTCTACGAGGAACCACATAACCCAGTAAAGTGTCGTTCTAGAACTAGTATTTTAGGGTGAACAATGGTGAGTTTTCTTGTGTTTATCCCCTTAGCCACATAAAACAGGTAATCTGCAGATGTCATGGCATTACCAGGGCTCCATCACTGGTCTCCGCTCCTTTTTACTTTCTCGTATACAAAGTATAGGGAAAGTATTGTAATCGTCCGAAGATTCGATAATCTCGACGTTTTAGACCTCCTTGACTTTCTTGTATACAAAGTATAGGGAAAGTATTGGAATCGTCCGAAGATTCGATAATCTCGACGTTTTAGACCTCCTTGACTTTCTTGTATACAAAGTATAGGGAAAGTATTGTAGTCGTCCATAGATTTGATAATCTCGACGTTTTAGACCTCCTTGGCTTTCTTGTATACAAAGTATAGGGAAAGTATTGGAATCGTCCGAAGATTCGATAATCTCGACGTTTTAGACCTCCTTGACTTTCTTGTATACAAAGTATAGGGAAAGTATTGGAATCGTCCGAAGATTCGATAATCTCGACGTTTTAGACCTCCTTGACTTTCTTGTATACAAAGTATAGGGAAAGTATTGTAATCGTCCATAGATTCGATAATCTTGACGTTTTAGACCTCTTTGACTTTCTTGTATAGAAAGTATAGGGAAAGCATTGTAATCGTCCGAAGATTCAATAATCTCAATGTTTTAGACCTCCTCGACTTTCTCGTATACAAAGTATAGGGAAAGTTTTGGAATCTTCCAAAAATTCCATTTTGAGATTTTCATGAAATCTCATAGACCTTCCCGAGTCCGAAAATACCATTTTTGGAATTGTCTGTCTGTCTGTCTGTGTGTGTGTGAACACGATAACCTGAGTTCGCTTTCAATGAGGTCAACCAAATTTTTCATACAAGTATTAGGTACAAAACATAGATTTCTATCAACTTTTGGGCTATTTCCATTAACCAGAAGTGGTACTTTATCTTTTATTTGTGCAGCTGCAGAATCAGATTTTTTCAACTTGTGTAATAAATTGTTCAGTATATTACTAATTTGATGGGCTGTTCATGGTTTTATTATGTACATAATATAAAAATATAATCATCGTCTTGCAGTTTACTCCTCAAATATCCATCCCCATACCTGAGTGTAGGAGAAAGTCGTGGGGAGACCACTCCTGATTTATTTTTTTCTTGTTTATTTTGTTATCTTTAGTGACATTTTTGCAGCTCTTTAGTGAAAATGTTTTTGTTAGTCTTTTTGTATTTGGTTTTTAAGTTTCAATTCTTAACTGTATTTTGTAATTTTCCTGTTAATTCATTCACTTTTTCCTGTGGAGTCCCTTAATTGTATCCTAATAATGCCATGCTGAGTAGCCATGAGGGCAGATGACACAGAATGATGCAAGGCTTTAATAAAATCTAAATATGAAAAAGCAGCATAAATGTAAATGTAATTTTTAGGATATGCAAAGCAGCAGTGGAGACATAGATATTACATGAATGCTTTGAAGTGGCAATATTCAAATTAAGTTTTTGTCTTTTAAACAATAGCTGTAATACCTGAATAGTACTGTGCTTCATACTGTCGACATCCTTTATTAATCTTAGTAGGTCTTGTTTTTGGTATTTTTATAATTTTTCTGAACTGTAGCTGTGATATCTTTCACTTGGATGTTAGAGGTTGCATTGAGTAAGTAAAGCTGGAAAGAAATATTGGTTTGTGTGTTTTCATTTAAGGCTGTAAAGCAAAAAAATGGGAATATCTCGAAGGGGGGGTTCTTTTCTATACTGTATGTATTTAAATATACTTCTTTCGGAAAATGCAGTCAGAGGAAGAACTGCAAGTCCTCAGCTGCTGTAAAATGTTTTAGAAAGTCAGTACATAAACATCATGGTCTTGTCAATGTTTTTCTCCAAAAGGCCCAAGGATATCCTGCTTACACCATAAAGTAGAGCAGGAGAAGATGTGCTCTTTTTGTGGGATCCTGTTGAGCACATCTATCTATTATTGCTACTTTTTAAGTGTGCACTAGGAATAGGTTAATTAAAGGGGTCGCTAAAATATGATCACAAACATTGTTATTGTAAAAGGTAAGCTGTGTGATTTAAGCTCCTTGTGTGCTTCGTGAAAGGCACTGTGGTTTCAAAGCCCTGTGTGATCGATGGCTGCCTAGAAACTTTCACGCTGTTTTTTACTGATCGCAGCACAGGAAGCACAGTGCACATGACTCTTTGTGTTTCAGTCCTAATGTGCCGTCAGCTTCAGAGTCAGCCATTCCACACACTATGGTGCGGCGATGAAGCAGCTCATTCCTCACTTTTTCCTAGGCTGCCGCTTAGCCTGCCCCACTTCTCCCTAACTTGTCATTGTTTTATCTCCCAGAGTTGGTTTTAAAACAGTTAGCCATCCATGTGAATGTTAATCAGAGTCAAGGCAGGTTTAGATAATAATTAATCAAAGCTTTAAGAAGCTAGTTATGTAAATACAGAATGGAAGTTTTGGTCCTGTCACAGGACTTTGCAAGGTTATATAATGTTAGTCTTGTGTTGCTCCGTTTGGTTTAGAGCTCTTCACTTGTGATGATCCATTATGTAAGAGCCTCTTGTCACACTTGTTCCCAAACTGCCCCCAGAAATGTAAATATAAACTGAACAGGAGCCCGCATACCACACAGCACATCGCCTCCATTGCTGGTAGAATGATGAGACAAGGAGAAAACTCATTTAAGCCCATTACTTTGCTCTAAAATGGCAAAATAACAAGGCAACACTGCCTTTCCAGTAATGGACAATTTTAAACATTCCCGAAAAGTGTTTTTTTCTTCATTCCCCCCCCCCCCCCCAATACAAAATTATATGGGAATTCCCATCTGATAAGTATATCAAATCAAATACAAAAAATCTGTTCTTTACATAATCTGACAGTCTTTATTTTAGGTTTTTCCGTAAACAAAATAATTATGTGGAGTTAGAAACATACACGGTGAGACACAAAAACAACCGGATTGGTAAAAATAAAAAATATTTCTTGATGTTCTCTTCAGGTCACTTTTGATTTTCAGGAACAAGTGAAAATCACAGGGAGCTAAATCGGGCAAATAAGGAGGATGATCGAGGGAGAACAGGAATGTTTTTGTCAGTCAAAAACTGCTTTATGGAAAAAAACAGTACGATCATTTCGAACAAGCTTATTCACCATTTTGATGTTTTCATCCGTCCGAGACGAGCGACCTGGCTGTTGGTCTTACACATTTTCTTGATCTTACTTGAAACGTTTGTGCCACTCAAAAACTTGTGTGTGAGACAAACTGTTATCACCGTACACTGTTTGTTTTTATCAATTCATAAGTTTCTGTGGCCATTTCGTTCAATTTCATGAGTTATTAGATGTTGATTTGCTGGTTGATTTTTTTTTTTCACCCGACATTATTGCGGCAACTCATGTAGCGATTGTTGTGCAAATCCTGACTGGGCTCTTCACAGGATATACCTAGTCAGTCGGCGGTTTGAGAGGGCGTGTAGGAGGATATATAGTTCTAGGATTCACATCCGGCCAACCTCCAGATGGTTTCTCAGGAAAGCCCCAAGCCCTGTCCGGTTATTTTTGTGTCTCACCTCTTATACAAATGCAAATATAAATGAAAATATACAAGATAAAGATAATAGGAACTAGTTGACACCAAAAGTCCCTAAACCAATTTATACAAACATAGACATATTAAAAAGTGTTTATGCATTACACAGTTTGTTGGTCCGTATTGTTCAGAAAGTGATTTACAAGGTAAAGAAGAAAGTAAAATGGAATTGCTTGATTCATTTATATGAGTTTCAAAATGAGATTATACAATTCTTCAACTCTCTCTTATTGTATTTATTTATTACTAAAAACCGCACGGACCTCTGCTCCTCACATAACGGTGGTTCATATAGAGCAAGAGGATCATGCCCATTTCGGCCACACATTTTTGTATTCTGTGTGAAAAATCTTGCCTGTGCCCATCCCACAGTGAGCATGTCGCTGAGCTAACTTTCGAAAGTAGTGCTCCTCAAACAGACATTGACACAAGGATGTAAATACATTGTTTGCATAGGATCGGACTTTCTTAGTATTTGAAGATCTCCTCATTTGTTGGCATACTTTTCTGTGCTGTTGTCATTCTTGCATTCTGTATCGTGAAGTATGTGTGGCCTGTCGATGAGCCATAGTGTTAGCCAGTAGTTCAATGGCTCTTTGTCACTGAAGCACCTCTTCTGTTTGGCCTGACACTTAGGAGATGTCACCGCTGGAGTTCTTTTTCACATCACTCCGTGTGTGCGTGTGCGTGTGTGTGTAGCACTGTAGGTTGGTCTACAAAGGCAGTTGTATATCTTTATGAAATGAGAATTCTATTTCCTGTACTTGATACATGGCAGATACACTGCTGTTCTTCTTACTACGAGTGGCTTCAGTAATGTGCTTGATGCTCAGCATGTGTCACCACCTTTCTTTTCCTTTCTGTTTTGTCAGCTTCTTGAGGAGTTTGCTGTAAGAAACATGTAACTTCCCGATAACATTGTGGAAACTTCCGCTTCCCAGATTTTTTTGCTTCTCTGTGGGGCATCACGTCATAAGCTTTTTCCATTAAGTCCATGATCAAGGTTCTGACTCCATTGGTTTGCAATTTAAACACGTGACAGACATACGCAATCAGTAGCATTTTTATTTGTGTGTGTGTATATATAGATAGACAGGTACATATAGATAAGTACATGTTTGATTAATTTGTTGACTCTGAATTGGCCCTGTGGTGGTTGATTTTCGGCTTATGCATGTGTGTTTTGCAATAAATGAATGCCTTGTCCACTGCAGGTTCCCGTCTGGTGCTTATTGTCACTGTACACTCCAGTCCCCCCCGCAACCTTGTACTGGATTAAATGGTCTTGAGAATGTGTATATGTACATGGAGAGGCATTACTGAGTAAAGGTGGGTGATAGTTATAGCAATTATAATACATTATTATTAATTTTAAAACTATTAACTTGATTATGTATTAATTATAATAAATATTGATAACTAATCACTACAATGTGTCTTGTTTATTACATTTAATTACACATCATATTACACAGTGATAGTGGATATTCTGCATCATATATTACATAGCAATCTCTAATTTGTACTGATAATATGTATCTGCTGTATAAGCAAATTAAGATAATAGGCAGGTGTCTTACCACTTTTATTGAAACACGCTGATCTGATGTGCAAAAGTGTATTCCGAGATCTAGTTTAGCTCTTATATAATGATTCACTTGATTTACTCATTTGTCAGATGATGAGCTCTGCTGAAACTACACGGAGACGCTCTTCTAAATCCCCAAACAAGGATCTTTTATCAGATGAGTCACTTGCAAAAAAAAAAAAAAAAAAAAAGTATAGTTGCAGTTTTACCCTTCTAGGCATTACCACATGATTTATTTATTTTTGTGAAACATTAGTCAAATTTTGATGTCTCTTCTAGCTACAATTGAGGCTTTGTTTCCTCAATATCTAACAGTTGCAGTTTTCTTTTTGCCTGACACTGCTACAAATATAGTTAAAAAATAATAAGATAGGGTTGGCATTCCAGCCGCTGTTAGATAAAGAGATATAGATATAGATAGATAGAGAGACATATAGATACATATAGAGAGATATGTCTATCTATCTATTGATATACAGATATAGATCTATAGAGATAAAAAGAAAAAAATAATTGCACGGTTCTATTCCATTGCAACTAATGTGGTGCTGAGGTGTCACCCGTTGCGTGGCTGCACTCTGGTCCTAATTTGGGATCCTGAGGTAGGTGTGTCAATGTATCAGTGCATACTCCTAACCTCTGTGTTGCCATGCATCAGCAAACTGGGATAAAATGTAACTGTTATTCCCATACCAAATCAAATATAGAAAATTTAACAGAAAAAAAATCAATAAAAGATTGTAGGACTTGTATCACACCTAATGATGACAATATGGTTGAAACATTATGTCTCTAACTTTTCTGTATTTTTATTTCGGCAAGGAAATGCCCTTTTTTGCCAAGTGATGCAGTGGTTAGCGCTTGATGCCTCACACTAGAGATCCCACATTCCAGGATTGAATCCTGCATCCATTGTCTGGATGAAGTTTATTATTCATTCATGTTTCAGTAGGTGGTGCAGTTTTTGTGTCAAATCCTGAAAATGGCAGTGTTTATGGACCATCCTAAATTAGCCTCAGGCAGCTTATATGGCCTGGTCACTCTCCAGGACTGGTTTCTGTTATGTGTCAGATGCTAACTGGGATATTCTCTGACAATTTCCTCTGAAATGGATTAATTGTTGCAATGAGAAATGTAAAAGAGGGGGAAAACGTTAAGCGTCGGGTACTTGCCAGTACCCCATTTCATCAGCTTAAAAAGGTTGGGAAAAGGCAAATTAAGTTGCCAGACCAATAATTGCAGAGTTTGTCTCTCCGTTCAGGATGTCAGAGGTGTCATTTTGGAATATTTGATTAACATTTGCTACATATGTCAAAGTGACTGTGCTTTTGTATTCACATGGCGCTCGATTGCATTGAGAGAACGCCCCACTTTCGTGATGTAAGATTAGGGGGATTGATCATTGGTATCACAGAGCACTGCCATTTGTTTATCACTATTTCTGTATGTGTTTCGATTGACTCGCTCACAAGTGAATGTACACTTTTTTTTTAAATCAAATGCATGAGGGGCACGTAGCCGGTGCCAGACTTTCTCTGATTGACTGGTTATTTTGCAAGTTTTATGTGAGCTG
Organism: Erpetoichthys calabaricus; assembly: GCF_900747795.2. Classification (NCBI taxonomy): domain Eukaryota; kingdom Metazoa; phylum Chordata; class Cladistia; order Polypteriformes; family Polypteridae; genus Erpetoichthys; species Erpetoichthys calabaricus. Next base: position 6,239,716 of record NC_041399.2, on the reverse strand, counting down.
TATCATGTTTATGACTTCGTGTGTATTCATTTTTACCTTCTAATTGTTTTTAATTCTTCGTGTTAATCGTCGACTTTGCAGCACATGCTTGCTGTGGCTATGACAGCATGCACAATTTCACCTATGTTGCACAGTATTTTTAATATTTCAATCAGTCCTGTGTCAAATCATATTTACACTTCATGTGAACCGCTTGAAGGTTCTCTTGGTGTTGTGCCGAGACCATCCATTCTTTTGGGTCTTGTTCCGGTTGTTTTGGTTTATACCCAAGTGTGATTGGCATGTTCACATCTGCCTAAACAAACATCATGACTTTTACGGTAATCGCACCAAATGAACTTGTTGTGAAAATGAATTAAGTAGCCTCCAAGGTGCCAGGCCGAAAGTGACGCCAGCGTGCTCCGTCTTCTGGCTGTTAGCGTTTGTGTTCCTCCTGTCGCCACCTGTGACCTTGCTTCCATAATACTGTGTTGATGCTCCAGATTCACTTGCACATGACAATTGTTTTTATTTTCCCAGCCCTTGTTCATCTTTTGAGTGGACTCCATGTTTCTATTACAACAATTACAGTCTGTGGATTGTTTCTTAAACTCTGCAGTTTTCCTGACAATTTCTTTTTTTTTTTGGCTGGCCTCTCTTCCCTGTACCTCAGACACACCTTCCACTATACCACAGGCGACTTTTCTTTTTCTTTCTTTCCTTCCAACAGTTTAGCTTGCAGAGTGCACCTGTCCGCTTCTTCTCTCCACTATAACAACAGATCTTTGAAGTGACCTGCCTGTGTAGAAGAGTCCTTTCCTTCAATAGCCCTCTGACCGCCTGTTGTAGGAAGCCTACATGTTGTTCTCCCTCACCGTAGCCTAGACACAACTGCAGTGAGAAGGCACGATGAAGAGTTCTGGCATATTCTGTCCCCCCACCCCAAGGCCCCAGTCGAGGCTTGCCCTGCTTCTTACATAATCATGCTATCTAATGGCCTTGTGCTGTCCATGCTGAAGCATGACAAAGAATACTCTGGAGCTGTCGGTTTTGTTTTTGTTATGTGGGTTCTTGCACTCGTTCCATTCAGCTGTTTCTCTTTTATTTGCTGAAATAAAATGGATATCCTTTCTTAGTGAAATCTTTCTTTCCACTGGTTTCTGCTCACAGTCTAAGGAAGACTTATAGTGGGCCTTCTATATTGAAATTAGGATGAGATGTACAGTAAAACCCCACAGCACGAATGTACCTGTGCATGTACAACCCGCAGCACAACTGGTTTTTCATGCCCAAAAGTTTATCGGAACACAACCAAAATCCCAAAGCACGACCAAAGAAGTAATCATGGTCAAACCACATGGACTCCTTGTTACACCTAAACAAAGCCTTAAAACGTGAAGTGTGGCGTTACCCAGTGCTTTGTAAACAATGTTCCTTTTTGATGTTATTGATTTTACTAGGGTGTTCGCCCTCTGCTTGCTTCGCTTGCCAAACCCCCCCAGCCTGCGCTACACACCAGCCACTTTGCGTCTTTGCTGCTCACATTGGGCTGAACGCACCCCAAGGAGATGCGGTCGTTCCTTCGAAACCCCCTCTTAAACAGTGATACAATGGGAAACCAATATAGTTTTTTTTTTTTTTTTTTTAACCTCCTCTTTGCTTGATCAGCTGCTGGCTTGCTGCTGCTGTCGTGCCGTGTGATCTGCATCACGCATGGTGCTTCGAACATTTAAAAGCCTGTTCAGCAGCTGTCCTACTCTCTTTTATTTACAGCACTGGGCGTGTTTAAATCTCTTGGCACAAAGTCTCGTCTCGTGTGACGTGAGTTCTTGATGTTTTTTTGTTTATAATTTAAAAACAGAATAGGAATCTGAAAATCTAACAACATCACATTATAAATTCTGAAAAGAAACATATATACAGTGCATCCAGAAAGTATTCACAGTGCATCACTTTTTCCACATTTTGTTATGTTACAGCCTTATTCCAAAATGGATTAAATGAATTTTTTTCCTCAGAATTCTACACACAACACCCCATAATGACAACGTGAAAAAAGTTTACTTGAGATTTTTGCAAATTTATTAAAAATAAAAAAATTGAGAAAGCACATGTACATAAGTATTCACAGCCTTTGCCGTGAAGCTCAAAATTGAGCTCAGGTGCATCCTGTTTCCCCTGATCATCCTTGAGATGTTTCTGCAGCTTCATTGGAGTCCACCTGTGGTAAATTCAGTTGATTGGACATGATTTGGAAAGGCACACACCTGTCTATAGAAGGTCCCACAGTTGACAGTTCATGTCAGAGCACAAACCAAGCATGAAGTCAAATAAATTGTCTGTAGACCTCCGAGACAGGATTGTCTCGAGACACAAATCTGGGGAAGGTTACAGAAAAATTTCTACTGCTTTGAAGGTCCCAATGAGCACAGTGGCCTCCATCATCCATAAGTGGAAGAAGTTCAAAACCACCAGGACTCTTCCTAGAGCTGGCTGGCCATCTAAACTGAGCGATCGGGGGTAGAAGGGCCTTAGTCAGGGAGGTGACCAAGAACCCGATGGTCACTCTGTCAGAGCTCCAGAGGTCCTCTGTGGAGAGAGGAGAACCTTCCAGAAGGACAACCATCTCTGCAGCAATCCACCAATCTGGCCTGTATGGTAGAGTGGCCAGACGGAAGCCACTCCTTAATAAAAGGCACATGGCAGCCCGCCAGGAGTTTGCCAAATGGGCACCTGAAGGACTCTCAGACCATGAGAAAGAAAATTCTCTGGTCTGATGAGACAAAGATTGAACTCTTTGGTGTGAATGCCAGGCGTCACGTTTGGAGGAAACCAGGCACCGCTCATCACCAGGCCAATACCATCCCTACAGTGAAGCATGGTGGTGGCAGCATCATGCTGTGGGGACTGGGAGACTAGTCAGGATAAAGGGAAAGATGACTGCAGCAATGTACAGAGACATCCTGGATGAAAACCTGCTCCAGAGCGCTCTTGACCTCAGACTGAGGCGACGGTTCATCTTTCAGCAGGACAACGACCCTAAGCACACAGCCAAGATATCAAAGGAGTGGCTTCAGGACAACTCTGTGAATGTCCTTGAGTGGCCCAGCCAGAGCCCAGACTTGAATCTGATTGAACATCTCTGGAGAGATCTTAAAATGGCTGTGCACCGACGCTTCCCATCCAACCTGATGGAGCTTGAGAGGTGCTGCAAAGAGGAATGGGCGAAACTGGCCAAGAATAGGTGTGCCAAGCTTGTGGCATCATATTCAAAAAGACTTGAGGCTGGAATTGCTGCCAAAGGGGCATCGGCAAAGTATTGAGCAAAGGCTGCGAATACTTATGTACATGTGATTTCTCAGTTTTTTTTATTTTTAATAAATTTGCAAAAACATCAAGTAAACTTTTTTCACGTTTTCATTATGGGGTGTTGTGTGTAGAATTCTGAGGAAAAAACTGAATTTAATCCATTTTGGAATAAGGCTGCAACATAACAAAATGTGGAAAAAGTGATGCGCTGTGAATACTTTCCGGATGCACTGTGTGTAGGTTTTAAAATAAGCCGATTTAAAGCGTGACAAAAAAGTGACATTAAAACGTCACATAAAATTGTTGCATTTTTAAGCTTAGGATTTTATATATAGAGAGTAGATTAAGGTCAAATAACATTCTATGCAAATCAAGTTTTAATTTGAATTTTAACTGTGAATTTCCCCTTGGGATTAATAAAGTATCTATCTGTCGATCTACAAAAATGGGTTTTAAACAAATCAGCCCCCACCCCTAAAACAACTTTCCTTACTGTGCCTGTGATATTACTGTTATTTAGTGATTATTTTGTGTATTTTACTAAATAGTAATGGGTCCAAAGGAAGCTAGACAGACAAGCACAAAACAAAAGGAAGTAGATAGATAGATAGATAGATAGATAGATAGATACTTTTGTGAATTTCCCCTTGGGATTAATAATTTACAGGTACAACGATCAATAACAATAGAATTGATCAAAAAATATGAGAGAAGTATATGGGTGCCTGATCTTGCAGCGTTGTATGGCGTGAGTAAATCTACTACGATTTTGAAAAACAAAGAGGAAATTAAAAAAGGTGAAGTTTCTAAGGGTGTGACACACTTACTCTCTAAAACAGACCACCAGAAATTGATGAAGTTGAAAGATTATTGTTACTTTGGGTAACTGAAAGACAGTGTGCTGGTGATAGCCAATCAGAGGCAGCTATTTGTGAAAAGGCTATAGGGCAATACATGTCGATATTGTGAATGATTATCCTTCAGGGAGTGCTGATAGGGAATGTTCTGCTTCAGTAAATTTTCTTTTGAAATTTCAATTGTGTAGGCCAGGGGTACTCAAAGTTTTTGAATGCCGGTCCACATTCAGTTCGCCACCAACCATTGGGGTCCGCTATAGCCAGGTTTACCGTGTAGGACTGTAGGTGTAGGTCTGTAGGTGTAGGTCTGTAGGAGGCTAGTAATAGATTCAACGCAAATGATAACATTTTTACAGAAGACCAAGACATGCACAAAACATGGAAAACAATTCAAAATAGTCACATGACTAGTTGCAATTAATACACCAGTTGGTACGTAAATGATTGTCACTCAGTGTGAAGTGTGAAAATGTTGTTTCGATTTCATAATGGCAGCATAGTTCGGTGAGTAACTAGTCAGTGCAATTCTTATTGCATTCCGGAGGTTCTGGTCGGTAAATACACTTCGATGTTTCGTCTTGATAGTGTTCATAGTGGAGAACGCACACTCACAAGAATATGTTGAACCAAACATAGTGAGCACGGAAATCGCCAGTTTCTTTGCAGCAGGATACTAAGAATCTGGAACAAACTTTGACCAAAAAATTGTTATGCCGACTTCGTTCAATTTAGCTTTCAAAACGTGAGAAGCTTGCAAATCAGCTGCTTCCATTTGCAACAGTGACGGGTTTGAGTCCATTCACCGTCAGGCTGGACAATGAAAGGATCAGCAACAAACAAAAACACAGGCTTCAGTTTTCTGAAATCCTTAAAACGTTCATCAAATTCGACCTTCAAATGATGTAGAAATGTGGAAATCAACTGAAAACATGCCTGTTGATCAGCTGTCATGCAGCTCTTCAGGTTTGGGAAATGCAGAATCTTGCCACCTTCCAAGTCATTGATGAAAATGCTCAGTTTTGTTTCAAAGGCACAACATTTTTCTTGCAATTCGACAACGGTTTTGTCTGCACCCTGAAGTGACAAATTCAGTGTATTTATATGTCCCATAATATCAACAAGAAATACCAGCAGTGCGACCTTGTCACTGTCTTGAATAAATGTTAAAAATTCTGCAGCTTCTTTGTATTCAAGGACTGCAGGAAGTCAGCTACATCTTCACAGAGATTCCAGAACCTTTCCAACACACGGCCCTTGCTTAACCATCTGACGTCATTGTGAAGCAGCAAATATCCAAATTCTGCAGACATCTCTTCAAGAAAAGAACGAAACAGACGATGCTGCAGAGACGAATTACATCGTAAAAAATTCACTAATTTCACAAGAGTAGACATCACTTCCGCCAGTTCGTCACAAAATTTTGAACAGAGGGCAGACTGATGAATGATGCAATGATAAGCAACAAGGTTGGGCTGAAGTGCCTTCATATGAGTGACAAGTCCTCTATCTTTACCAGTCATTGCTGGTGCCCTGTCTGTTGTAAGGGAAACCATTTTTGTTACATCCAATCCAGCTGCGTGCATAAACTGAGATAATGCTGAAAACACGTCCTCACCGCGGGTCTGTTTTGCTAGCGGTAGTAATGTCAGAAACTCTTCAAAAAAATTATGGCCATCAAAAAATCTTGTGAACATACAGAGTTGAGACATGTCAGATTTATCAGTGGATTCATCGCACGCGAGAGCAAACAATTTAGCCTGTTTAAGATCTGATATTAACTGACCACCGACCACATGAATTTCCCATTGGGATTAATAAAGTATCTATCTATCTGTCTGTCTGTCTGTCTGTCTGTCTGTCTGTCTGTCTGTCTGTCTGTCTGTCTGTCTGTCTGTCTGTCTGTCGAAAGGTCATCTGCACGACGACTAGCAGTACTGTCTGATAATGGTATCTGCTGAATCAGTTCAACACACTTTTTGTCGCTAAACAGAACCGAAGAAGCAGACATCATGCATTATTTAACAACCTCTGCATCAGTAAATGCTTTCTTAAATCTGCCAAGAACCCAAACAATGCGTGGCGAAGCTTCTGTAACATTTGATTGTGTGGTGGTCGCTTTCGTCATCAGCGATGAACTCGCTACCAACGACGACTTAAGGGCGTCGATCTTATGCGAATGGAGCTCTGACTTTGGTGGATAATTCGCATTGTAAAAAAGACCAAAAAATGCCAGATGACCAAACGCAAATTTTACATGCCAAACAGTTTTCAAAAATGCCAGATTTCAGTTATTTGGCATAAAAAATACCAGTTGGCAACCCTTCTACAGAGTAAATAATAAAACAACAATAATTTTGGTGCTTTTATATTCGGACTTTTGACTTATGCAGAAGACAGTTGCGGTCCGCCAAAAACGTCTTGGCGGTCCGGATTGTGGACCGCGGTCCGCCGTTTGAGTACCCCTAGTGTAGGCTATGCTATGCTTATTCTTTGTCAATCTCTTGCAGTGTACAATTTATTATTTATTCCTGTGTTTTTCCATAAAACAATATTTTAATATGCAGAAAACTCAATTATGGGCATTAAATAGGTTAGGTATAGGAGTCTTAAGCAATACTGTATTTTATTATGCAGAAAAAGCTCAAATATGGATATTAAATAGGTTGTGTAATGGAGTCTTGAGGGTTTGGAACGGATTCATTCTATTTCCATTATTTCGTATGGGATAAATTGCTCCAGTCCATAACTGGCTTTCCGGGACGATTTAAGTTTGTGCTGCAGGGTTTTACTGTACTTCAGTTTCCTCAACAGAACACAACTCGGCCCTTTCTCAGCACTCCTTAACGTAATGGCTTATCACATTGAAATGCCTCACTGGCTGATGAAAATTCTTAAGCTTGTTTTGTTTTTATTTGAGGACTAGAGGGGAGATAATTATATTTTATGTTTATTTCAAACTGGTTGATATTTTTTTTCATTTGTGTAAACATGTAAGTTTTCACCATTTGATATTTTCTGCATTGTACTGGCATCTTGTCCAAGATTTGTTTCTGCCTTGTGCCCTATGCTAGCTGGAATAGACTCCAGTGCCCCACAACCAAACCCCCAAACCACGACACTCGTCTGGATTAAATGGGTTAGAAGGTGACATTTACATTTTTTATTAAGTGAACTTTGGTAAAGTTTTCAGAATGCTGTTTTTTTTAACCCCTATGCTGTTGCTTTTATTTTTTTGTTGCTGTTTGTTTTTTGAGCAGCATTACATTATTAATGAGGAGTGTATTGTATTGTACTGACCTTCTATATTGTAATGAAGAAGGGTTGATGGGAAGGGATATGGAGATGTTGGAGTTTATTGTCAGATTGTTTTATGTTTTTCTTAAAGCTTTTTCTGTTATCAGCCTTCTGACCTTGTTCCTTTATTTATCTCATAAAAAAAGATAATGTAGTAGTCGCATTAACTACAGCAACATTTATTTCTATAGCACTATTTCAATACAATGGGGGTAGCTCAGAGTGCTTTACAAAATACCAAATAACAGGTTACAAGAAAAGATAAATTTGAAATCCATAAAAACAGGAAATAATTAATACCCAAAGTAATAGAATAAATCAGTACGCATTTCACTGTACATGGCATAGATAAACAAATAATAGAAAAAGTAGAGTCCTTATATATAAAGTCATTTTTAAGTCTCCAAAGACAAGTTTGATGCTGTGGACAGATGGGTGAGGAGGACAGAAAAATTAAAATAACAACTTTAGGGGAAAAAAAAGAATGTGCCCCCGCTGGGCATTCTACCTAACATCAGTGTGCTTGAGTCGTCCCTTATTGTTTTTTTAGATTTGTCCTAGGAAATCATGTGAGCATCACAGGTGGCTGCTTGGGACTTTGAGCAGAAAAAGATAGAATAGTAGAAATTTGTACGTGATACAAATCATTTCTTTCTTTCTTTCTTTCTTTCTTTCTTTCTTTCTTTCTTTCTTTCTTTCTTTCTTTCTTTCTTTCTTTCTTTCTTTCTTTCTTTCTTTCTTTCTTTCTTTCTTTCTGTAAAAAAGCCAAATTTCCCCCAAATAAAGGTCTGTATCTGATATTTTTCTATATACACTCCCTGATTAGAAACCAATGTCTCCGGAAATCATTAATTTTCAAAGGAAGCCTGTATCACCATATTGTGTGTGGATGAGATACCCATTAAAGCAGTCTGATTATTCAAAAGCAGGTGACTTTTTTGTTTTTTGCAAGACAGGTAAATATTTATGCCCTGTAGATCACCATCAACAATAACCTGTAGTAGAATTTTACAGGAATTTTGACTTTTCTTTAAGATGCTGAATTATGGCCCATTACACTAAGCAGCACACAGAAAAGTAATTTTCTTTAAAATGCTTAATTCTAGCCCATTACACTTTCCCCTACTTTTCTTTTTGTCCCCTGACATCTTGATCTAAAGGCTAGGCCTTTAATTTAGTGCCTAGTGTGTCTGAACCCCTGGTTTTAGGTAATAATCTAATCCTGGGTATGCTGGAATTTTGCTTAACTCTTCTCAGTACGTACACTACTAGTCAAACGTTTTACAACAGTTTTTCCAGTTTTTCTTCAAATTTAATCAGTTGAAGTGCAAGGGATAACTTAAAGTGTTGAAAAGGTAAGCAAGTAAACCACCAGAGGTTTAAATGTAAAGTTTAGGTTAGTAGTACTAGGGTGTTGTACCGTGTTAGTCATTGTGGATGGAATGACAATAAAAGGTGTCATTTTGCTTGACTTCTTATTACATCCATAAAGTTTAGGTTAGCAAGAACTGATAAAAAAGGAGATTTCAGAATATTGCAAATGGGCCTTCTCACATGAACAACTAATAGGTTACAATCTGCAGATGTTTTGCAGCAGTTCAAGTAAATGAAGCCTTGCAAGTTGAAGCAAACACTTCCTCTTTGACTTTTAATGCTAAGGAATGAAGTCCTTTTTTTTTAAGACCCATAGAGATGATAGACAGAAAGCATTTCAGTAAGGTGGCACTAATATAAAATCAGAAAGTAACTGAATTTTAAAATAAGAAGAAATGTACTGAAAGAATGAGAACATTTGACCACTGGTTTCTAATATTCCCGTTTAAAGATGTCTACATTTTTTTTTTTTTAGAAACCAAGGAGCAGTTGTGAAAAATTAAAATCAGTTTCTGCTCCGAGAGGCTAAACCTGCGTAGTGCTGAGCAGAGTAGGCTGTATGGGGACCTAATCAACTTCTCAAAAAAACTGAAAGGCATCAGTAAAGTTAATCCAGCAGAATTCTTTTAGTTAAAACAGTGACTTGGGTACTCCGATGATTCAGTGAGCAGAGCACCACACAGTGGTCCGTGGCGGGATTGCGTAAATGAAAGTAATTGCTTGCCACTGATTAAATCAAGTGTGATCCTGGTGGGCCACAGTGGCTGCAGGTTTTTGTTCTAACATAGTTGCTTAATTAGAAAACAATCCTTGCTAGTAACGAGTCTTATTTAATATCATGACTTATTAATGTTTTAACTTTGCAATGTCAGCTCATTCGTAAATTGTGAACTTTTTTTTTTCATTTCTAATGATATCATCCAAATGATTTAAAGCCTCAAACGTAGGAGTACTTCTCAGTTCTTCACTTTTTTCTCGTCACTTCCCATCTAAGTATTTTATTAAACCAAGCAGTGCATGATGAATACGCACCAGGTGTAAATTGAGACAAGTTAGATGGAGAACTGCTGGTCCCTTTGTCATTTGTATCTTATTGCTAATAAGGAGCTGTTAAAACTGGTGAATGCAGCTGTTTAAGACTAAAATCAGCAAATAAAGGTCCAAAATTGTAACAAGTGAGACAAAATGAATTGTAACAAAATGAAGCAGAAAAGAAAACCACATGGGCAAGTGCTTCATCAGCAATCGGTGACTTCTTGTGAAGCAGTTGTGGTGAGGGGAAGAAAACCTGCATCCATTGCTGCCTGTTGCTCACCCCTGATTTAAAGGGTTTGAAGCTTAAATGGCAAATCAATGAAATTAAGTTAATTAGCAGCAAAAACTGTTCACTAATTAAGAAAATGGTTAGCATGAAAACCTGTAGCCACAGTGGGCGCCCATGATCAGAGCTGAGTTGGGCACTCCTGGCTTAAATGAATGCAGTTAGTTCTGCTGCTTAACCAACATGGTAGTCCTACAAGTAAACAATAGATGGGCAGTTTTTAAATGAAAAATCATGACAAGGGTGGGTCTTCAAAAACAGAGAAGTGACTGAAGTGTGCGCTCAGAAAATATCACCCTGAATGCATCAAATTTGGAGTCGCAATGACTAGTAGTGATGCCACCCCAAAAGCACACTGTGGCGAGGTCCTTGCAAATGCGCCACAGTGGTGGATATGTGTTGAGACATATTGGGGCAACCGAAAAATGCTGTCCATACCAGTTTTGTGCAGTATGCCAGTACTGGAAGAGTTTTTAATTTTAATTAAAAGCAAGTAACAATCCATGTAATCAAATCAAACCTTAACAAAACCAAAATTCAACCCCAGTCAAAAGAAAGTGAGGAGAGCCAGCCAACAAAACAGATCTTTGAAGCAGCAAGGAAGGAAGAATATCCTCCATCCATCCATTTTCCAACCCGCTGAATCCGAAAACAGGGTCACGGGGGTCTGCCGGAAGCCAATCCCAGCCAACACAGGGCACAAGGCAGGAAACAATCCTGGGCAGGGAGGACCTGGGAAGCGAACCCGGGTCCCCAGGTCTCCCAACTGCGAGGCAGCAGCGCTACCCACTGCGCCACCGTGGAAGAATATCCTTTCCCGCCAATATCAAAGTCAAAGTAAACTTTATTGTCATCTCAACCATATACAGTGGAGCCTCGGGTCACGACCGTAATTCGTTCCAAAACTCTGGTCGCAACCCGATTTGGTCGTGACCCGAAGTAATTTCCCCCATAGGATTGTATGTAAATGCAATTAATCCGTTCCAGACTGTACGAGCTGTATGTAAATATATAATTTTTGAAAGATTTTTAAGCACAAAAATTGTTAATTATACCATAGAATGCACAGTGTAATAGTAAACTAAATGTTTACTTACTACTTCTGTAATGTTTACTTCTTCTGCTTGCTCTCTCTCGCTCTTGCGCTCTCACTCGCTCGTGCTGTTGTTCTCTCACGCTTGTGTTCTCGTGCTGTCGCTCTCTCTCGCTCGGTCACGTTCTCGTGCTCTCGCTCACTCACTGCACAGGAAATGCACAGGGAGAGACTGAACATGTGCGGAAATCATCGGCGCATACAAACCGGAAGGGAAACTGGCTTGTTCGTCACCTGAGTGTGTGGTTGTGAACAGATGCAAAAGTTTGGCAAACTTTTTGGTCATAACCCGATTTGTACGTGTTCAGAGACGTTCGTGACCCGAAGTTCCACTGTACAAGTATACAGATAAACGAAATTGCGAAGCTCGGGGTCCACCGTGTAACAACATGACGTGCAAATATTAAATTAAAGATAGAATTAAAATTTAAAAATTTAAATTAAAACACAAACAAGACAAGACATTGTGAAAAGACAAGACAAAGAAGTAGTAGCAATATTGATGTGTAGTTAGCAATATGAACATTGATGCAATGTATGGTATTTGCAATCTAGATACATAAATATAGTCAGTAGATACGTAATATAATAATAAATAATAGATATAGATAATGCAGAAATGATCAGTGTATGATAATAGTTGTTTAAGACGTGTGTAAACAATGACCGGTCAGAATGGTTCAGATATCAAGAGTGTCAAAATACTTAAAAGTCACTATGAGATTTTCAGTTCTTCTCTACCTGCACACTCGTCTTCACAGGATAGTGGCTCGTATGTATAAAGTTCTGTTTTTAGAGGTGGTTGAGGCCGTGTGGAAGACCCCAGGGGGCAGCCTGGTGTTAAGGAGTCTGACAGCTTGAGAGTAAAAACTCTTCTGCAGCCTGGCAGATCTGGCTCTGATGCTGCAGTATCTTCTCTTGAAAAGTCCATGTGAGGGGTGTAAGGGGTCCTGCACAATGCTGTAGGCCTTTTGGACACTGCGTTTGTAAAATATGTCCTGTAGTGAAGGGAGAGGCACCCCAATAATGTTCTCTGCTGTCTTCACTATCCTTTGCAGGCGCTTGCGGTCAGATATGTTGCAGTTGCCATACCAGGCCATGATGCAGCTGGTCAGAACACTCTCAATGGTGCCTCTGTAGAACATGGTGAGGATGGAAGGGGGAAGACTTGCTCGCTTTCAGCCGCCTCAGGAAGTGTAGTCTCAGCTCGGCTTTCTTGATTAGTGATGAGGTGTTGTGTCCACGTAAGTTCCTCAGTTATGTGCACACCGAGGAACTTGATACTCCTAACAGTCTCCACATCTAAACCGTTGATGCTGAGTGAGGATGTGGGCAGGATGTGATTTTCTGAAGTCCACGATTATCTCTTTTGTCTTGTCGACATTGAGAGATAGATTGTTGTCTTCACACCATGCGGACAGCAGTTCCACCTCATCTGTGTATGCTGTTTCATCATCCCTGGTTATCAGTCTCAGCACTGTCGTATCATCCACAAACTGGATGATGATATGGTTGATGTTGTGCGTGGTTGTGCAGTCGTGAGTCAGCAGGGTGAAGAGCAGTGGACTAAGCACACAGCCCTGCGGCGCTCCAGTGCTCAGTGTGATGATGCTGGAGGTGTTGCAGCCCATTTGAACTGACTGGGGCCTCTCTGTCAAGAAGTCCAGGACCCAGTTGCAGATGGTGTTCAGGCCCAATCTGCTCAGTTTTACAACCAGCTTTTGAGGGATGATTGTGTTGAAGGCAGAGCTAAAGGATTATTAAAAAATGTTATTGATTAGATCCTGACATATTTTAAAAACATTTGAGAATTTGTTTGTTTTTTTTTCCAATCTCTTGATAGTATAGGATATCAGTTACCCTCTGACTTAAAAGTGCTGGGGTGGGATTCTTCTAGTTGAGCAAGTTAAATCTACATGCTAGTGGTGATGTAAAGGCCATTATGATTTGTTTGTTGTCCTTCTCCACTTTCCATGTGGGAGTCCACCAAACACAGCTGTTCATGACTTAAGAGTGATTGTGACACCAAGGCTGTCTGAGAAGGATTCAAAGATTTTTGTCCAAAACCATGTTAATGTGGTGCACACCCCTGGTACTGGATAAGTACCTGAAAATTCCAAAATTTACAACGGTGTAGTACCAGTGTTTTTGGTACTGGATGTAAATGTCAGGCTTTTTCTCAATGTCCACTTCCCCTCTTACTCAGGATCTCACTATGCCCACCCCACAGCCCCCCTCCCAGTGAACTTAGATGTATTCGGAAGTGAACAGGCTCCTCCCACCCCCTTATTGCTTCAACGTGCTCTGGACTTCACATCCTGAGCCAACTTCCTCTTAACTCAAGTACCCAACTGAGGGTCAGAAGAATTTTAATTTCGGCATTGTTAACAGTGACATAACATGTTCTTCAATTCAGAATTCTGTGTTTATGTGGAGTAAATGTTCATTAAAAATGCATTCATTTGCACTGGTCACACATTCCCCAGAGGGCAGTAAGCTTAAGAAAAAAAAAAGGGTTGAAAATCCCTGGCGGTGTTAATGGCACAGATGGCGTTTGAGTGGCATTCCATTTGGAACCAAAACTGAAACAATAAATACTACTTTATGTCCAGTAGTAAAGTAAAATATTGTAGGATTATGGAGCAAACTACAAGTCAGGCAATCTTGTCAATTTTTTAATAGGATTTTATGAAATACTGGGGTACATTAATCGCTACTAACCAAATGAACTTGGAAAAAACATAGAAATGTAGAAAAAGCCCACCTTCAGGGAAGTGAAATACTAAAAACAAAGTTGTTCAAGGTAATTCAGAGAGGCGTTATCTTTTTCCTCATAATCTCCAAGTGAGTTTGTGCTTTTTTGCTTTTGTAACAATACATTTGGGTCCTCCTTTAGACCTTTTTGACTAAACCAGGGGTGGGCAGATTCAGTCCTGGAGGGCCGCAGTGGTTGCAGGTTTTTGTTCCAACAGTTGCTTAATTAAAAACCAATCCTTGTCAATTATTTAATTGCATGGTTTGCTAGTGCTTTAACTCTGCCATGTCAGGTCATTCTCATATCCTAGATTTATTTTCCTTTCTAAGGATATCATCCAAATGGTTTGAAGTCTAAAACAGATAAGTAATTCTCAGTGCTTCACTTTTTTCTCTTCACTTTCCTTCCAAGTATTTAATTAAACCTAATAGTGCATGATAAATACACACAGGTGAAAATGAAAACAAGCTAAATGGAGAAATGCTGGTCTCTTATGTCATTTGCATGGTATTGCTAATTAGGAGCAATTAAAAACCAAGACTACAGCTGTTTAAGACTAAAATAAGCAATAAGGGTTCAAAATCTTAACGAGCGAGACAACTAAAGTGAAGCTGAAGTGTTACTTGAGCAATAAGGGCTTCTTATTAAGCAATTGGGTTGGAGCAAAAACCTGCAGCCACTGCGGCCCTCCAGGACTGAATCTGCCCACCCCTGGACTAAACCAAAGTGACCTGTTTTTGCTGCTAATTAACTTCTTTTAAACTCATTTTAGTACTTATCGTCACGAAAAACGATGGGGCCGCCGCCCTTGTTTCTTAATTTTTGAAGTTTAAATTATTAGACTGACCTACCCCACCCACAAATAATTAACCTTAAAGTTAGTGGGGGTGGAACATAGTTGCCTGTAGGTCCCTAATGTTAATGTCCCCTTTGGGTGCCTAATGTTAAAAACGAAAATTCGATTTGTGTCACGATAATATGAAAGGGTACTAGCTGTCCGTTTAGTACACAAGTACCCTCATTTTTATTGACTTTTGTTATTTAAGATTTGTTTCTTCATCGATCCTCAGAATTGCTTTGTTTCTTTCCTTAGACAGAAATGAAGTGTGAAGTGAGTGAGCTAACAGAAGATCATCGAAGTCGGGGCCTCAAACTCCAACCAGCTGCTTCATTAGGCGCGGAGTTTTGTTAATTAAACCCGTTCATTAATTCCATGGCTTGTAACTGCTCTCATTGTGGAATAGTGGACCTTTCTGAAATTGTGGATTTTCTCTTTTTTAAGAGCACTTTTGTAGTTCTAGGGTGTTGTACCGTGTTAGCCATTATGGATGTAGCAAGGAGTCGAACAAAATGACCCCTTTTATTGGCTAACTAAAAAGATTACAATATGCAAACTCTCGAGGTAACTCAGGCCCTTTCTTCAGGCGAGATGTAAGTAAAGAGGACTTTTAAAATGTTTTGTAGACCTGAGCAGATCAACGTTCCTGAGACCTTCATATTTCTTCATTTTCAGGTATTGTATGATGAACACAGTTTGCTGCTCATGTTTTGACTCATTTTCTATTTCACTATTGTTTGGCAGCTAATCTATATGTGTGTGTATATATATATATATATATATATATATATATATATATATATATATATATATATGTATATATATGTATATATATATATACAGTGGTGTGAAAAACTATTTGCCCCCTTCCTGATTTCTTATTCTTTTGCATGTTTGTCACACAAAATGTTTCTGATCATCAAACACATTTAACCATTAGTCAAATATAACACAAGTAAACACAAAATGCAGTTTGTAAATGGTGGTTTTTATTATTTAGGGAGAAAAAAAAATCCAAACCTACATGGCCCTGTGTGAAAAAGTAATTGCCCCCTGAACCTAATAACTGGTTGGGCCACCCTTAGCAGCAATAACTGCAATCAAGCGTTTGCGATAACTTGCAATGAGTCTATTACAGCGCTCTGGAGGAATTTTGGCCCACTCATCTTTGCAAAATTGTTGTAATTCAGCTTTATTTGAGGGTTTTCTAGCATGAACCGCCTTTTTAAGGCCATGCCATAGCATCTCAATTGGATTCAGGTCAGGACTTTGACTAGGCCACTCCAAAGTCTTCATTTTGTTTTTCTTCAGCCATTCAGAGGTGGATTTGCTGGTGTGTTTTGGGTCATTGTCCTGTTGCAGCACCCAAGATCGCTTCAGCTTGAGTTGACGAACAGATGGCCGGACATTCTCCTTCAGGATTTTTTGGTAGACAGTAGAATTCATGGTTCCATCTATCACAGCAAGCCTTCCAGGTCCTGAAGCAGCAAAACAACCCCAGACCATCACACTACTACCACCATATTTTACTGTTGGTATGATGTTCTTTTTCTGAAATGCTGTGTTCCTTTTACGCCAGATGTAACGGGACATTTGCCTTCCAAAAAGTTCAACTTTTGTCTCATCAGTCCACAAGGTATTTTCCCAAACGTCTTGGCAATCATTGAGATGTTTCTTAGCAAAATTGAGACGAGCCCTAATGTTCTTTTTGCTTAACAGTGGTTTGCGTCTTGGAAATCTGCCATGCAGGCCGTTTTTGCCCAGTCTCTTTCTTATGGTGGAGTCGTGAACACTGACCTTAATTGAGGCAAGTGAGGCCTGCAGTTCTTTAGACGTTGTCCTGGGGTCTTTTGTGACCTCTCGGATGAGTCGTCTCTGCGCTCTTGGGGTAATTTTGGTCGGCCGGCCACTCCTGGGAAGGTTCACCACTGTTCCATGTTTTTGCCATTTGTGGATAATGGCTCTCACTGTGGTTCGCTGGAGTCCCAAAGCTTTAGAAATGGCTTTATAACCTTTACCAGACTGATAGATCTCAATTACTTCTGTTCTCATTTGTTCCTGAATTTCTTTGGATCTTGGCATGATGTGTAGCTTTTGAGGTGCTTTTGGTCTACTTCTCTGTGTCAGGCAGCTCCTATTTAAGTGATTTCTTGATTGAAACAGGTGTGGCAGTAATCAGGCCTGGGGGTGGCTACAGAAATTGAACTCAGGTGTGATACACCACAGTTAGGTTATTTTTTAACAAGGGGGCAATTACTTTTTCACACAGGGCCATGTAGGTTTGGATTTTTTTTTCTCCCTAAATAATAAAAACCATCATTTAAAAACTGCATTTTGTGTTTACTTGTGTTATATTTGACATTTTGTGTGACAAACATGCAAAAGAATAAGAAATCAGGAAGGGGGCAAATAGTTTTTCACACCACTGTATATATATATATATATATATATATATATATATATATATATACATACAGTGTGTGTATATATATATATATATATATATATATATATATATATATATATATATATATATATATATATATATATATATATATATACAGTGTGTATATATATATATATATATATATATATATATATATATATATATATATATATATATATAAAAATACTGTAGGTTGAAATCAACCCTAACCCACCTCCTTTTGGGTAGGTTGGGGGGTGATCTTGTATGCATATTATCATCCATTTGACACTTGGAATGACCACCAGAGGGCGAACTGGATGTGACTGCCAGCATACTTTATGTTTGAGCAGCAC
This sequence comes from Erpetoichthys calabaricus, assembly GCF_900747795.2. Taxonomy (NCBI): domain Eukaryota; kingdom Metazoa; phylum Chordata; class Cladistia; order Polypteriformes; family Polypteridae; genus Erpetoichthys; species Erpetoichthys calabaricus. The sequence continues at coordinate 6,222,115 of NC_041399.2, read as the reverse complement.
CACCGCCCGCCTGTTGCTTTTCAAATTAAATCGAGTTGGCCGGTTCTGAGTGTCAATTGGATGATAACATACATACAAGACCGCAAGACAGGCACATTAGTGAGTCTTCATTGTTTAATTTATTTTTAAAGATTTTTTTTTTTTAAATTATATTTTTCTCAAACAATTTAACGCTGGGTATTTCAGCTATGTTAGCTAGTGAAGGATAAAGAAACAATTAAGGGGCCTGAGTCTTCAAGAGAAAGTCGATTCCAATGAATTCAAAAGAAGTTAATAAGCAGCAAAAACAGGTCACTAATTAAGAAAAGGGTTAGAATGAAAACCTGCAGCCACTGTGGCCCTCCAGGACTGGAGTTTGAGAACCCTGGTCAAAACTATGAGAGTAGTAATTCATTGTATCTGTCATCTCCTTTTTGCTCATGGACTGTGGACCAGCAAGTAATTCTTTTAATTCTAAAAAAGGTGGTAATCGCTGTTTGCCAAGAGAGGTGTGAATTGAAGAAAAACTTCAAACTGAAGTGCTGCTTTCTTAACGTGTCAGTTTAATCCATGTGGTACATGAAAAATCACAATTTACAAGTGAATGTTCATTAGTTTTACTAACTTACTTGAATCAAGTAGCAAGTCACTGGTTTGTATGAGATTGTCCTGCTGGTGTTGAACATAAGACTTGACCTTATTCTGGATGGGAAAGCAGTCCATTACTGAATACCTTCTTCACCTTCACTAAACTAACCTGCTGTTTGAGCAGATAATGACAAAACTGTGGACTTTTATGATCATCATGCTGAGTCATAGAAGTTAAGACAATAGGCAGCTGCAGGGGTTTTCACATCAAAGAAAAGGAAGTAAAGTTCAATCCACAAGGGCTGTAAAATTAAGATTCAGTGACTCTGCATTTAATTTTCTTTATTTCTTCGCAGAGTAGAATTGGGGGTAGTCATCTGTTGTTTAATGACCTTCCGCTTTAAGGTCCAACACATTCTGCATTCAGGAACACCCTCCTCTGCACTCTGTTGTTTCATAAGACTGGTTATTTGAGAGTTTGCAACCTTTCCTTTAGGTCGAATGACTCTGTCTGGTCATTCTCATCTGACCTTCCTCATTTCATTCACATGGCACTGTCATTAAACAAGCTTGATGCAGTTTACACAAGGTTACTAGATGGGCTATTCATGAGCTGTAATAGTTAAGCACAGCAGTTACTGGTTGCAAATTATAATACGTTTTAAACTACAACTAACTGAACAATAAATTAAAAAAAAAAAAAATTCTGTAACAATTATGATTGATAGATAGATACTTTATTAATTCCCAAAGGGAAATTCCCATACTCCAGCAGCAGCGTATTGATAAAAAACAATAAATTAAAGAGTGATGATAATGCAGGTATAACAGACAATAACTTTGAATAATGTTAATGTTTACCCATTCCCCCTGACTCCCCCCCACAGTGGTGGAACTGTACAGTCACATTGTGTGGGGGAGGAACGATCTCCTCAGTCTGTCAGTGGAGCAGGACGGTGACAGCAGTCTGTCGCTGAAGCTGCTCCTCTGTCTGGAGATGATCCTGTTCAGTGGATGCAGTGGATTCTCCATGATTGACAGGAGTCTGCTCAGCACCCGTCGCTCTGCCACAGATGTCAAACTGTCCAGCTCCATGCCTACAATAGAGCCTGCCTTCCTCACCAGTTTGTCCAGGCGTGAGGCGTCTCTCTTCTTTATGCTGCCTCCCCAGCACACCACCGCGTAGAAGAGGGTGCTCACCACAACCGTCTGATAGAACATCTGCAGTATCTTATTGCAGATGTTGAGGATGCCAGTCTTCTAAGGAAGTATAGTCGGCTCTGTCCTCTCTTGCACAGAGCATCAGTATTGGCAGTCCTAATATGTAGCATACGTGTTAATTTTAGTTTTGTGTATGTGCGTTTTATCTATTGTTCGGTGTTCTTGAGTGTTTAGAAAGGCGCCTACAAATAAATAAAATGTATTATTATTATTATTATATTTACGGTATATATACAGACATTACTTTTAGACAACAATGAAACCGTACTTTTAGACAACAATGCAACCGTACTATATGGACAGAATACCAGCTTCTTAAGGACGCACAGTGATTACATTTTAGAGACATTCTTGGTCGTGAAGAATATGATTACAGCTGCAGATGAGGAGGAGCTGTTTGAGATGTCTGTTGTAACGATTGGACCTCTGGGCCAGGTACCAGCTTTGAGGAGGGCAAAGGTGATTGGACCAGTCTCTTCAGAACTTATACAGTTCATACGGGTTATCTATTATAAAATAAAAAATTCCTTGGGACGAGATGAGACTTTTTTTTTCCAGCGACGAGACGTGATCTTTTGAAGAGAGACACTTTCGTGTCCCGCGAGACGGTCAAGTCACATCATACTTACAACCTTTGGAAGCACGTCCCGTAAGATGGTGACTTTTGCAAGTCACGCCCTACTTACAACCATTTTCCATCAAGACCACAGTCATCTAACCTCTCAGTTGTTGGAATGCTTTTGTCAGAAACACTTCATGTGCTCTCAACTCTTTAAAATTTTAGATGTTCTAGATGACACGTCAACGACTAAGCGAAGAAGAAAGAGCAGCGCGTCGAAAATGAGACCCCAAAGAGTTGGAGAGAAAAGAAAGCAAAAAATAACAAAAATAATCTATGTGCAAATTCTGAAAATAAGGAAAGTAATAATCAGCATGTCCCGTGAGACTAGACTTTGTGCCAAGAGATTTAACCATGCCCGAGGCCAGAAAAAGACAAAGTAGAACGTCGTAAAGAATTCAAAAACGTTGGCGTGATACACATGCAGACCAGGTTAGAGATGATGAAAGTAGGAAAATTTGAAAGTCTCAAAAAAAAAACAATTATAGTAAAGATCGCATTAGCGCAAACAAACGGAAAATATTACTCGGTGAAATAACGGAACAGCGAAAAGAGATCGAATAGTGTCTGAGGGAGAAGAGAGTGACAAAAGGACAGCTGCTGTAAAGGCTTTTAAACGTTTGAAGCACTGCACGAGATGCAGATCACATGGCATGGCAGCAGCAGCAAGACAGCAGTTGATCGAGCAAAGAGGAGGTAAAAAACAAACAAAAAACTGTTATTTGTTTCCCATTGTATCACTGTTTAAGAGGGGGTTTGGAGGAGCGACCGCGTCTCCTTGGGGTGCATTCAGCCTCCCTTTTCACAATGGCGTGTAGCGCTGGCGGGGTTGGGAGGAAGGGGGGGGGTGAAGGGGTTGGCGAGTGAAGCCCCCTAGTATTAGAAGATTATTGGTTGAGCAGTGAATAGCAACCTGTAGAGGACACTCGGGGTTGAAATCGGGAGTCGATTGCAGCTGATGTGCGGATATTTTTTACGTGCCCAAAGAGTTCAATTTTTGTTTCATCAGACTTCTGCTCTCCGAGTCCTTTAAACTGTCATATTCCTTTTATTCAAGAATGGCTTCTGTCAAGCCCCATACCATAAATGCCAGGAAGCATGGAAGCACCTGTCCACAGTTTTGAGTGCCACGGCAATGCTTGCAAATACTTCTACTGTATGAACGAGAGATTTCTGTTTATTTTCAATAAACTTATAACCTTTTCTTTACACACATTCTCACCTTATCCTTATGGGATACTGAGTGTGGATTAATGGGCACAAATGAAAAATGTACCCATTTAAAATGAAATCTACAATATAGTGAAGGGGTCAGTCCCATTGTTCATTTTTAACGGTGTACTCTGTTGTCTTAGTTTTGTCTTTGTCAGGCCATTCTCAAAACTTTGAACAATAAAGGAAGTTGATGTCTAATTAGACCAATTGTTTTCTGACCATTCATTTTGTGACGCTGAAGCCTCTAAGTCTTTGGGTCAGGGGCAGATATGCTCTTTTTGCGCTTTATCATCCAGGAAGACATACGGGCAGCTTCTTTAAAAGCACAGGAACAATATCTAGATTTTTAATTTGTTTTTTCCTGTCTGTCCATTCTTTTGTTCTGATTAGATTTGTTTTGTTTCCTTCTGTGACCCTTGTGTATTATCAAGTGAGTATGATAACGTAGTAGACATAGTAGAAGGTTTCTGAAGTTCTTCTTAGCCATTTGTCAAACTGTGCTGATTTCCATGCCTGAATATATTCCATGTGTTAAATAAAGGTCAGTTTTGTATTACCACGTATTAAAAAGACTCAAGGTAAGAAGCACACACAAGTGCTGTTCGGTTCTGCCATTCCATTATTCAGGCATTCATTTATGGCAGAGTCTAGAAACGTTTGTGTACCTGGTAGATGCCTGGCAAGTGCTTGTTACACTGTGATGTGTTTTCCAGAAAATCTTTTATAGTAAGATTACACTCTGAGCTTGTGCTTATAGGTGCCATCTCAAAGGATTTTCTTATCCAATAGAAAACAGCATTGATTGGAATAAAAATATTTATAAAGTATATCTCATTATGGGAGTCACTGTGGCCCAGCTGTTACCACAGCCACTTCACAGTTGCAGAGTTTGGTGTTCAGCTTACAGTTTGTGTGTTCTCTCTGGGTGTAGGTGTGGCTGATGATTACGTACATACTGGCAGGGGTCTCCAACTCCAGTCCTGGAGAGCTACTGTGGCCGCATATTTTCATTCTAACTCTTTTCTTAATTAGTGACCAGTTTTTGCTGCTTTTCTTCTTCTTTTCTTCCTTTTCATCTATGCATTGTGCCATAATTTCCTAATTAATGCTGTCAGTCATGTGACTTCTGTGCCAGGATGTTCAGAACCTTAAAATCGTAAACAAAACAGAGAATCTTGGCTATTTTATAAGAATCCTCAGTTCTGTGAGAGCTGTGCAGTGCAGACTGGCAGTGAATTGAGTCAAACTAAACTTTTTGTTTTGTTTTTTTCTTTTCTAGGCTAAAGTTGCAGTCAGTGATATGGCCACAGCCTCCTCAAGAGCTGAAAGCAGTAATAGCCAGAATGGGAAATCAGAACTGCTTGCAACTGGTACGTATTTTGGGTTTCGTCAGCATTCTGAGCTAACATTCTCTGAGGACTGTTGAATGGAAGTGAATTGATTTATTTTTTTTTTTTGGTTCTTAGTGAAATAACAGACTTTCCTGCTTCGCGCAACAAAACAATCCATTCAATTTTTATCTTGTTCTGCCTTTAATTTGTTATACTTTAGGAAATATGTACTGAGTTTGTGCCTAATAGATTTAACTGTGGTGTTTCTGTTCACACTGCAGTGCCAGTGAGAGTTTTTCGGAAGAGAGTGTCAGTCATTCAGTCAGTCATTCTCTAAACCTCTCTCTATATAAAAAAGGCCAACGATTTTATGTCACTTTATTTTTTTACGCTTTAAATCAGGCTTATTTTAAAACCTACATATATATCCATCCATCATCCAACCTGCTCTATCCTAACTACAGGGTCACGGGGGTCTGCTGGAGCCAATCCCAGCCAGCACAGGGCGCAGAGCAGGAAACAAACCCTGGGCAGGGCGCCAGCCCACCGCAGGGCACACACACACACACACACACTAGGGACAATTTAGGATCGCCAGTGCACCTAACCTGCATGTCTTTGGACTGTTGGAGGAAACCCACGCAGACACGGGGAGAACTTGCAAACTCCACGCAGGGAGGACCCGGGAAGCGAACCAAGGTCTCCATACTGTGAGGCAGCAGCACTACCACTGCGCCACCGTGCCACCCCTGGAAGAAAAAAATAAATAAAAAAGTTTAAAGGTATATAGTCAGTCACAACTTAATGATATGGACCTATTTTAATGGTTCATTCACACTTTATCCCAGTGAGTGTCATTTGAGTTACAGGACAGTTAACAAAAGAAGTAGCACAATCCCCAGAGTTTTATTAGTAATGAAAGAATAGCAAATGTTGTTTTACACTAAGAAAGCTATTTTTTTATTTTATTTTAATTAGAGAATGTTAATATGGTTACTGATTATTTTAAAGGATGTACTGTGAATGGTGTCTATCAGCAGTCATGTAAAATTCTGCACATCGTATGAAGTTCATGCTGATATGACCTTCTTCATGCGCCCTATCGTTGAGATAATCGGCTTATCGACTTATAAAGACTTCTTTCAATGTTATCCTCACTTTTGCCATCAAACTCTGGGGGATCAGTGGAAGTGTTTGTTTGTTTCCATGCTCTGCACACATAACCAGTAGCACACCACTATATTGACAACTTTGTTACAATATTTTGAAAGGTATAAACATTTAATGCCATTTTCGATACCACAGGAGATAGTGATGGAGAGGGTTGCACAAGTAAGTTGAAGTTTTTTTTTTTTTTTTTAATCATAATTCTACAATATACGTTGGGGGAAATGAGTATGTGATCCTCTACAACCCAGCCAGAATTCTGGCTTCCACATGTGGCACACAGATTACAGTCATAGGTACTCCTGATCTCAACTCATGATGTGTATAAAGCACACCTGTCAACAGAATCAATTTCTTCCATTCCATCCTCTCCACCACCACGGGCAACACCAAAGTGCTGTCAAAGGACGGTAGGGACAAGACCTGCACGAGGCTGGAATGGGCTACAAGACCATCAGCAAGAAGCTTGGTGAGATGGTGACAACTGTTGGTGCGATTATTTGGAAAATGGAAGAAATCTAAAATATCTGGAGCTTCCTGCAAGATCTCGCCTCATAGGGTGAGGATAATCATGAGCAAGGTGAGGGATCAGCCCAAAACTACACAGGAGGAGCTTGTTAATGATCTGAAGGCAGTTGGGACCACCACAGTCACCAAGAACATTACTGGTAACACACTACACCGTAACGGATTAAAATCTTGCAGTGCCTGCAAGGTCCCCCAGCTCAAGAAGGCACAGGTACAGGGGGACCTTGCGGGTGCTGCAAGAGCCAGAATTCTGGCAGGGTTGTAGGGGATCAAATGCTTATTTCACTCAATGACATGCAGATCAATTTATAACTTTTTATTTAATGTGTTTTTTTTTTTCTTGATTTTGGTTGACATTCTGTCTCTCTCCATTAAAATGAAGCTACCATAAAAATGAGAGACTGTTCATTTCTTTGTAAGTGAGCAAATGTACAAATTCAGCAGGGGATCAAATACTTATTTCCCCCACTGTAGAGATAACAAGATTCTTCTTGAGGGAGTTTGTTCAACCGCCGCCGATACTATCACACGTTCAAAAATCAATACAATGGCAAAAAATAACAGCAGTGCAGTCTTCACATTAACAGTAGTGTGAAAATTTTAAAGTAATGAAAACCACATTCTTCTTGAGGAAGTGCACACATTTAAAAAGCTTCTAACACTGTTGCACGTTCATCCATCCATCCATCCATCCATTATCCAACCCGCTATATCCTAACTACAGGGTCACGGGGGTCTGCTGGAGCCAGCCAACACAGGGCACAATACAGGAAGCAAACCCCAGGCAGGGCGCCATCCCACCGCAGGGCACACACACACACACACACACACACACACACACACACCCCCCACACAGCAAGCACACACTAGGGACAATTTATAATCGCCAATGCACCTAACCTGCATGTCTTTGGACTGTGGGAGGAAACTGGAATACCCGGATAAAACCCATGGCGAAACAGGGAGTAAATGCAAACTCCACGCAGGGAGGACCCAGGAAGCGAACCCGGGTCTCCTAACTGCGAGGCAGCGGCGCCACCCACTGTGCCGCCCGTTGCACGTTCACAAGTCAGCAAATACCACTAGTGCAAGTAAAGTAGTGCAACCTCCTATAAACATCACTGTAGCCTTAAGCAGTGCAATGGTGACCCCCTCAAGGACTTTCAGAGTTCTGTTTGACACCACAGCATAGTAGGTAGAGTAAATGTTTAAGAGCAAGGAACCAAGTATATAAAGTGGCTGAGTATAGTTATTTTAATGGTTTGTCTTTTATGTGTCTCTGTCTTGGTTGTGTACTAATGAAATATTAGTGTTATTGTTAGTATTATTATTATTATTATTGTTAATATTGTAATTTATTTATGTTAGGTAGAATGCCTAGAGGGGGCAGGGTGGTCTCGTGACCTCTGAACCCCTGCAGATTTTATTTTTTCTCCAGCCGCCTGGAGTTTTTTTTTTTGTTTTTTCTGTCCTCCATGGCCATCGGACCTTACTTTTATTCTATGTTAATTAGTGTTCTCTTATTTTAATTCTTACTTTGTCTTTTTTTCTCTTTCTTCATCATGTAAAGCACTTTGAGCTATATTATTTGTATGAAAATGTGCTATAGAAGTAAATATTGTTGTTGTTGTTAATATTGCAATATTATGTATACACCATATTTTATAAATTTCTTTGTTGATAAGATCTCATTAGAGCATTTAATGTTAAAATAACATGTGTGCATTCTAAAGAGGATAAATTAAAACACTTTCTGATAAGTGGTAAATTTTAAAAACCCTGTCAATAAAGTTTAGTTTCTGCTTTCAATGAAAGAACAGCCCCAGTTAACAAAAATAACATGTAATACACACACCTTTAAACTAAGAATGCAGGCTCCAGGAGCAAAAAAGCACAGAAAGCGGCTTCATGTAAATTTTACCAACAGACAAATCAAATCATGAACATCTAGCAAAGGTACATGAACACAAAAAGATGAGAAACAATCATTCTTTAATGTGCTTGCAATAAACCAAAAGAAGGCAGTGAATTCCATGGAGAAAATAGTGTCTTCATGATGGATAATTGCACTTTCTCTGCTTATGAATGTTGAAGTTCTTGCTTTTTTGAAGGTTCACGTTTTCAAGTGTCATATTCATTTGAAGGCTGCAGTTCACCTGCTTTTTTAAGCAACTGTTCACACATCTTAACAGAATACTCCACCCAAAAGTGTTTTTTAAATGTTGCTTACCCTGTGTAGTTTCTAGTGGTGGCTGTAGAAAATGTTTATTTCAATGTTTTTGAATGTGTGAAGAAATTACTTTGAATATTCACACTCAACAGGGTCCTGCAGTGACCAGTTCTGGACAACAGCAAATGATGATGTGAACACATCGAAGTGTAAAAGAAAAAACAAAATTCCCACTTACCGAATATACTCGCGGATAAGTCGGGAGTTGATTTTATCGTGTAATTTCTGGTATTTTATAACGTCGTATAAGTTGAATCCGGAAAACTCACGCTATTGGTCCAAGAGATTATAATATGCTAATGCCCACCTGAGAGAGTAACCACGAAGCACACGGCCTTTTTTTCTATGTGGGTGCGGCAATGCACTGTATCAGCGTGTGCTCCTAATGCCGACCTGTTGTGCCTATGTGACCACATGGTGATACCCGCACTATTCTGAAGTGACGTTTGCACTGTTTTGTGTTTTTTGTATCTCACACCCTCATACACCTTTATCATAAGAGCATCCTTTATCTACGATGGAGTGTTTGATCAGAAGAATATAGGAAGCTGGTTTTAAATGAAACGTCATTGAAGTGGCGAAAGAAATTGGTAACTGCGCTGCTGCAACAAAATTCAATGTGTCTGAGAAACTGGTGCGAGATTGGAGGAGGCAAGAAGATGAAAAAAAAATTTAAGTGTCGCATTTTTGAACGGGTGTACAGGTCGGGGTCTGATTTTATGATCGATTTTTCAGGTTTCAAGACCCGACTTATATGTAATTCGTATGTAATTATCGGTAATTCGTGTCACATAATTCACATATCCAATATCCATTTGTGCGGTCAAAACGTGCCAGATGTATGCATTTGTGTGAATATATTATTAAGAGTTACAGTACTTCCTGAAAACTCTGCATTGAATGTAAAGCAGGAAAGATATCATTCCCACAATACTGTGCATTTTGCTTAACGATCTGCCTCTCCCCACCCCTCACCATTCATTGATGAAGAAACTGGTCCTCTAGTCAAATGCAGAATGAAGGCTGAAATTAAAATAATGTTAAATTTAAAATTTGGTTTCTCTAAGGTAGGAGAAATTTGGAAGGAGAAAGCATCAGGCGTTTGTGACGTTTGAAATTTGTGTAACTTTTCCATTAAATATTACTGTACAGTAAATGTTATTAACCAGCTGTTGTCTCCTCCATAAACTGATGGAAACGTAAATCTCACAACAGTGAATTTTGCAAATGTTATAAAGTGATTTTCTGACCAACCTGACTGTGTGACTGCATGTATCCAGAATTATCATTCTATTTAATAATTCATATAGCAATGATGTAGTAGTTAGCGCCCTGCCCGGGGTTTGTTTTCTGCCTTGCACCCTGTGTTGGCTGGGATTGGTTCCAGCAGACCCCCGTGACCCTGTAGTTAGGATATAGCGGGTTGGATAATGGATGGATGGATGATGTTATAATTTTTGAATATTTAATAATTGATTTTAAGTAGTATTTATTTTTCTTTTACTGATCAGAAAATGTTAGTGAATAAATTTAGTACATGAACATGGTCAGGTAAGAAGGTAGACCATAATGATACTGTTTTGTGGCACTTGGTGCCACGGCCCACCTGCCAAGTTGTTTTGCCTGCCTGATGGAGGATTGCAGGAATCGTCGGGTAGAGGGGTCCGTTCATCAGATTGGCTGGCCCAGCGCTGTTTCAGCTGTAAAATGGCCAAATGGGGGAGAGGCCGCTTGATGGCCGAGGTCTCGAGGACTCTAAACAAATCCAAATCATATTAAGTGATATCATCTACTGTTAAATTCTGGTCCATACTTGTAAATTTTTTATTTTTATACTGTATTGAGGATGTGTTCTGTTCTGTGTATTGTACTGTTTTGTATTGACCCCCTTCTTTTTGACACCCACTGCACGCCCAACCTACCTGGAAAGGGGTCTCTCTTTGAACTGCCTTTCCTGAGGTTTCTTCCATTGTTTTTTGGCTTTCCAAGGGTTTTTTTTTTGTCGTCTCATAGAGTCAAGGCTGGGGGGCTGTCGAGAGGCAGGGCCTGTTAAAACCCATTGCGGCACTTCTTGTGTGATTTTGGGCTATCCAACAATAAATTGTATTGTATTGTGGTTTTTTATGAAATCCACACTGAAAACCCTTCCTGTTTATTATTTCACTGAGGAGAGGGGAATCCTCTTCTCAGCTGCATGTGAAATTCAAGCCCTTGGGTCATATATACTGTGCAGAAAATGAATAGACCATCAAAAATATTTAATGTTCCTTTGCGTATTTCTAAAACTCTCATGCAAACATCAAATTTTCATACTTTTTATTTTAGTCAAGCAAAAAGGGAACAGCTTAAAGTGTGCGATTTTTTTTTTTTTTTTTAACAAAAAGCAGAGGAAAGAAATAAAAATCCAAATTTCACATGCTAAAATCATGTGAGGCAGTCCACACCTCAACATTGCTTTATATTCTGCCCACTGCTCACTAAACACAAGTTTAGATTCTTGGCACCATACCTACTATTGAGACCCCTAATCTTTGTACATGGACTGAAGCCCCATCCAGAGTTGGTTTCTGCTCTGGATCAGATGCTACTAGGATTTTGTGGCCCCCTGATTCTATGATGGATGTGCTTTTTTTTTTAAAGCTTACAGTTTATAAGATTATAGCTGTCCACGTTTTGAAAATGGCAACTATAAACTCTGTCCTTCCATTTCTTTTGAAAAACAGCTCAGTCCAGGTAGCTGGTGCAACTTTCATATAAACACCTACATTACTGTGGTGAGTCGAAATAATTTCACCCCAAATTATGAAATACTGCAAAATGTACCAAAATTGTGATTTTTTTCAAATTGAGCAATTTGTACAAATAGAAAAGCACTACATAATACAAAAACAATGAAATTAGGGCCATTCAAAATCCTAATTTTTCTTACATAGTTTGTCTATTCCAGATTTTTTGATTTCATTCTTTAATTTTGTACAGAATTTTGCTTGTTTATGGTTTCAGTGTTCTACTGTGAAGATTTTTTTCATCCAATTTTATCTACTGAAATGTTAATAAAATAATACTATAATTAAATGACATTCATTTTATTACTATTAGCAGATCATTTTATATTAGCATTTTCAAATTTAACAGTTGAGGAAACATACAGTATTTAGGAATAAAACCAATTCAGTGGAATTTAACAGAAAAAGTATGAATCTTTGCAATTAAAATTATCTTTTCTCCCACCCTCAAGTGATGCATGTTCCTTCTCTTTCATTTGTCAGTTTTATGTGCCAAGCTTAAAAGGAAGAAGAACTGGTTTGGAACATCGATTTATGTTGAATTAGCTGCTGATGGAGAAACCAAGAAAACATCAAAATCTAGCAGTTCTTCAAATCCAAAGTGGGACGAACGATTAGCAATGTAAGAATTTTGCTAGTTTTTTACTTTTTTTTTAATTTAATAATAATTTTGTACTGTATATTCTAACAGTGGGTTAAATTACCTTTTTAAATTAATTCTTATTTGCAGTGCATAGTGGATGATACTTTTGTTTAAATGTAAGCCAATTTAGGGTAAGTAGTCCAGTATGATATCCCCAATTTAGGTGTCTCTACTTACTGTTAGAATTTTGAATGTTGTTTCCCATTGTATCAACATACTTGAATATTTTAATGTCCCCATTTTTTGATCACGGTGTGTTGCTATGTGCTTTTGTACACAGTGTTTCACCAGTTCTATTCTAAACAGACAATATCTGACAAGTCACCATGTCCTGTATTTATAAACCTCTTAGAGCCTTGGGAACAACATTGGTCCTATGTCAATGCACGTTCTCTCTTGTGGTGTTAGCCATACATACATGTTGCAAAAGATTAGCTGAAGCGAAAAATACAACCCCCCAGACAGAAGGTGACTAGCTGATGACTTTAAAATTAGAAGGGACACTAACCCTTAAACCGCTGGAACCGGCTATAGTCGGTTCCCAATGCAATTTGACAGCACACCGGAGCCGAGGATATTCGGCAAAGTACATTTGTTGAATGCAGCAACCAGCTAAAGTCGGTTTACAGTGCAATTTGGAAGTACGGCGGAGCCAAGTATATTCTGTGACGTACATTCATTGAATTCCGCAACCGGCTAAAGTTGTTTCCCTGTGCAATTTGTCAACACGCCGGAGCTCAGTATATTCGGGCGACGTAAATTCATTGAATGCTGCAACCGACTATAGTCGTGTCTCAGTGCAATTTGCCAGCACGCAGGGGCCAAGTATATTCGGTGATGTACATTTATTGAAGGTTGCAACCGGCTATAGTCGCCTCCCAGAGTAATTTGCCAGCACGCTGGAGCTGATCTGTCAGTACTGTACATTCGTTGTGCAGCCAGCTCATAACCATTGCCGGCCCCAGTAGAACTGCAGCATAATTGTCCCTGGGATTCAGCTGCTGCACTAGACTAGCCTGCAAACATCAGCGCTTACCTCTGTGTGCTTGCTTGCAGCCCATTCAAGCGCAGTTGGCGATTTACTGAATTTCATCAATGGCGTCAGTTGCACCTCATACATATAATCATAGATTGTTGCAGTAGTTTTGTTTTATAGTTTTTACAGTTCATTGGCAGTATGAAAGAAAAAAATGTGTTCCATTAAAATTTCACATTTTCTTTGTGAATTGTGACGTTTACTTAAAAAGTGCACCAAAAAAGTATTTGGCGTCCAGGGGTGCATTAACCCCCAAGTACAGTATGTGGCAGTTTAAGGGTTAAAATTCTGCTTGTCTGAGTTATATATTTTAAATGAATACTATGAACACCAAACAGTTTAGTTACATTAATATTCATTAATTTAATTTAACACAATTTAAATATGTTGACTACACACTCTTGCATTATATAATTTACTTTCAATTAATTAAAACTTTGTTTTTAGAATTTTATTTTCACATTTTAATTAATCTTGTGATTCATCTGTTCCCTAACCACAGCATTCATCTACTTTACTATAAAATAAAATACTTAAGGTCTAAGTGTCCAGTCTCTTTCAGCAGTTTTATTGGTCAGTTTGGCTTTGGTGTGATTGGTCAGTTTGACTTTAGAAGTGACAAATGAGAACAGCAGGAGAGAAAGGTGCCTCAAAAATAATGGCCAAGCCTGAGAAGCAGGTATTATGGGAACATGCTCGAGATGGGAACTGCCAATCAAGAATGGAGGAAAGGTCCTGAAGATGCACATAGGCCATATTTTTTATTGTTCTGTTGCTGGTCTTTGATAGGTACTGTGGCTAGTTATTAAGTAATTTTTACCAGGTAACCAATTACACCAAGGTATCTAACTTATCACATAGCCTCCTATTGTCGTTAGATGTGGTGGTGTAAGCTGTGCAGTAGGATTACCAGATTATCTAAGGTAAAGTTCACCCAAAGCCATTATCATAACTACACAAATCTTTGACATTTAAAGTACTGTTAAAGCTGGTCTTTATCTAGTTTCAGAGAAAGACAAATGGACGGGGATTGCAATATCCTTACAAAAATAATTAAACCTGTGCTAATAAGGCTCTTTAAACCACCAAAAAATAACATCAAACTCCTTAAACATTCTTAAAGAAATATCCTAAAAACAGCACTCTGCGCAATCCTATCCCCACATCCCTTCAGAGAATGTTAAAAAAAAAAAAAAAAAAAAAAGACACTGATTTGGAAACACTGCTATTAGAGGTGGGCGGTATGACCAAAATTCTATATCACGGTATTTTTCTAAATTCTGCCGGTTTCACGGTATTAGACGGTATTTTTTCCCCATGCATGAGTGGATGTTAACCACATTTTCCACTGCAATTACTGCAGTAGACTGGCTAAGAATAACCTATTAGACTGTTATGAGAATTGTACATCGTACAAAAAGACATTTTAATGTGCACACAAGTATTAATCCAGGTTTGCATGGCCCCATAAAGTGATAGTTTTCAAGGGGGTGGCACTAAAGAGAAGGAATCACATTGCATCACAGATGCAGTCAAAATATAGAACCTTTTAATTGAACAAATTTTGCAAAAGCTTAAACTATGATTTTGACAACATATTTTCAACCATCCAAAGAGGCATTTAGACTTAGTAAAATATCCAGAGGTGTTTGTCAAAAGTTGGATTGCACTGAACACGTCTTAGAAAAGGAATAAATAGTAAATATTTTTTGTAAACCAACTACACTTTTCTGTTAATGTTAACAATCTCTGTCCACTGACACGTTAAAGTGACTTTTTAAACAATTTTACCATCATTAAACTGCATAATATTTAAACTAATAAATAATAACAATAAAATACATAATAGTATTACTGATAGTTGCACCATTACTTCAAGGCTTCAAGCCCAGGTGTATTACACAGTATTCACCAAATTAAAATAAAATAAAACAAGTGCAACTTGATGATGACATCTTACCAACTGTACCATCTTTTAGGCAAACTGCATTAATATGGACCTTGCTTCAAGCTAAGCTATATACATAAATAATAGAACTGCAACTTGCATTTATAATGCTATTTGTGGTATAGCCCTATGGAAGCGCATTAGGGCCACACGGAAGAAAAAAACAAACTATATGCCGAGAATAAATTCGACATGTTGACTTTATTCTCGACATTTCCACTTTAATGTTGACGCTTATGTCAAGATTAAAGTCGACATTTCCACTTTATTCTCATAGTTTTATTTTATAATTAAAGTAGAATTTAGAACTTCATCCTAAAATCAATGTTTAATTTACTAGATTTTCTCAAACCCCGTCATAAGTTAATGCAGCACATCAAATACTTTAAGTGTTCCCCGACCCAGTTGTTAATCACTACGCTTCTTAAACTGACTTCCTCCTCACTAAGAGCAGGCGCCTGCAGCAATCACCGCACAGAATCCATTCACTTCATGATATTCCTGCTCTCTACCAAAACCCCAGTTCCTATCTTTCCTTTTTCTTTCTCCACATTACCAATCACCACACGATAAACGTCTTTGTGAAATTAAAACTAGTTATTAACTTAGCCGACGGAGTGTTCAGAACTTTAAAAATATCTTTGTTATACATGTTTAATTATGCCATCCATTCAGAGTTGCGCCCATCTCTGAACGAGTCGCCAGCACATCGCAGGATGAATATGAGCAAAACCTACACTAGCAAGTACAAAAACAAGTACAACTTGGCTTGCAGTATTATCCAGTAGTATAGAAACAGTATTTACACATCTGACCTTTTAAAACTAAAGTATCTCCAGGCGACGGACGTGACTCCTTTTTTTCGGCAAAAGTTCTTTTGTTCAACTTTACTTTTAGTTCAGTTTCGGAATGCTCTCTGTCCATTTTCACCACGCGGCATACCTATGCTACGGCCCACTATTTGGTGGTGTAGCAGTGAAAAAGAGCCCTAGTGCAACAAATCTGTGTTTAGCGGTGTAGCAGTGAAAAAGGTCCCCACTTGAACAGTTTCCCGCTGCGCCACATTCCGAACGTCGTTTAGGCAATTTAAACCGGTGCTGCGGTATAAGAAAATTCCATATCATAAAAAAAATAAAAAACGGTTTTCGGTGTGAACCGGTATACCGCCCAGCACTAACTGCTATAAACATGATTGGAGATTCTATGCCAGTGAAATTCATTTGCTTTCTATAAACATAGCTAGACCTAGAATCCCACAAAATTATATCATTTATTCTAGAAAAGGATACGTAAAGCCTACCAACATGCTCATTTTTTCATATTGAGTAAAGTGAATATAACAATATGAAAAACATCTGTGTTGCATAATCCACAGGTCAATTATCCAGTCATATTCTCAAAATGTATAAAACACTTGTTAAATTGTTCCTGGAAAAATTCACACATCATAAACCAGAAACTGAAGCAATTGGGGATTTACTTTTTGAATTGAATACGAGACTCTTGACTAATGAATGATGGGGAGAGGCGGATCTTTTGCTTGGCGTGTTCATTTAAAGCAAAGAAATTCGTTCACATCTTTTCTTTGTAAATTGTACTTTTTAATTTGACACTCAAGACAAAACCCAGGAATCTTTTTTTTTTTTTTTTTGAGTGTGTGGAATTTGCATTTTCTTGATAGACAGAATGCTTTTCTGTCATTCGTGAAACTCCTTATTTATTCCTTTATTAATTTGGTGGTATTGTGACATAGTGATTTGGGGGGTATACATCACCTTTACAGAATTCTGGGCTTGAATCTTATCTATGGAGTTTGCTCATTCTGACTGTATATGTGTCCCTAAAGATATACTGTACAGATTAGGTTAACTAGCACTTCTAAACTTACCCTGTGTGAGCATGGGTGTGTGTGTGTGTATGTTAGTGGGCCTTATGATGGACTGGTGCCCTGTCTAGTTCTTCAGTGATATGTTTAAGCTCCTTGTGACCCTGAATCAGATTAAGCATGTTTGAGAATGGAATATTAAGATAAATTGGTTGGTTCAAGCCTTGCACCCAAAGGTATTGGCACAGATTCTTGGTTACCCTGAACTGGAGAAAGTGATTAAAAATGAAGAGAGATAGATGGGTGAATAAGTATGTATTGCTTATTCAACCCCTGTCCATCGCAGGGCAAACTCACATATACCATCCACACAGTAGGCCAATTTACTGATGCCAATAAGTTCAAATTGTATCACAAAAAACAGAACAAAATACATATTTCAAGCCTTATACCTGTGGGTGACCCAGTCTGTTAATCATATGACATCTGATATCAACAAATTACTTTTAGAATATTTTGTTTGGAGTGCACACCATCTCAGAATGTGGTGACATTTCACCAGTTATCATGACAGTGACCTATAGCTTACAGCCAAAACAATACTGTAGTAATTCTACAGCAAATCCCTGACTGTCCTTGAGTAGACCAGACAAAACACAGACTTAAACCCCGTAGAACAGGGGTGGGCAAAGTCGTTGCTGGAGGGCCGCAATGGCTGCGGGTTTTTGTTCCAACCCAGTTGCTTAATAAGAAGCACTTATTGCTCAAGTAACACTTCTGCTTCATTTACGTTGTCTCGCTCGTTAAGACTTTGAACCCTTATTGCTTATTTTAGTCTTAAATAGCCGTATTCTTGTTTTTTTTTTTTTTTTTTTTTTTTTGTTCTTTATTTCGCCTTATACAATTTCTTGTATTAGGAATTTGTTCGTTTTCGCATACCCCTTGGGGTCAGAGCGCAGGGTCAGCCATTGTACAGCGCCCCTGGAGCAATTACAGGTTAAGGGTCTTGCTCAAGGGCCCAGCAGAGTGGGATCTCTTTTGGCAGTGACGGGGATTCAAACCGGCAACCTTCTGGATACCAGCACAGATCCTTAGCCTCGGAACCTCCACTCTGCCCCATTTGAATCGCTCCGTTTTAGCAAATGACAAAAGAAACCAGCAGTTCTCCATTTAGCTTGTTTCCATTTACACCTGTGTGGATTTATCATGCACTGTACGGTTTAATTAAACACTTGGAAGGAAAGTGAAGAGAAAAAAAGTGAAGGACTGAGATTTACTCATCCATTTTAGCCTTCAAATTTAGATGATATCCTTACAAAGGAAGATGACTTGACATAAGAGTTAAAGCACTTAAAAAGCCATGAAATTAAATTATTGGCAACAATTGTTTTCTAATTAAGTAATTGGGTTGGTACAAAAACCTGCAACCACTGTGACCCTCCAGGAATGACTTTACCCACCCCTGCTGTAGAACATGTGTAGAGAGACCTGAAGACGGCAGTTTACAGATGCTTCCCATCCAATCCAACAGAGCTTGAGTGGATCTGTCGAGAACAATTGGAATAACTACCCAAAACATGGTTTATAAAGCTTATATACACTAGTGATGGATTAGTACTAAAATTTTGACTTCGATATTGATACCAGCTTTCAGATTTCAGTACCAAAGTGGTTCTGAAGTAGATCTATAATAATAAAAGGCAAAGCCCTCACTGACTGACTGACTGACTCACTGACTCACTCATCACTAATTCTCCAACTTCCCGTGTAGGTGGAAGGCTGAAATTTGGCAGGCTCATTCCTTACAGCTTACTTACAAAAGTTAGGCAGGTTTCATTTCGAAATTCAAAGCGTAATGGTCATAACTGGAACGTATTTTTTGTCCATACACTGTAATGGAGGAGGCGGAGTCACGTATCGCGTCATCACGCCTCCTACGTAATCACGTGAACTAAAAACAAGGAAGAGATTTACAGCACGAGTCACACGCGGGAACGAAGGTAAATGACGTTAATTTTTGACTGTCTTTTAATACTGTGTAAGCATACATATTAACACATGTGCAATTAAACGTGTGCATTTACGGGGTGATTTCTCAGGCTTAAAAGCTCACCTTTTATCAAATGCGGGAACAAAGGTAACTGACGTTGTTCACTGTCTTTTAATACTGTGTAACCATACATATTAACACATGTGCAATTAAACGTGTGCATTTACGGGGTGATTTCTCAGGCTTAAAAGCTCGCCTTTTACTAAAAAGGTAAATGCAAAACTATTTTCAATCGGTTTATTGAAACGCTCCCGTTAAGGATTGCAATAACATATTCGCGAGATAAAAGAACGAAGTAGGGGGAAATGGAGGAAGAGCCGCGAACAGCTAAGAGCAAAAAATTAATTAAACAATTGAGAACGGAGCGAGTTAAGCATACAAGCATGTTCATAAGGGAAACAAAGCACGGTGTAAAACGTAAGTTTCAATTAAGTTTATAGAAACGCTCCCGCTGCGGATTGCAATAACATATTCGCGAGATAAAACTTTAATGAGAAGACACGAGGTATAAACGAACCACACGCCGTGGCACAACGTTAGGGGCAACAGTTTCAACCATTCTATGATCTGCTTCTCGCAACTGAAAGACGGCACATGGCGGATGTTTGCCGACTTGCTGACCGCAACGTTAGGGGCTTCAACTATGGCGCTGACGCCACATCTCAGTGCCAACACTTTGCAGACTGTACTTAAAAGACACGCCCTACTCACTGGACAGTTAAAAACACCAATCAAACTAACGATGACATCAAGTATTACCCAATCCAAAGTAGGAAAGGAGGCATCTTCATAAAATGCGTGTGGGATGATTTGCATGAGACGCTGCTTTAAAAAAAAAATGATAAAAAAAATACGGGATAAATCCCGTCCAGTATTGATTCAAAACGGGACGCGCAATTTCATTCTCAAACGCGGCACGATTCCGTATTTTAAAGGACGGGTGGCAACCCTACAGTGCCAGGTAACCACCCATACAATCAGATTGTGATTCAGACTAGGAATGCAATGAATGTAATTACCCCGATCTACATACAAGGCGAAAGTCTTGCAACATTCAAAGATGATGGTTTGGGATAAGTACACCATACAACATAAAAGAGCTTATGAAGCCTTGAACCGAAAAAAGCAAGATCTCAGAGATCGGAAAAAAAAAAAATAGGAGGTAATGTCGTTTTACTCGCTGTAGATTTTAGTCAAACATTACCAGTTATTCCACGAGGGAGACCAGCAGATGAACTCAACGCGTGTTTAAAATCCATGCTTCTCCCACGGTCGGTTATATGTCGCGTGTTCTCGGGTAGGTGCACCAAAAAATTTATACATTTAAGCATGTAATGGGCAAACAAAAAATGAGGTATACCCGAAGGCACTGCAGTAGTACTTCATGTAACTTTACTTCTTAAATGTTAATGTTTTACTGTTTAATAATTTATACGCTTCTTATATGTTGTTCAAATTCTTTTATCAAAATACCACTGACAGCGCAATGCACGATAACATGGAGTGAATACACCATATGCATCTGCCCACGGCCGCCCTGCTGTGCGCAGATAGGAGTTGATTCTACTATAAAATAAAATAAAGATTAAAACAGTAAAACAATCATCACCCATAAAGCGTGTGTGTGTGTATATATGTGTATATATATATGTTATGTGGATGTGTATATGTGTATATATATATATATATATATATATATATATGTGTGTAGATATGTATATATATGTGTATATGTATATGTATATATATGTTTATATGTGTGTGTGTGTATTTTATATATATAAAACACAGCAACACTCATAACAATGACAACACAATTACATTGACAATCATGTTACGTTATTTTTAAAATGTTTCCTTTTTTTTTCATAACCTCTTTAACACACTACTTCTCCGCTGCGAAGCGCGGGTATTTTGCTAGTAGTGGATAACTCTAAACACCCCCCCAACCGAACTGACTTGCTTCAGCCGCCCTAGTATGCCACACCATCATGGGTGGTGGTCCCGGTGAAATCTCAATCGCATTGAAGCCTGTGGTTTCATTTCGGGAAGTCTGTAGAATGGATTGAGAGGAAAGCTAATGTTAACTTCCTGAAATGCTGGTACTGTGCCATTTTAAATTTTGGGTTTTTTGGTTCTTTTCCTCTACCAGTATACCAAACAACTCAAGACACTTACCAAATACTAGAAGCTGGAGTTGTTTTCAAGGACCTTCTACAAAGTACTGAATTAAGGGTCTAAATATTTCTATGAATGAAAGATTTCAGTTTTTGATTTTTAATATATTTGCAAACTTTTCTGAAGACATGTGGGTTATTGAGCATAGACTGCTGGTCAAAAATAGCTAATCTATCCTTTGAAAATTATCCAGGTATCTACAACACAAAGTGTGTGGTGATTTGAAGGGGTTTGAATTCTTTCTGAATTTGCTATTCCTAAAGAGGACAATTTTTTAAATATATTTACATGGAACTACAGAAAGCTGTGTTTGTACATTGTATTTGTTTTTCCCTCCTCTAGGAATGTAACCCCTCATACCAAATTGGATTTTAAAGTATGGAGTCATCACGCTATAAAAGCAGATGCTTTACTGGGAAAGGCCACTTTAGACTTAACACAGGCTTTGGAATTGCACAATAGCAAATGTAAGTTTTGTTAAGTTTATATTAATGTTTTTATATTTAATTTCATTTTTAATCATTCATAAGCAGTGCAGTAGTTGAATGTACCAATACCATGATTGCTTTGTTTTCTCTTTGTTTGTATTTTTTTAATTACAGTTAACAAAATGTTTAATCTATTCACATTTTTTTGGATTACATTTGTATACGTGTTGCTGTAATGTTTTTGAAGTTATCTTTGATAATAGATAATGGGAATATCTGAAATTTTATATTTGAAAGTTACATTTTTTTTAGTATTAAGTCTTTTTTTCACAGTAAAAATTTACTTATTTAGCATAGGCATGTAAGTCATTGTACGCTGAGGTTGTCAAAAATAAGCTGTTTTTTTCAGCTCTGTCTTTAGACTTCATCCATGTAGACTTGAAAAGAGATGGATGACATGCAAGAGTGTTTTTCTTTTTTTTTTTTTTAAATGAATACTCGATAAACTGTTGTGATGAGAGGTGTAATTCGTTTTAATGCTGTCTGCAACTGTATCTACTTCCTGCCCGTAGCCCATGTTTCCTGAGAGCCTGTTACAATTGAGCAGCTGAAGTCAGATGTTTGAACAGACGGTTAAAGGTGGAAAAAAATAATTTAAACCAGCCATTATCTTGGCACCTGTTCTTGTGTGCTCTAGACTATGATAAGATGTCCATGGTGAAGCATGATTTTAAATTAATGGGTCCTGGGGCATGCAGGCTCCAGTCGGGTGTGGGTGTATGTATGCTGGCACTTGTTCTGAACTTGATTGGGGTGCTTGACTGATCACGAATTCACATTCAAATCCAAGCAGATCAGTCATTCACAGCTTGGAACAGCGAGTGCAAAGTATCAGGTGTCTGATCCAGTATGAGGAAGAAGAGGCAGAGCGCTCGCAATCTCAGTGGAAAAGTAAGCGTTCGGTACTCCAGGGTTGGATCATCTATGCTGAATTTATAGAGGAAGTGGCTACGATGGTGGTGGTGCCCTCTTAAGGCACTAGGGGAGTGTAAAGGAAGATGGAGGGACAGTCAGCTCAGTGCGTCATGGCAGACACAGACAGAGGCAGCCGTGACTAGAGCCAGAGGTTGTGACTATGGCTGCTAGTGTCTCCGCCGGCTGCAAGACCTGAGTAGGGTGAGTCACGGAGTCTGAGAGTGGCAGATACACTGGGTTCAGGAAGGATAAGAGAAAGAACCTAATGACTACATCGTTTTATTCTGTTTTTATCATTTGGATTATGTATTAGATTTGGATTTGGATTATGTATTAGATATTAGGATTATGAATCTCATGGACATCACTGATTTTATGGATTGTTTATTTATTTATTGAAGATCTGTTTATTTTACAGCACACTTTTTGAACATTTTTCTCTGCTTTTAATAAAAGCACTGATCAGTTTGCATCAGCCCCTTTGCTGAATGTGTGTGTCTGGGTTCAGAAAGCTCCTGGTAACAACCAGGGAGCATGGAGGTAACCCGGACCGTCACACAGATGGGATGGGAGAGGTATGACCTGCAAATTGATACCAGAGAGGATTGGACTGGCGGGTGTATAAAAGGTTGTGAGAGTTCATACCATGGAATGTTTAGTTAATAAATATTTTTTACAATCTGTTACAAGTATGTGTGTGTATATGTATGTACTGTGTGTGTGTGTGTGTGTGTATATATACCAGGTGTCTTCAATAGTGAACCTTTTCACAATATTCTAATTTTCCGAGATACTGAATTTGGGACTTTCATTAGTTGTCAGTTATAATTATCAACATTAAAAGAAATAAACATTTGAAATACATCAGTCTGTGTGTAATGAATGAATGTAATATACAAGTTTCACTTTTTGAATGGAATTACTGAAATAAATCAACTTTGTCATGATATTCTAATTTTATGACCAGCACCTGTATGTATAATCACCTTGCCAAAAAAAGCAACCCAGTCGCCATGGCACAGCGTCAGAGACTTCTGTCCAGGCACTGACATCTGAGGTTCAGTCCTCGTAAGGGGATGCAGAAGTGCCTAACCTGATGAGCCCCAAGAAGGGTGAAACACGTGTCGTGTACTCTTTCTATTATTTGACAGATACTGTATCATATCTCTCTATTATAAAAGAAAATCTTGAGACGAGACTATTGCCAAGAGATTTTTTCATGTCCCGCCCTCCTCTCAACCATTTCCGGTTAACGGTCCACGCCCGCAGTCCTCTCACCTCTCATTTGTGTGAATGTTTTTGTCAGACACAGTTTCTGCGCTCTCAGCTCTTATAAGTTTTTACGTTTTCCTCACTTTAAGGTCCCAATAAAAGAAGACATATTATGTCTAAATCTTATTGAAGAATTTCATCCCAAAGGGTTATCAACAGAAGAAATGAGTACACAGGCAATCCTCGCACAGAGAAATGATGAAGTCAAATGAATTAACGCGAAAATTGTCGATCGGTTACACATCAGATTGGTTAAATGCGTATCAATAGACTCTGCTGAAAGAGTTGGTGGTGATGTTGTAGAAGATCGTACTTACAATATCCCGAAGAATATCTACAACCGTTAACACCATCCAGTCTTCCACCGGCCAAATTACTGTTGAAAAAAGGATGTATTGTAATGTTATTGCATAATTTATGTCTGAGTGATGGGCTACGCAATAGGACAAGATTGGTTGTATTAAAAATTGGTCGAACAATTCTAAAGTAAAATTTTAACAGGTGACAAGAAAGGTAATGTAGTACATCTTCAGGGGATAACATTAGACACCAAAGGAGATCTTGATATGCCATTCGTATTAAAAGATTTAGTTTCCCGTTAGAATAGCTTTTGCTATGACAATTAACAAATCACAAGGACAAACATTCGAAAAAATCGGTTTATTTATTAGAGAGAATGAAACGATATTCACTTACGGGCAGTTATATGTTGTGTTATCGGTATGTAACTCCAAACACAGAATCAAAATTCAATGCAATATTAATGAAAAGTTGATTCCAAATATTGTTTTACTGAAGTTTTACAGTAAAAGTGTTAAGTTTAAAAAGTATTTGCGTGGTTCATTTCAAAGCCAAACAGAACAAAAACGTTTAACACAATGAATACTTCTAATGCAACACGAAACATAATTTTTTTTCAATCTATTATGTTTTACTCGCTGTAATGTAAAACAGATCTATTATGTATATGTAACAATTCCCAAGAAAATAACAATCTGTTTAAATTGTACATCTGCTTCCCCATACGTGAGCGATGTAGCACGTAGCGCATGCCTGGGAGGTTAGTGAGCGAAGTGAGCAGTGGCAGAGCCCCCTAGTGTGTGTGTATGTATGTATATGTGTGTGTGTATATATGTATATACATGTATGTATGCAGGACCGCTGCTGGCCAAATGGGTGCCCTAAGCAAAAATTTACTTTTGTGCCCCCTCCCCCAAATATTAGTTAGGCAGCCGTAACAGAGGTGAGGGCGCACGCGTCATCACGTGTGCTTAGCCTACTCTGCGTTCACCGTAAAATGCAATATATACGTTTATATTTTTGTTTATTTGTATTTGTATATTATTAATATTAATTTATTATTATAATATATAAAAACGATTTTTTTGAGCAGCTGGGATGGTGCCCCCCTGGGAGTTGGTGCCCTACACAGACTGCGTACTCTGCGTATAGGGAGCGGCGGTACTGTATGTATGTATATGTGTGAAAGAGAGAGAATTTGCAAACTCCAGGCCGTCTTTCATGTGTTGACTGTCCAGTCTTCCATTGAGCCCAAATTAGTGAAGTGTTGCAGTGGTGGTTGTCCTTTTGGAAGTTTCTTGCATCTTCATTCTGTACTGAAGTCTGCGTCTCCCATGGCTTTTCGTTATCAGCTCTCTTAATGGCAGCCCTCTTAACTGGGTGTGATACATCATTTACTTCAAATGCATATTTTTCAGTTCATATTTTTCAACTTCTACACTATCATCATAACCCTGAACAACAGAAAGCACACACACAGCACCTTTGACAACATATCGTTCACATTTACCATCATCCATTGATGCCCTTGAATGCCAAACCTTATCTGATGTTACAGAAAGGTTTTCCCTTGCATTATGTTATATTTATTTTAAAACGTGTAATGTGCTCAGTGCACACACAACACACATTCATATGTGTAATAGGATTTTTTAGGTGCCTTTGCTGCTGTATGTGGTTCATCATAAACAGAAGCTTGCTGTCTGTCGGATCAGGTTACCGAGAGCACCTCTGGTCTTTGCAGTTTGAAATCACCGCTCCTACTTTGAGCTCCACCTTCATGAGGCATTGGATTGGTTTAGGAATGTGACAGTCAGCCGTCTTAATTGTTTTTCCGCTAAATTTTAAGCACAGTTTAGTCAAGGTTGACTCCAGACATATATATCTGGTTTCAGTGAGACAGGGTGAAATGTGCTTGTGGATACTTTTGCCCTCTTATTGGGAACATTTATGAGAATTTTCAGCACTTTGTTAATTTAAGGTACATACTTGGAAGTTCTTTGACTTTGAAGGCTGTGCAGCATCTTCAAATGTCTGTCGATCCCCTCTTTGAATATCTGTCTGAATATTGTGTTTGAATGCTACCATTTTATTCAAGTTCATGTCAGACCTCTAATGATTATTGCTTCAGTATCTTAAAGAAATGCTTTACTTAGGTTTCCTCCTTGTTTTTTCTTGTTTATATTTTTGTAGTTTAGCCTGAAATAATCTGAAAGATTTAAGATAGATAGATAGATACTTTATTAATCCCAATGGGAAATTCACACATTTATATATGACATTTTTATTTTATTAATATACTAGTCATTTAGCCCGTTACAATAACGGGCGCTAGAACAGTAGTGCATAAACATTAGTAGGAACAGTCTGTATTAAATGGCAAGGGACTTTGACCTCATTCTTTTTGTTGGTCGTATTTTTCTTTCTTTCAGCCTTTCTTTTGTTGATGTCTACTTGCTGAGCTGACCGTTCTTTGTGGGCTGCCGCCGTGTATTGTGTGTCTTTAATTTTCTGTGACAGTAATACTGTCTTGTACGGCTCTATTCAATAAGGGCGCGCACAAAAAGGCGAGCTTCAAAAGGGCGACCTTAATTGAGCACGGCGGATAAAGGCGTTCGTAGATAATTTAGTTCAAATGGCTCTGGAATATGTGAAGAGCAACAAAAGTGCAGATCTTTATTTACGCGCGCCTTTATTCATTGCGCCCAATTGAGGTCGCCCTTTTGAGGCTTGCTTTTTTGAGCGTGCCCTTATTGAAGGATACCGTCTTGTATGTCCGCTGGCTTGTACGTCTGTAATATACCTTTAATTTTCTCTGGCGGTAATACAGGCGTGCGCGTTGGTAATATGCCTTTAATCTCCTCTGACAGTAATACTGGCTTGTATGTGGCTGTAATATGCGTCACTGTATTGTGTACCTTTAATTTCCTGTCGCAGTAATACTGGTTTGTATTTCCGTAAAACGCCTCTAACTTTCTCTGATAGTAATATCACGCATCGCACCGTGCCCCGCGCATGCGCACTTCATCAGAAGACACCCACACATGGACACCTGGACGCACATAGGGATTTTATATATATATAGATGACATTTCTGGAACCCCCACAAACTTTACAAAATGTTTATCTCATTTTCTTTTTCTTAATTTTTTTTTAGTGGAAAATGTAAAAGAAGTGCTTAAGCTTACATTAGATGGCAAGAATGGGGTCATGCAAACAGGGGAGCTGACCATTATTCTTGATGGCTTGACTGTTGACCAGGAATCATTCCCTAACTGCACTACATCAGCAACCAGTAAGTGTGGGATTTTTTTTTTTGGCTTTCTGGTTATCTGATTTTGTTTAAGTAATTGTGAAAGTAAATTTCTTCTGTTTTCCAGAAGTTCAGCAGAATGGCGATGCTGTTCATGAAAATGAAGGTGAACCTTCTTCAAGGGCTAACACAAGGTGATCCATCTCTTTTTACAGAATTTAGGTTATTTAGTAGGCAGTTTTCCCTTGAGCATACACAATTATATCCATGCTTTTTACCCTTTGAAAATGTTTGACTATGTAAATTTTACATCCATTGTTTTTATTCAAAACCAATTTTGTTTTCAGTTGATATTAATAATTTTATTGGTTTAAATGCTAATTTACAAATTTTTAGTCATTAGAACGATTCACTTTAACTACAGACGTGAGTTTATTACCTGTATTTTGTTGATTAATATTCTGCTAGTTTTAAAACAGAAAGGAAGGAAAGAACTTGCAAACAAAGGGCATATTCCTTTAAGTCGGACATCTACTGCATGATTTATAGTTGATGAGCATGTGAAATTTAACAACAGTAGTCGCTGAATCTCTTTGCCTTGGGATTGTCAGATTACACACCTAAGAATCACAGGAGATGACAAATTACATGACTCTATGACAAATGTTTGGCACAGTTTTAAATTTCCAAAATATGTCAAGCTCAGTGCATTCTGACAACCAATTAACATGCTGCCTGAGAGTGCTGGTGCCTATATGGATGATTCTCAGGTACATTGGGGGAAATAAGTAATGGATCCCCTGCTGAATATTTAAGTTTGCTCACTTACAAAGAAATGAACAGTCTCTAATTTTATGGTAGTTTCATTTTAATGGAGAGAGACCGAATATCAACCAAAAATCCAGAAAAAACACATGATAGATAGATAGATAGATAGATAGATAGATAGATAGATAGATAGATAGATAGATAGATAGATAGATACTTTATTAATCCCAAAGGGAAATTCACATACTCCAGCAGCAGCATACTGATACAAAAAAACAATATTGAATTAAAGATTGATAACAATGCAGGTAAAAACACACAATAACTGTATAATGTTAACGTTTACCCCCCCAGGTGGAACTGAAGAGTCGCATAGTTTGGGGGAGGAACGATCTTCTCAGTCTGTCAGTGGAGCAGGACGGTGACAGCAGTCTGTCGCTGAAGCTGCTCCTCTGTCTGGAGATGACATTGTTTAGTGGATGCAGTGGATTCTCAATAATTGATAGGAGCCTTTTGAGCGCCCGTCGCTCTGCCATGGATGTCAGACTGTCCAGCTCCATGCCAACAATAGAGCCTGCCTTCCTCACCAGTTTGTCAAAGCGTGAGGCGTCCTTCTTCTTAATGCTGCCTCCCCAGCACACCACCGCGTAGAAGAGGGCACTCGCCACAACCGTCTGATAGAACATCTGCAGCATCTTATTGCAGATGTTGAAGGATGCCAGCCTTCTAAGGAAGTATAACCGGCTCTGTCCTTTCTTGCACAGAGCATCAGTATTGGCAGTCCAGTCTAATTTATCATCCAGTTGCACTCCCAGGTGTTTATAGGTCTGCACCATCTGCACACAGTCACCTCTGATGATCACGGGGTCCATGGGGGGTCTGGGCCTCCTAAAATCCACCACCAGCTCCTTGGTTTTGCTGGTGTTCAGGTGTAGGTGGTTTGAGTCGCACTATTTAACAAAGTCCTTGATTAGGTCCCTATACTCCTCCTCCTGTCCATTCCTGATACAGCCCACGATAGCAGTGTCGTTTTATATCAAAGTTATAAATTGATTGGCATGTCATTGAGAGAAATAAGGATTTGATACCATACTACCCAGCCAGAATTCTGGCTCCCACAGATTATGGGCACACAGATTACAATCAATCAATCAATCAATGACAGATACTCCTGATCTCAATTTATGTGTGTAAAGCACACCTGTCCACAGAATCAGTTTCTTCCATTCCAACCTCTCCACCACCATGGGTAAAAGACCAAAGTGCTGTCAAAGGACGCCAGGGACAACAAGAGTGTAGTCCTGCACAAGGCTGGAATGGGCGACAGGACCATCAGCAAGAAGCTTGGTGAGAAGTTGACAACTGTTGGTGCGATTATTGGGAAATGGAAGAAATATAAAATGACCATCAATCGCCTTCGGTCTGAAGCTTCATGCAAGATGTTGCCTCATGGGGGTGAGGATGATCATGAGAAAGGTGAGGGATCAGCCCAAAACTACATGGGAGGAGCTTGTTAATGATCTGAAGGCAGTTGGGACCACCACAGTCACTAAGAACACCATTAGTAACACACATGTACAGGCCTATCTTAAGTTTGCCGGTGAACATCTGGGCCTGTACATGTGCCGCCTTGTGCAAGAGGACCTTGCGGGCGCTGCAAGATTTCAATCCATTACGGCTTAGTGTGTTACCAATGGTAATCTCGGCCTTTTCCTTTTTCCATCCTGTCATGATATAACAAACACAAGACCTTAGACGGGTGAGCCTCTCTTCTGTTTCCACCTTTCAAAACATTTGTTTTTTTTTTATTTATTGCATATGCATTGTACTTAACAAGTGAGCTCTTATTGGTTATCAGCTCTCACTTGCACCATTGCCTACTCCAATGGATTAATAAGGTCACATGAGTTTCTGGGGATTTGAAGCTGCACCATTGGTGGTCACAGGAGTGCCCCATACTCGCTAAAATTATGTAAATGAAGGCTACAACTGAAAATCATTAGAAACATTCTGTAATGTGATGGGTCTCTAGTAAATACAGTGCATAAGTTTGGGGTATGAATTTGGGAAATCATGTTTCTCAGATTTCACATTTGTCCACTAATTCCAGAACCTGCTAACAACTAGAACTGTGGCTGACCATTTGTTTGAGTATTTTTCCAATAAAGTCGGAAACCCTGAAGGAGACGTTACTTGGTCTTTAATTGCTTAATGTTTGAGG
Source organism: Erpetoichthys calabaricus (assembly GCF_900747795.2). Taxonomy (NCBI): domain Eukaryota; kingdom Metazoa; phylum Chordata; class Cladistia; order Polypteriformes; family Polypteridae; genus Erpetoichthys; species Erpetoichthys calabaricus. The sequence goes on along the minus strand of NC_041399.2, from coordinate 6,191,554 downwards.
GGCAGTTATTGGCTTTGTTAACCTCCTAAGTAAATAGGGAATTACTGTTGTGCTAATTAATCTGTTTGCTTCACTGGCTGTTATTTGAAACAATTCCAAATGTCTGTTTTTTCCAAGTTCTTTGATAATTGCCTTTGCGCAGCACTTGGTTATGAATCAAAGATTCCAGGTTGCATTAAACATTGCCATTTAAAAATAGGTTGACAGCTCTGGCATGCACAAGGGCATCCTTTAACACTAGAATTACCAGAGCCTACGAAAAAACTCGTAAATCCGTCCCACCTTAAATCGCGTCTTAAATCCGTTTGCACCTCTCCGCCAGAGTCCTTTGTCATCTAAATGTGCTGATAAAGCTACTAGCAGCCAGCTATTCCATCCCCCCACCGACTTAGAATGAACTTCTCTCCTAGCTCAAGCCTTGCCTTGATTTGATTACCTGGGATTGAAGTGGAGTTTTACAGTGGAAATAATTCTAGCGTTATTTGGAATACACGCATTTCATGTGTGTTCCATTTCTATAGTTGGCTGTGCAAACACATTTTTAAAACAGAAACGTTTTTCATATTCTAATAGTAAATGACAAAATGTAGGCATAAACTATATAACGTATGAAGCCTGAAGTCCATATATCAAAGAAACACTTTCACAAAAGGTACAAATAAAAGAACACGTGCGCCTTCATGAAAAAAAAAAAAAAAAAAAAAGCCGCGTTAGCATGCCACATTGACTTTCTTACTACAACCGCCGTGGTGGCATAATGGTATCAGCCCCTGACTGGGAATCAGAGGGTGGCGAGTTCGATTCCGCACGGCTCCACTTCGAAAAATTAACTGCTCTTACTCTTACAATTTTAGAATAACAATATAAATTTGATTTCAGTCTGTAACAGCCGGTGTAACTTATGATACTGGTAAAGGTTAGCTTTTTTTTTTTTTTTTTTTTTTAATTCACTTTTCATTCTCGCAGTCACATTCAGAATCAATCCATACAACCCCATCTGACACAGCTGGTTTCACATAAATAAAAGTGCACTTTTATTCAAGACTATAACCGAAGAATAAAGAAAGCAAGTTACAGTTGGTGGTTGATACAACAGCTTGCGTGGTGCAATGTTAAGAACTGCTGATTTCCGATCCGTGCTATATAAAATCATCACATTCAAATATTAACAGTTCCCACACACCCAAGGTCCGCCATTCCTACATTTACAACATGTGTACTTGTTGCAGTGTACACACCTCTCTGTGCTATGGTTCCTATTACAGTGAATGAGCACCTGACACTGTACTTTCTTCCCTGGGGGAAGCTGAGGTCTTAGAACGGAAGTTTGTTGACGCTGTATCATCTTTTCTTTTTCCATCGCCTTTTCCTGTAAGAAGCGACGACGAAGTTCCTCTGCAAGGTGAGCCATGAACACTCTTCTTTTCTCAGCGGACCCCGTGCATGCCTTATACAGTACGTGTGCGTTCATCGCTGCTAGGTCAAGGATGTTGTAGAACACAGCAACCGGCCACCTGCGTGTTCCTGTGCGCACTGAACAAGCACGCGCCTTCTGGTCCATGATGTCAACGCCACGCTGGGGAAAAAAGAAAGACAAATATATGTGACATTTTGAAGAAATCATTTTATCACCAGAAGAGCACCAGAATACTTCGTCACACTAATATGTTTTTCATTAGCATACCTTCATGTGGTTGTAGTCTGTGACCGTGTTTGTTTGTTTTTTTTTTTATCTTGCCCAATCTCCACATCATGGTGCATTGTGCTGAGAATGCAGACAGACTTCATCTTTTTGGGCACATACACTGTCAGCATGGCACTGGGAGATATAAACACCAGCGTGGAGAATTGTTCGTGTACTGAACTGACTTTAGCTGCAGGTGGAAGTTCCCGTCGCACTTTATTCACGGTGCCAAGCAGAGCTGTATTGCGGTGCAGCAGTCTATTAGCCAGTGAAAGTGACGTGAAGAAGTTGTCTGTTGTTACGGTTCTGCCTTTGTCCAGAAATGGCTCCATAAGCTTTATGACCACAGACTCGGAAAGTCTTTCTCCCGTGGGACGACTGGGATCTTTTCCTAAATAAGGAGTGGCATTGCACATGTACTTTGTCTCCAAATCTGCCGCAATCCAAAAAGGCAGAACCGTAACAACAGACAACTTCTTCACGTCACTTTCGCTGGCTAATAGACTGCTGCACCGCAATACAGCTCTGCTTGGCACCATGAATAAAGTGCGACGGGAACTTCCACCTGCAGCTAAAGTCAGTTCAGTACACGAACAATTCTCCACGCTGGTGTTTACATCTCCCAGTGCCATGCTGACAGTGTATGTGCCCAAAAAGATGAAGTCTGTCTGCATTCTCAGCACAATGCACCATGATGTGGAGATTGGGCAAGATAAAAAAAAAAAAAACAAACACGGTCACAGACTACAACCACATGAAGGTATGCTAATGAAAAAAATATTAGTGTGACGAAGTATTCTGGTGCTCTTCTGGTGATAAAATGATTTCTTCAAAATGTCACATATATTTGTCTTTCTTTTTTCCCCAGCGTGGCGTTGACATCATGGACCAGAAGGCGCGTGCTTGTTCAGTGCGCACAGGAACACGCAGGTGGCCGGTTGCTGTGTTCTACAACATCCTTGACCTAGCAGCGATGAACGCACACGTATTGTATAAGGCATGCACGGGGTCCGCTGAGAAAAGAAGAGTGTTCATGGCTCACCTTGCAGAGGAACTTCGTCGTCGCTTCTTACAGGAAAAGGCGATGGAAAAAGAAAAGATGATACAGCGTCAACAAACTTCCGTTCTAAGACCTCAGCTTCCCCCAGGGAAGAAAGTACAGTGTCAGGTGCTCATTCACTGTAATAGGAACCATAGCACAGAGAGGTGTGTACACTGCAACAAGTACACATGTTGTAAATGTAGGAATGGCGGACCTTGGGTGTGTGGGAACTGTTAATATTTGAATGTGATGATTTTATATAGCACGGATCGGAAATCAGCAGTTCTTCACATTGCACCACGCAAGCTGTTGTATCAACCACCAACTGTAACTTGCTTTCTTTATTCTTCGGTTATAGTCTTGAATAAAAGTGCACTTTTATTTATGTGAAACCAGCTGTGTCAGATGGGGTTGTATGGATTGATTCTGAATGTGACTGCGAGAATGAAAAGTGAATTAAAAAAAAAAAAAAGCTAACCTTTACCAGTATCATAAGTTACACCGCCTGTTACAGACTGAAATCAAATTTATATTGTTATTCTAAAATTGTAAGAATAAGAGCAGTTAATTTCTCGAAGTAGAGCCGTGCGGAATCGAACTCGCCACCCTCTGAGTCTCAGTCAGGGGCTGATACCATTATGCCACCGCGGCGGTTGTAGTAAGAAAGTCAATGTGGCATGCTAACGCGGCTTTTTTTTTTTTTTTTTTTTTTTTTGAATGAAGGCGCACGTGTTCTTTTATTTGTACCTTTTGTGAAAGTGTTTCTTTGATATATGGACTTCAGGCTTCATATGTTATATAGTTTATGCCTACATTTTGTCATTTACTATTAGAATATGAAAAACGTTTCTGTTTTAAAAAATGTGTTTGCACAGCCAACTATAGAAATGGAACACACATGAAATGCGTGTATTCCAAATAACGCTAGAATTATTTCCACTGTAAAACTCCACTTCAATCCCAGGTAATCAAATCAAGGCAAGGCTTGAGCTAGGAGAGAAGTTCATTCTAAGTCGGTGGGGGGATGGAATAGCTGGCTGCTAGTAGCTTTATCAGCACATTTAGATGACAAAGGATTCTGGCGGAGAGGTGCAAACGGATTTAAGACGCGATTTAAGGTGGGACGGATTTACGAGTTTTTTCGTAGGCTCTGGTAATTCTAGTGTTAATAGTATAGTGTTGCACATGTTTTATATGTCCTGAACAGAAGGTACCTTTGTCCCAATAATATTCTGTGCCAGCTTAGCTATCCACAGCAGTGCTTTGTGATTCTGAACTGAACAAGTGTCGTTAAAGGACGCTGTGCAGCCATTGACTGTATACTTAGCTGTGCATCATTAGAGGTTGGTGAGTATTGTTAGAGATGTACAGTCGTCCCTCGCCATATCGCGGTTCACCTATTGCTTCACTGTATCGCGGGTTTTTTAAATATACAGTGGTGTGAAAAACTATTTGCCCCCTTCCTGATTTCTTATTCTTTTGCATGTTTGTCACACAAAATGTTTCTGATCATCAAACACATTTAACCATTAGTCAAATATAACACAAGTAAACACAAAATGCAGTTTGTAAATGGTGGTTTTTATTATTTAGGGAGAAAAAAAAATCCAAACCTACATGGCCCTGTGTGAAAAAGTAATTGCCCCCTGAACCTAATAACTGGTTGGGCCACCCTTAGCAGCAATAACTGCAATCAAGCGTTTGCGATAACTTGCAATGAGTCTTTTACAGCGCTCTGGAGGAATTTTGGCCCACTCATCTTTGCAAAATTGTTGTAATTCAGCTTTATTTGAGGGTTTTCTAGCATGAACCGCCTTTTTAAGGTCATGCCATAGCATCTCAATTGGATTCAGGTCAGGACTTTGACTAGGCCACTCCAAAGTCTTCATTTTGTTTTTCTTCAGCCATTCAGAGGTGGATTTGCTGGTGTGTTTTGGGTAATTGTCCTGTTGCAGCACCCAAGATCGCTTCAGCTTGAGTTGACGAACAGATGGCCGGACATTCTCCTTCAGGATTTTTTGGTAGACAGTAGAATTCATGGTTCCATCTATCACAGCAAGCCTTCCAGGTCCTGAAGCAGCAAAACAACCCCAGACCATCACACTACCACCACCATATTTTACTGTTGGTATGATGTTCTTTTTCTGAAATGCTGTGTTCCTTTTACGCCAGATGTAACGGGACATTTGCCTTCCAAAAAGTTCAACTTTTGACTCATCAGTCCACAAGGTATTTTCCCAAAAGTCTTGGCAATCATTGAGATGTTTCTTAGCAAAATTGAGACGAGCCCTAATGTTCTTTTTGCTTAACAGTGGTTTGCGTCTTGGAAATCTGCCATGCAGGCCGTTTTTGCCCAGTCTCTTTCTTATGGTGGAGTCGTGAACACTGACCTTAATTGAGGCAAGTGAGGCCTGCAGTTCTTTAGACGTTGTCCTGGGGTCTTTTGTGACCTCTCGGATGAGTCGTCTCTGCGCTCTTGGGGTAATTTTGGTCGGCCGGCCACTCCTGGGAAGGTTCACCACTGTTCCATGTTTTTGCCATTTGTGGATAATGGCTCTCACTGTGGTTCGCTGGAGTCCCAAAGCTTTAGAAATGGCTTTATAACCTTTACCAGACTGATAGATCTCAATTACTTCTGTTCTCATTTGTTCCTGAATTTCTTTGGATCTTGGCATGATGTCTAGCTTTTGAGGTGCTTTTGGTCTACTTCTCTGTGTCAGGCAGCTCCTATTTAAGTGATTTCTTGATTGAAACCGGTGTGGCAGTAATCAGGCCTGGGGGTGGCTACGGAAATTGAACTCAGGTGTGATACACCACAGTTAGGTTATTTTTTAACAGGGGGGCAATTACTTTTTCACACAGGGCCATGTAGGTTTGGATTTTTTTTCTCCCTAAACAATAAAAACCACCATTTACAAACTGCATTTTGTGTTTACTTGTGTTATATTTGACTAATGGTTAAATGTGTTTGATGATCAGAAACATTTTGTGTGACAAACATGCAAAAGAATAAGAAATCAGGAAGGGGGCAAATAGTTTTTCACACCACTGTATATATATATATATATATATATATATACTCACTATTGGCTGATGGATGGGAGGCAACCAACCAGAGCACTGTGTTCTGTATCCTGGGCGCTGATTGGCTCAGTGACCATAGCAGTCAGTTTGCTCTCTCGCGCTGTGACTATGCGTTCAGCATCTCGCCTTGTCCACTTCACATCGACGTCTGACCGCTGCACGTAGTGTTGCTCTGCGGTGTTGTGCTTTTGTGAAATTTTCGTAAAAGATTACGTAGGTTTAAGAGTGTAGAAAGTGTTTAAGAGCATAGGAAGTGTTTATAAGAGTGTGGGAAAGGTTTATAAAGCCTTAAAATATATATAAATAATAAAATAAATATAAGGTCGCTACTTCGTGATTTTCATTTATCGCGGGGGGGGCTCTGGAACGTAACCCCCACGATAGGTGAGGGATGATTGTACCATCTTTATTCTAACCTCTGAGGTAAAATTTTAAATGTTGAACCTTCTTGACAGTAGTTGTAATGTGTGGTGCACATCTCTCTGTAAAGTGTCGCATCATTGTTAGTAGTCAGCCTTACAGTATTGTTGTCATTAGCAAATCTAATGAGGGGGCTCTGTTTGCACTCTTTCAAAGTATCAGTACAGCAGTGGGAGCTCAGCATGCTACGTGTGGGGTGTCTAAGATGAGAAGCAGCAGGAAGTCATTCTGGCAGTCTGTACACTGAACCACTTATCTTACTTTAGTCTATGCTTGTATTCTGGAAACAGAATAACTGAGAGGAAGGTCTGACTCGACTGTAAAAAGTGTTATTTGGTACTTAAGGCGCAATAAAAAATACAATTTAGGAGCAAATGCTAGAGTCTTCATCTTGAGATCATAAGGCTCTTCAAGTGGCTCTTATGTATGTTTCTCATGATTTAATGCTTAACTCTTTTAGGGCGGATGTCGACTTTTGTCGACAGGAGGGGTTGAAGGTGAATGTCAACAAAAGTCGACATCCAGGGATAAAGGGCGACAATCAGCTGTTAATGGCGACAAATCTCACTGTCACGTCACCGGCATTCCCTCTGTGCTTGGAGGAATGCTAGACTCGTTGACCCGGCAAATAAACATTGCGTGTGCGTGAGTTGCGAAATGTAAACAAAGGCAAAATGGCACCGACATGTGAAAAGGCAGCGAAGCAAGTGCAGAAAAGAAAACACTTGGCAGACGTTGTTTTGCGCATTACCGCGGAGTCGGACTCTTGATTTTTCAGAATCGGACTTTATTGGCAGTGATCAGGAGATCGAGCAAGAGAGTTAGAAGCAGGCATCAGCTGATCAGACACCAGCCGATGCCGCGCGAGCGGATCTGCTGCCAGTTGAGTGCCTTCGTGCAGCCGATGCATCTACGGCAAGGTTCGCATGGGATAAATACACATACATTGATCCGTTGAGAGCCGATATGGCTACCGGAGTTTACAAGACGGCATGGCTTGCTTTTGGATACAACAGATCACCAGCTGCTGTACTTCAGGCTGCTCTCTCCTAATGCTGCTTTTCAGCTACTGTCAGACGAGACAAACAGGTAGGCAGAGATTTTTTTTGAATCGCGTGCTGCGTTTGCATCGCATTCTCGTTATTCAAAGTGGAAACCCACAACAAAAGACGAGATGAAGCGCGCTGTGGCATTACAAATAGAGATGGGACAGAACTGGTGATATAACTTCAGGGAGCATTGGTCCAAACGTGTTTTGTCCCCTGGTGGCTTAGGTACGTGCTGCTGCAAAGTTTTATTCACTTCTGTAATAAACAGAAGCAAATCCCATGGGGTGAGCCAGGCTATAATGCCATACATAAAGTTCATAAAGTTTCAGAAGATGAAAAGAGGTGACAATACGGTTTTCATGCAGGCAGAAAACTTGGTGGCAGTGGCATGGCACGATGGCAAATGGGTGACTTGTCTCTCTACAGTACACACTAACAATATATGTTAGAAAATGCAGCAACAGACAATTGAAAAATAGGCACCAAAGCAACACGTATTGTAAGGAGTGCAATGTGGCAATGACTGAAATTGGCTGCTTTGAGCGAGATCAGACTTTGCTGTGTAAAATGTATGTGATATGTATGTGAAATCATAGAGAATTCAGGCTCATACAACATGACAGACAGTAACATTTGTCAAAAGTAAATATTTTTTGTTGATTTGATATGTTAAACAATTGTTTTGTGTTCTTTTTTAAAAAATGTTAGTTTTTGGAAAAATATTCAGCCCTGGGAGAAAAGAAACAAAAAAAAAATTAGCCCTAAAAGAGTTAATGTATTGTTGTGTGCTCCAATCTGTTGCTGGTATTGTACCACTGTGCCTAGTCTGCGGAAGATATGCTAATAAGAATGTCATTGTGCTGTATACACATAACAATAGACTGAAACTTGAAACATCCACTTTATAATCGTGAAACGTAGAAATTTCTAGCCCATAGTTGAAGACACAAAATAAAGTAAGTAATACATTAAAAATTGCTTACTTTTAGGTTAGGAGTATCACATGGGAAGTAAGTATGTTGGGCTTGTATTTAGTGGGTCATATCAATAACAGAAACCTTACTGAATAATAGAGTTAAGGAAGAGTACAACAGATGATTCCACATTTTTTTTTTTTTTTGGAAGGACCGAACATTTAAACTGATTCCAAGACTGCAAAGTACAAGTAATGAGGAGACATTGAAGGAGTTTTGCCTTTTCAGCTTAAGCAAACAGAGAACAAGAGCTGACATGATTGAAGATTTCAGATTTCTGAAAGAAATTAGTACAGTGGATTGAGGCTGTTAATTTAAAATGAGTTCAGCAAGAACACGGGGACATAGTTGGTAACTTTTCACCTAGACATTGCGTCTCTTCACACAGGTAACAATAACTATATCACAACGACATCACCCCCTCCCTTAGGGTGGAGGAACACGAGGTGAGACGTTCGTTCCAGGCTGTCAATCCTAGGAAGGCAGCAGGTCCCTATGGTGTCCCTGGACGTGTGTTGTGGAGCTGTGCAGAGCAGCTGGCTAGGGACTTTACAAAGATGTTTAACCTGTCACTGTCCCAGGCCTCAGTTCCTTCCATGTCTGAAATCCTCCATCTTACTCCCTTTACCAAAAAAATCACCCATAACCTGCCTGAATGACTATCAGCCAGTAGCGCTCACCCCGGTGTTGATGAAGTGTTTTGAGAGACTGGTCTGGAGTCGTATTATTTCCTTCATCCCTCCCACCTTTGATGCACACCAATTTACTTACAGGGCTAACAGGTGTACGGAGGACGCTGTTGCTGCTGCTCTCCATGCAACCCTGTCCCATCTGGAGCACCAGGGGAGCTACGCACGTCTCCTGTTTATTGATTTTAGCTCTGCTTTTAACACCATCCTCCCTCACAGATTGGTGTGCAAGCTGCTAGCCCTGGGATTCCCATATTCCACCTGTATATGGATTAAAGACTTCCTGACAGACCGCACACAAAGGGTTAGGTTGGGCCCTCACATCTCCTCGGCCATCAGCATCAGCACCGGCTGTCCTCAGAGGTGTGTGCTGAGCCCCCTGCTCTTCACGCTGTACACACATGACTGCACCCCCGCCCACCACAGCAACACCATCGTCAAATTTGCAGACAACACCACTGTGGTGGAGCTCATCTCTGGGGAGGATGAGTCTGCCTACAGGAACGTAGTGGAGCGGCTGACAGTGTGGTGCACTGACAACAACCTGCTCCTGAACACAAGTAAGACCAAGGAACTCGTTGTGGACTTCAGGAAAAATAAAGCAGACATTAAACCACTTTACATTGGAGGGGACTGTGTGGAGAGGGTGTCAGACATCTGCTTCCTGGGAGTCCACATCTTGGAAGACCTGTCCTGGGGTGTGAACACGGCTGAGCTGGCGAAGAAGACTCAGCAGAAACTTTATTTCCTGAGAGTCGTCAGGAAAAATAACATCCCCCCAAAACTGCTGGTGTCCTTCTATTGCTGCTCTATCGAGAGTACCCTGTGCTACTTCCTCTGTGTGGGGCTTTCCAGCTGCACAACAGCACAGAGAAAAACACTTCAGCGGATCGTAAAGACTGTCTAGCAGATCATCGGCTGCTCTTTACCTTCTCTGGATGAACTGCACAGCTCTCGCTGCCTCAGGAAAGCAGAAAACATCTTAAAAGACTCCTCACACCCTGCTCATGAACTCAGGCAAAAGATAGAGGAGCATCAAAACAAAGACTAATAGACTGAATAACAGTTTCTACCCTGTTACTATTAGGACACTGAATTGCCACCTAATCACCTCCAATGCAGCAGTGCAATAAATGACATCTTGTGCAATACAGGTGCTGGTCATAAAATTAGAATATCATGACAAAGTTGATCTATTTCAGTAATTCCATTCAAAAAGTGAAACTTGTAGATTAGATTCATTCATTACACACAGACTGATGTATTTCAGATGTTTATTTCTTTTAATGTTAATGATTATAACTGACAACTAATGAAAGTCCCAAATTCAGTATCTCTGAAAATTAGAATATCAATTAAGACCAATGCAAAAAAAGGATTTTTAGAAATGTTGGCCAACTGAAAGGTATGAACATGAAAAGTATGAGCATGTACAGCACTCAATATTTAGTTGGGGCTCCTTTGCCCTGGATTACTGCAGCAATGCGGCGTGGCATGGAGTCGCTCAGTCTGTGGCACTGCTCAGGTGTTATGAGAGCCCATGTTGCTCTGATAGTGGCCTTCAGCTCTTCTGAATTGTTGGGTCTGGCGTATTGCATCTTCCTCTTCACAATACCCCATAGATTTTCTATGGGGTTAAGGTCAGGCGAGTTTGCTGGCCAATCAAGAACAGGGATACCATGGTCCTTAAACCAGGTACTGGTAACTTTGGCACTGTGTGCAGGTGCCAGGTCCTGTTGGAAAATGAAATCTGCATCTCCATAAAGTTTGTCAGCAGCAGGAAGCATGAAGTGCTCTAAAACTTCCTGGTAGACGGCTGCGTTGACCTTGGACCTCAGAAAACACAATGGACCAACACCCCAAACCATCACTGACTGTGGAAACTTTATACTGGACCTCACGCAACGTGGATTCTGTGCCTCTCCTCTCTTCCACCAGACTCTGGGACCTTGATTTCCAAAGGAAATGCAAAATTTACTTTCATCAGAAAGCAGCAGTCCAGTCCTTTTTGTCTTTAGCCCAGGCGAGACGCTTCTGACTCTGTCTCTTGTTCAAGAGTGGCTTGACACAAGGAATGCGACAGCTGAAACCCATGTCTTGCATACGTCTGTGTGTGGTGGTTCTTGAAGCACTGACTCCAGCTGCAGTTCACTCTTTGTGAATCTCCCCCACATTTTTGAATGGGTTTTGTTTCACAATCCTCTCCAGGGTGCGGTTATTCCTATTGCTTGTCCACTTTTTTCTACCACATCTTGTCCTTCCCTTCACCTCTCTATTAATGTGCTTGGACACAGAGCTCTGTGAACAGCCAGCCTCTTTAGCAATGACCTTTTGTGTCTTGCCCTCCTTGTGCAAGGTGTCAATGGTCGTGTTTTGGACAACTGTCAAGTCAGTAGTCTTCCCCATGATTGTGTAGCCTACAGAACTAGACTGAGAGACCATTTAAAGGCTTTTGAGTTAATTAGCTGATTAGAGTGTGGCACCAGGTGTCTTCAATATTGAACCTTTTCACAATACAGTAATCCCTCCTCCATCGTGGGGGTTGCGTTCCAGAGCCACCCGCGAAATAAGAAAATCTGCGAAGTAGAAACCATATGTTTATATGGTTATTTTTATATTGTCATGCTTGGGTCACAGATTTGCGCAGAAACACAGGATGTTGTAGAGAGACAGGAACGTTATTCAAACACTGCAAACAAACATTTGTCTGTTTTTCAAAAGTTTAAACTGTGCTCCATGACAAGACAGAGATGACAGTTCCGTCTCACAATTAAAAGAATGCAAACATATCTTCCTCTTCAAAGGAGTGTGCGTCAGGAGCAGATCATGTCACAGAGATAGAGAAAAGCAAACAAATCAATCGGGCTGTTTGGCTTTTAAGTATGCGAAGCACTGCGGCACAAAGCTATTGAAGGCGGCAGCTCACACCCCCTCCGTCAGGAGCAGGGAGAGAGAGAGAGAGAGAGAGAGAGACAGAGTTTGTTTTTCAATCAAAAATCAATACGTGCCCTTCGAGCTTTTAAGTATGCGAAGCACCGTGCAGCATGTCACTTCAGGAAGCAGCTGCATAGAAGGTAGCAACGTGAAGATAATCTTTCAGCATTTTTAGACGAGCGTCCGTATCGTCTAGGTGTGCGAACAGCCCCCCTGCTCAATCCCCCTACGTCAGGATCAGAGAAAGTCAGCGCAAGAGAGACAGAGAAAAGTAAGTTGGGTAGCTTCTCAGCCATCTGCCAATAGCGTCCCTTGTATGAAATCAACTGGGCAAACCAACTGAGGAAGCATGTACCAGAAATTAAAAGACCCATTGTCCGCAGAAATCCGCGAACCAGCAAAAAATCCGCGATATATATTTAAATATGCTTACATATAAAATCCGCGATGGAGTGAAGCCGCGAAAGGCGAAGCACGATATAGCGAGGGATTACTGTATTCTAATTTTCCGAGATACTGAATTTGGGACTTAGTTGTCAGTTTTAATCATCAAAATTAAAAAAAATAAACATTTGAAATACATCAGTCTGTGTGTAATGAATGAATCTAATATACAAGTTTCACTTTTTGAATGGAATTACTGAAATAAATCAACTTTGTCATGATGTTCTAAATTTATGACCAGCACCTGTAGTGTTCATGTGCAATTAAGGTCTTAGGTTGAATGTTTGTGTTCTATCTTATTTCTTCTTATCCTTTTTTAATTATATTTATTTATGTTTTGACACCGCAGGGACTGCACCTAATTTCGTTGTATTTGTTACAATGACAATAAGGATATTCCGATTCTGATACTTGGAATAAGTTACCAAGTAGTGTGATAGACAGTAGGACTCTAGGGACCTTCAAAACTCAACTTGATGTCATTTTAGAGAAATTAGGCTGATTAGATTGAAGAGCTTTGTTGGGCTAAATGGCCTGTTCTCGTCAAAACTTTGGTAATGTTCTAAAAAGAAACCCATTATCTGCAGCTGATATAGAAAATCCACAGAGGAACTACTAGACTAAATCAAGGACTGGAAATAGTCAGATGTTCCATTCTCTGAATTTACTTGATGTTAATTTACTGCTTTTTTTTTCGGTAAAAATCTTGCTTTTTTACATTCTTGTATACGAAGTCAAGATTTTGATGAATCTTGACGTTTTAGACCTTCCCGAGTCCGATTTATTTACTTGTAGGGAAAGTATTCTAATCGTCCAAAAATTCAGTTTCGAGATTTTGATGAATCTCTATGTTTTAGACCTCCCTCCGTGTGTGTGTCTGTCTCTTTCTCTGTGTGTGTATATGTATAAATACGATAACTTGAGTACGCTTTCAGTTAAGTCAGCCAAATTTTGCATACAGGTATTGGGTACAAAACATAGATTTCTATCAACTTTTCAGCTATTTCTGCTAACCGGAAGTGGTACTTTATTTTTTTTTATGTAGCTACAGAGTCCAATTTATTCAACTTTACTTTTTTATAATGTTCAATATATTATTAATTTGATTTGATTTGTTGTGGATGGTTCTTTAATTTACATAAAATAAAAATATAATCATTATCTTGCAGTTTACTCCTCAAATATCCATCTCCATATCTGAGTATACGAGAAAGTCGAGGGGAGACCACTCCCTATTTTTGTATACAAAATTGTTTCTCTCAGAACACGATTAAAAGTGTGTGCAGTGCTTGAGCATGAATGAACAGTGTTGTGGGGTAACCAAACAAGCTTGGTCTGAGGCAGGTAGTGATTACTTCCAATTTAAGGTGTAGACCAGTGACACTGCAGGACTAGCAACAGCTAGAGTCAACCTGTCCCATGGCAGCAGGGAAGCAAAAAAGCAGTACAGCAAGAAAATATCTGGACACTTTAGCAACACCAGAGACGCACAGTCTCTCTGGCGTGGCATCCAAACCCTCACAACAGACCTGTGAAGGTGACATCACACTGCTTAATTGCCTAAATGACTTCTTTGGCCGGTTCGCGACACAAAAGAGCTCATCAGCACAGAAAACCATCCCCCCCCCGCCGGGGCAGAGCAGGCCATATGTCTGGCCCCAGCCAGCGTGAAGAGAACCCTCTCTAGGATCAACCCATGGAAGGTAGTCGGACCAGACAACATACCTGGTCATGCATTGAAGGATTGTGCTGAGGAGCTCAAGGATGTCCTTCCAGACATCTTCAACATCTCCCTGGACCAAGCTGTTGTTCCCACATGTTTTAAAGTCACAACTGTAATTTCTGTTCCTAAGAAGCCCCTCCCATTTAGCTACAATGACTATCGGCCCGTAGCAGTTACTTCCACCATCATGAAATGCTTTGAGTGGCTGGTTATGCAGAGCATTAAGTCCATTCTCCACCCAATGACCCGTTTCAGTTTACATACAGGTCAAACAGGTCCATAGAGGATGTCATTTCTGCTGCTCTCCATCCAGCCCTCACTAACCTGGACTCAAAGAACTCCTATGTGCGAATGTTGTTCTTAGATTTTAGTTCAGCATTCAACACAATAATTCCCCAGCAGCTAATACAAAAACTCAGCCATTTGGGACTCAAGACCTCTCTCTGTAACTGGGTGCTGGACTTTCTTACAGGGAGGCCACAAAATATGTGGGCCGGCAATATCACCTCTAAGACCATCGTGTTAAGCACAGGGGCCCCACAAGGGTGTGCTCAGCCTGTTGCTCTTTACCCTGCTGACCCACGACTGTGTACCAATCTACAGTTGCAATCACATTGTCAAGTTTGCAGACAATACAACCGTGGTCAGCCTCATCACCAACAATGACGAAGCCAACTACAGGAACGAGGTGAGCCAACTTGGTCCAGTGATGTAAAGACAACAATCTCTTCCTGAACGTGGGAAAGACCAAAGAGATTGTGGTCGATTTCAGGAGAGGTCATTCACATTAACCCCCGCTGACCATCGACGGTGCAGCTGTGGAAAGGTTGAGTAGCACCAAGTTCCTGGGGACGTACATCTCCGAGGACCTATCATGGTTAGATAACACCACATCACTGGCCAAGAAAGCTCAAACCCGCCTCTACTTTCTACGCAAACTGAGGAGAGCACAAGTTCCACCCCAATCATGTGCTTTTTCTACCTGGGCACAATTGAGAGCATCCTCACCAGCTGCATCTCTGTGTGGTATGGAAACTGCACTTCCTCCTGTATGAAGTCCCTGCAATGCATAGTGGATGCGGCCAGTAAGATCATCAGTGCCCTACTGCCCTCCCTCAAGGACATTTTCCACACCTGTAGAGCCATCAGCATTGCTGGTGCTGCTCCCACCCCTTTCACTCCGTTTGCACCTTCTCATTTTTTACTGTTTTTGGCTTTTGCACTAATGACTATTGCACATTGTGCACAGGTCTTCTTACAAGTTCTAATGTTATTTATCTTATGTTATACTTTTATACTTTTTATATTTTATTGTACTACGAAGATTTGAGAGAAACAGTATTTAGATTCTCCTGTATGTTCTGCACATATAGCGAATTGACAATAAAAGGCTATTTGATTTGATTAATTGATTTGAATGAACGGCTTTTACTCTTATGTCTTCTTATTTTTCGGTTCAACTTAAGGGTATGCTGATTAGGTCAACTGACTGTGTGAGTGTGCTCTGAGATCTAGACTGGTTTCCAAATTTTCTCCTTGTTCTGCCTTGATTGGGTCCTATTCCCTGTGACCCTAAATTGAATTAAATGGTGTTGTGAATGGTATGGTACAGTGTATTCAATAAGTATTTAAGTGACCTTTTATTTGCAGTATATCTTAAGATTAGAAACACTTCAATGTTCTAAACAGTTAAAAGTCCCCAAACACACCTGAATTTGATACCATTCATATATTTTCTAACTTTGTAAGCCTCATTTTCAGCTGTATGTGTATGTTACTGGCAATTATTTGTTTCATTCCAAATTCCGTTGCCTTTTTTTCTACATTGATCTAGTGTGTCCAAGTTTTTCCTTCTCATTTTTATTAGAAGGAGAGCTCCACCCAGCAATTTAGTGGCCAGGGTGCAAAGGTTGTGACAAGCATTTCTCTGGAGCCTGATGGGGAATTTACATCCTAGTATCCTATTTCACAGCTTTCCATTGGAATTTGTATTTTTCATTACTGCTTCTTTAGTTCCAGCTCCTTCCTTAGGATTAATATGCAAATAATGACACTCCTTGGGCCACATGGATCTTGACAAAATAACTGCTGGATTCAGAGGGCACACACAATACACTAGCAATCAAACTACAGTCATGAACCTTGGAAGGGCAGAAGCTTAGCAGTTTGGGGGGACTTTATGTCTCTGCCCTTGCTTATCAACAAGACTGAAGGTGACTTGAACTTCTAGAGCATGAGGTTTAAAAATGGGCAGGGATAACTCTGTGAATCTCACTTGTTTGACCAGCTAAAATTTGCTGTAACGTCTCATGCAAATCCTTCAAAATAGGGATCTCCCTTATGGTGGAAAATTCATTGTTCAAAATTTCTTCAACTCTTGGTGCTAAGAAGTGCTTCCCAGCTTCTGTCTTCAATCCTCTTATCCCCTGAAGGTTATCTAGGAAGCTAGATACCACGAAACAGAATACTATTAACTCTTTCAGGGCTGATGTCGACTTTTGTCAAAATTCAGGAGTAGAGGATGGTAATCAGCTGTAAACTTCAACAAAACTCACCCTTATAGTTCACTTTATAGTTCGACTCTTTTTGCTAGAAGGAAAGTTACATAGCTTTGTTGACTTTACCTCGATTCCCTACGCGTGCAGGAGTATTGAAGAGCAAACAACCTCTAAAATGGCACCGACATCTGGCGAGAGACCAAAGCGAATGTGCAAAGCAAAATACTCCATGAACGTTTTACGTAATTTCTTTGAATAGGATTTGCCAGACTCTGAGTTTGATGCAAGTGATATGGAGATCAAAAACGAAAGTGAGGTACCAGCATCATCTGATCGGTCCCCAACTGATGAACACTTTCATATGGCTGATGCACCTACAGCAGTGTTAACATGGGAGGACCACCACTTATGATGACGAGAGGTACAAACCAGATTGCGTCACACTGCTACTGCCTCCCAGCTGCTGTGCGAAGACAGCCAGCCCACCACGCATTCCTGCTGACCATCGAGGTGCCCCCCAATGTAGCCACTGCTGCCAGAGATGCTGAACATGCGCCAACAGCAGTCACAGCACATAGCAACAGACATTTTATGTTGACTTATGTGTGAAACCATTGCTTTGTGTGCTTTCAGAAAACTGTGTTTTTTGGAAAAAATATTCAGCCCTCGAAGAGTTAATAATAATATTACACATATTAACAAGGAGAGCCTGGGAATGTCAGAGGATTCTTTGGATTTTTTTTTTTTTGGGAAAGGAAAGGTTTGAACAGGCGGTTGCACTTATCACTACCAATAGTTTAACTAGAACAATGTGTTTAGTACATTTCTGGACGGCAATTTTTAAAAATGTATAAATAAACCTTGAAAATCTCTAGTTTGGCACTCATTTAATGGTGATATTCTTTTTATTTTTATTTATTTATTTATTTTTTTTACATCAACTAGTGGAACCTCCAGTGGAAGTGATATTCAGGCAGTGCCGTCCTCTTCAGTACAGATGGTGCCAGACAGTCGAGTGCTCAATGGAAACGGCGAATTGTGTTGCAGTCATGGAGACAAAACACCTGAATTAACACCAGCACCCAATCTGTCCAATCTTGTAGTGAGTAGTACTGGTAGGTGGTTGTTTTTTAAATACTGATTTGAAGCTTGCATAATTCTCTTTTTATATGTAATATATTGGTGTAAGCATCCAGTGATTTTTTTTTTTTTTTTAATTCCTGTGGTTAATATACAGTAGTAAACTGAATAACTGGACATAAAATAACATTGTCAAACTTGGATCAGTATCCATCTCAGTACTTCAGGGACCGGAGCCTATCTCGGAAGCATCGAGTGCAAGGCAGGAAATAAACTGGCACTGTTTTGTATGTGTATAATGTACAGTATACTCCATAGCTACTCATCTTGGCCCTGAAATGCTGTTGTGACTTCTGTTTTTTTTGTTTCAGCCATTCTTTTAATTAGATGCTTATTCTTCTTTTTCTTCATCCATAGCTATTCCCATTTTTATATACTTTTTATTATTAAACTCCATTTCTAGTTAGAGTTTTCGTTTGAAATCAAAAGCTGCAGTTGATTTTTACAGTTAATGATATTAAACCTAAAAATATTATAATAGTCTTCTACCAGTCTCTAAATGTTCTAGATGGAAGTACTGAAAAAGGAACTTAATTTTGAAATAGCAATTACTGGCAAGGAATTAAGCTACTATTATAATAGAACAGTTTAAGAGACACATAACCCACACCCACTCCTTTTGTGAGTGATTTGTAATGTACTTTGGAAGTAACATATGAAGAGCTTTGTACAACAGTAATCTTAAATTTAAAAACCTCAGAAACTCAGTTGTACCTTGTTGGGAAATGCTGAATTCTCTCATTATGTCACTAAATACATGGTTAGCATTAGAAAACGTTTGATAAGAGCAAGCCGCTTAGATCAACAAAGCTCATCAAGTCAAGTTTTGAATGTCCCCAGAGTGATGCTCTCCTCCACACTACTAGGTCACTATATGTGAAGACAAACTTTGTAATGTTTGTGCACAATTTACCCTTAGCAATTTTCCAACTGTACCCCCAGTGCTTTTATTGAATACATTTTAAAATAATTACCGGGGTCTACTGTAATAATTTCTTTCATAATTTTAAATACTTAAGTCGTGTCACCTCTTAATCTCATTTTGCTTAGATTAATAAGTTCAACTTGTTCAATATTTGCTCATAACTTATACTTTGCTGTCCCGGTATCTACTTAGTTGCTCTCATCTTGACTTTTTCCAACGCTGCTGTGTCTTTTTTTTTGTAGCCCGGAGACCAAAACATACAGTACTCCAGATGAGACCTTACCAGTGTTTTATAAAGCTTAAGCATAGCCTCCCTTGACTTGACCTCCTCTGACATTCTGTTAGCCTTCTTAATGGCTTCTGAACACTGCCTGGAGATTGACAGTGATGAGTCTTCTGTAACTACTAGGACCTTCTCATCAGCAGTACTTTCAAGTTTCAGACCTCCCATTGTGCATCTAAATCTAAAATTTTAACTTCCACCATATAATACTACCTCTTCCTCTTTTCCCACATCTTTGTGTGGTCATTTTTTATATAGCTTTCAGTATATTTAGTTATATTAAATTTCATCTGTTACAAATCGGCCCAAGTTCCCCTGTAATGATTCACTGGATTATGTCGCAATCCATCTAGCTTGGTATCATCTGCAAAGTTAACCAGCGTGTTGTTTGTATTGCTGTCCAGATCATTTATATATTAAAAACAGCAGTAGCCTCAGATTTAACCCAAAGGGAAACAGACTTAACATCTACTTGCAGTATTTGGCAGTACATCACTCAAATAGAATTTGGTGTTATTGAAGGTGACTGAAGGTACAAGCACTACTACCAATCACATCATTACAAAATGACTCCTATTTTTCCAACTCCTTAGAATACACTTTAAGTGATGTATGGATAGTTTATGACATAGGGGCCTTTAGAGACTTTTGCAGCAATAACATATTTCTACCCTTTAAATATAATTTTTCTCCCTAACATTTATCATTCAAGTCAGAGACTTGTTCAGACATCTTTATTGAATGTCATCATTTCTCATTCTAGAGGTTCAGCTGTGTACTTGCAACAGTGATAGGAGAAGTATCTCAGCACAAAACTAGTGCTTACACAATGACATATAGATAGTTAGATACATAGAAAAAGGCAGAAACAAAGTACTGTACTTGTCCCAAGGGGAAATTTTACAACAACAATTCCTTGAGCACACACAAGAATTATTATCCGATTTTCATCGGATTGGCTGGCCCAGCACTGTTTCAGTCGTGGAATGGCCAAATGGGGGAGGCAGCTTGAAGGATGAGGTCTCCAGAACTCAACACAAATCCAAATCTTATTATGGGATACATCATCTACTGTTAAATTCTGCTCTGTACTTCTAAAATTTATATTTTTTATTTCTTACTATATTGAGGAATTGTTCTGTTCTGTGTACTGCATTGTATTGTATTGACCCCCTTCTTTTGACACCCACTGCACACCCAACCTACCTGGAAAGGGGTCTCTCTTTGAACTGCCTTTCCCAAGGTTTCTTCCATTTTTCCCTACAAGGTTTTTTTTTGGGAGTTTTTCCTTGTCTTCTTAGAGAGTCAAGGCTGGGGGGCTATCAAGAGGCAGGGCCTGTTAAAGCCCATTGCGGCACTTCCTGTGTGATTTTGGGCTATACAAAAATAAACTGTATTGTATTGTAATTACCAAAAATAAAAAAAAAATTGCTTGTGTTCAGCATTGTTCATAGTGGCCATCAGTTTTGTCTTCATTCTGTCCCCTGTTACTGCCTCCATTGGTTTGTGAGTAGGTCCCATAACTGAGCCTTACCTTCTTAATTAGATTGTTGATATGGTGGGTACTCTTGTAATGATGTTACCGACCCAGCACACTACAGCGAAGACAATTGGCCATCAGAGTTATAGAATGCCAGTAATGGCCGACTGTACAATAACGTGCAGTGAATAGCACTTAACTCAGGGGTCTGCAACCTTCACTATCAAAAGAGCCATTTTGCCCCCTCTTCCTCCAAAGAAAAATAGTCTGGAGCCGCAAAACATAACACAGCTTATAAACTTTTAAAAGTTTTAATCTTTTTTTAGATTTTACATGTTACAACCATGGAATACAACAAACAGAAGTGCAGTGTGCATGTGTAGGCCTACTTTGAAATAAATTTAACTGAACTCTGCAGGCCTATTTGAGTCCTTCCTATACCTGTATAAAATTAAAATAAAAACTAGCCCACTTTAATATAAATAAAACATTTAGCTGTAGCTTAGCAGCTTTAAAAAAGTAAACATAAAATTCCATTTCAGTGTGCTCTCATCCTCTTCAGGTTTCCCTCTCAGCCAGCAATCAACTGAAGCACCCGAACATACAAAAAAACCGACATCAGCTCCGGGTCTGAAATAAATGTGTTTTTTTTTTTTTTTTTTAAATATTAGCCTATTAAATGCTATTGTTCTCACCTGTTTAATGTGACTTCTGTTTCTGAAGTTCACTGCAGATCATCTCTAGCACTTTGAGCTACTTTTTGTATGAAAATGTGCTATATAAATAAATGTTGTTGTTCTATGTCGGGGCTATACGATGTGACTTTGACCTTCACACAGGACTGCAGGCTCATGTGTGAGGTGGGAGAGATAGTTGGACTTTATGAAGTTCATTCTTGAGAAAACTTGCTCACATAAGTATGTTGAGCCAAAGATGGACAGGACTCCAAATGCATATTTTTTCATGTTCATATATGTTTCGGGAATGGCACTCCATGTATTGAAAACAAGTTTGTCGGGTTTGGGGAGGTTTTCAATATCAGTCCATTTGTGCTCTTTAGCGAGAGTAGCCTTCTGACGGGCGACTTCTTCAAGATCCGCTGTCAGGCATTTGAACTTGGACACCCATAAATCTTTATCCGCTATGCGGCCAGTTCAATTTCTAGATCGGGCTTACTTACTCCTGTGAATGCGGATGTGTTCAGCAGGGATGGGTCGATGTCCAGGGAAGGAGAGAGTGTTTTTTTTCTTTCTGAACTCACTGAATCTTTCTCTAAATGCAGCTTGCATTGCAATAATTGTACGGTGGAAATAATCACAATTTATGTGAATGTTCACTGCTTTGAACTCTCTCAGGGAGGGGAAGTGAGAGAGTGTACCTTTCTGTACATCTCTGGCAAACACTGTCATCATGCGCTCAAACACCAAAACATCCTACGCCAAAACATTTAAAGTCAGAGAATAGATGCTCTGATATTTTTATGAACGATTCTTTCATGTATTCTCCGTCTGTGAACGGCTTACCCCTCCTTACGATCTCTTGAGCTGCCACAAAACTAGCAGCTGTAGTTGATTGTGGAGAAGTGATCCACTTTTTGAAAGTATGTTTGCTCTGTTCAGCTTTCCGTTGCAGTTCTGAAATTGCTCTCTTTCGCTCATCTTCACTTGGGTATTTTTCAGTGAATGCTGAGTGCTTGTTTCGAAAATGTCTTTCAACGTTACATTTTTTGTTGTTCGATAATTTATCGCCACATATTAAGCACACCGGTAAGCCAGCGTCGTTGGCGGTGAAGGCAAATGCTTCTGTCCACGCAGAATTAAACTCTCTGTTCTCTTCTGGGATTTTTCATTTTTGGGATTTATTCATGGTTAGTACAGGGGTCGCACACTCCAGAAGCCACCTGCAGGTAAAGGCGAGGGCTATAGACGTAGATGTGATGCATATTTTAGTTGACAAATTATAAGTAAAAATAAAAATTAGATGTTAAAGTGTATAACAGTAGTAGTAGTAAATAAACATTATATATATTACATATATTATATACAAATTAAATTAAGAAATTGCCGTTATTCATTTTCATGTTTTTTTTTTTTTTTTTGTCAAGGCCAAAAGGAGCCATTACAAGGAGGCTGAAGAGCCGCATGCGGGTTGCCGACCCCTGACTTAACTTATAGTTTCCTCCTCTTTCTCTGTATGTTTATCATTTGTTTGCTCAGAGGTTGATGCGCTCGCTGCTTCCTGAGCAGCTCTTCTTTTTTCCACCCTTGCAGCCCGCTTCTTCTCTTCTTCTGTCGGCATCTTTTCTCGTTTAAACTGATTAAGTTAGTTTTTGTGTTGCAATTACTTAGTACGTTTTTCTTAATTTTTCACTTAAGCTGGCACTTCAGTGTTCAATCTGCCTCAAGAATGATTTAAGTAAGATATGAAGAGGTAGAGGAAGTGATGGCGAAGGTGGTAGGGATGAGAATGGCACCCGTACGCATGCACTGCATGGCTGCCCTGCTGCCCGCTGCCAAGAGTTGATTCTTCAATAATATAAAATAGAGTAATAAAAATCACCCTAAAAATGGACAGTAGAGGTCACGTAGTATATATGTACCAAATTTCAGGTCAGTAGGTCAAACGGTTTGCGAGCAACAAGTGATTTAAAATCCTGGACAGACAAACGGACGGCAACAGTAGAGTATTATATAAGAAGACATGCCCTGATAATCTGTAATAGTTCTAGAAATTGCAACTTGAATTTAAATTTTCTTACAGTGAACAAATGTCAGTACTTGCATTCTTCCTAATTTTGTGCACAACATTTAATATCCATCAGTTTAAAATCAGTTACTCCATATATCTCTGATGGACAGGTTTTGTCTTTGACATCTTTTGCACTGGACTGCTGTTCTTTCCCTAACTATCAGACAGCATTGTTAAGAGTATAAATCTTCACCACATCCTCTTGTTCTTTACCTCTGGTTTTCCCATATCCCAGGTTGCTGCAGATGGAGGTGTGTATCTCTTTTCCATCAAAAACTTTTTTCAAGCCATTACACAGAGTCTCCTGCATAACCTTCACTATCACATTTTTCCATCCTGTTTTTGGTCTTCTCCATCTCTAATACTCACCTAAGAACACTATTTTCTTCATGTCACCATACACGTCAAGCCCAATTGAGTCTTCACTCCTTTATCTTCTTCCATATCCATCTAAGTGTCCCAAAATGTACTTATTTTTTTGTTTATTCCACTTTGTACGTCCCCACATACTTCACAGCATTTTCATTTCTTGAACTTCCATTCTTTCAGTCTCTGCACTATACAGCATTGCTCGCCAGTCTCACCTGCCAGTCCTTTTATTTTGGCAGCTGTACTTTAGTCACAGAGTATTCCCCTACGCTTTCTCCAATTTTTCTATCCTGCTCCTTTTCTTTATCTAATTTCTGCCTTTAGCCCTCTGTTACTTTGAATCACTGATCCTAATATTTAAAGGATCCCACTTCTTAACACTTGTCTGCTCTGAGCGTCCCTTTTTCATTTTTACCTCCCTCCAATGTTTCAGAATATATATTGCATTTTGATCTGCTTATCATCTTTCATGGTCCCTCCAGAGCATCTCTTTACCTCTTTGGTTCCCTTTGCAGTTCCTTGTATCCCCCCACACAGCTCATAGTTATCTGCCTAAAGCGTTGACCGAAGAGGCTCTTTCTTCATTTTGTTGCTGATCTATTGTTCACATTAACAATGGCGGGCTCAATGCCGAACCCTGATGTAATCCCAATCTCACTTCAAAGTCGTCTTCTATTCCAGATTCTCACATGACTGATGTTCTCACTTCAGCATTTCTATTGTTGTCCTCATCCCTTAATATCTCCTTTTTGAGGTTACACTAGGTAGATATTCAACCATTGTGATGTACACTACACAGCACACGGTGTATTAGTATCATTTCACGGAGTAATAATTACTGACAAAAGACAAGCGAACTAATTGTTTGGGAGTGCTTTCTAGTTTTTAATACATTAAAATTAAAAATGTGATAGAATGGATTTCAGGCATGAATTACAGTTTCTAGTTCTGTGTGTTTTAAATATATTTTACATCTTGCCTGAAGAAAGGGCCTGAGTTGCCTCGAAAGCTTGCATATTGTAATCTTTCTAGTTAGCCAATAAAAGGTGTCATTTTGCTTGGCTTTTCTTTAAATGTGCCCGATATTGATCAGCAAGTGAAAGACACTATGCAGTAGCCAGTTGTCTTCAGGAGATGGCACAGTGTCCCCCATTTTTACAACATGCTTACTCATCATCACTCTTTATGTCTGCTCATCCTAACTTAGCTCAGTGCACTTTATTACCTTTTGCCATTATACTCTATGACAGTGTTTTCCAAAATTGGTCAAGGGGACTCACTGTGGCTGCAGCATGATATTTACATTTATAAGACATTTTGAAATATTTCTGCTTTTCCTATAGATTTAAATTATTAACTCTCTTTTGTTGATTTCATTTTATTTTGCCCTTTCTCTGTGTAGTTTGCTCTCTTCATTGTGGCTTAATAACGACAATTAAAAATGAGCAGAGCAGACACCCAGGCAATCAACACAATAATCAAAGGCTGCAACTACTTTAGCGTCAGACCCACTAATCTACATATATAAAAGCCAAATACCACTGACTCACTCATCATGAAATCTTCCGAACTGTGAGAACTTGGGACTTGAAATTTGGGATGTAGGTTACCCTTGGCCCATAGGTGCTCGCTAAGAAATGGTTTTAAAAATTATTTATGTCCAGGCGTGATATTACTTAGTTTTTTAGACCCATTTTAATGTCTGTCCACTTTTCACGAGAGAACTACTTAACGGGTTTTTTTTCTATAATTTACTTGAACAATGCTGTGATTTAGATAGATAGATAGATAGATACTTTATTAATCCCAATGGGAAATTCACATTCTTCAGCAGCAGCATACTGATACAATAAATAATATTAAATTAAAGAATGATAATAATACAGGTGAAAAAACAGACAATAACTATGTTTAATGTTAAATATTAACGTTTACCCCCCCTGGTGGAATTAAAGAGTCGCATAGTTTGGGGGAGGAACGATCTCCTCAGTCTGTCAGTGGAGCAGGACAGTGACAGCAGTCTGTCGCTGAAGCTGCTCTTCTGTCTGGAGATGACATTATTTAGTGGATGCAGTGGATTCTCCATAATTGATAGGAGCCTGCTGAGCGTCCTTCGCTCTGCCACAGATGTTAAACTGTCCAGCTCCATGCCAACAATAGAGCCTGCCTTCCTCACCAGTTTGTCCAGGCGTGAGGCGTCTTTCCTCTTAATGCTGCCTCCCCAGCACACCACTGCGTAGAAGAGGGCGCTCGCCACAACTGTTTGATAGAATATCTGCAGCATCTTATTGCAGATGTTGAAGGAAGCCAGCCTTCTAAGGAAGTATAACCGGCTTTGTCCTTTCTTGCACAGCGCATCAGTATTGGCAGTCCAGTCTAATTTATCATCCAGCTGCACTCCCAGATATTTATAGGTCTGCACCATCTGCACACAGTCACCTTTGATGATCACTGGGTCTATGAGGGGTCTGGGCCTCCTAAAATCCACCACCAGCTCCTTGGTTTTGCTGGTGTTCAGGTGTAGGTGGTTTGAGTCGGACCATTTAACAAAGTCATTGATTAGGTCCCTATACTCCTCCTCCAGCCCATTCCTGATACAGCCCACGATAGCAGTGTCATCAGCGAACTTTTGCACATGGCAGGACTCCGAGTTGTATTGGAAGTCCGATGTATATAGGCTGAACAGGACCGGAGAAAGTACAGTCCCTTGTGGCGCTCCTGTGTTGCTGACCACAATGTCAGACGTGCAGTTCCCAAGACGCACATACTGAGGTCTGTCTTTAAGATAGTCCACGATCCATGCCACTAGGTATGAATCTAATCCCATCTCTGTCAGCTTGTCCCTAAGGAGCAGAGGTTGCGACTTTCTCATCGCACTGAGTATCATACTTCGCTTGCAGTACCAATTTATTAGCGCGAATCTGAGAGAGTCTCATCTGGCTGTGGGGAGGGGGACGGGGCCCTCCTCACTCACGCGTCTGCCTCGGGGCGTAACCTTAACTCCGCTTAGTTAGCGAATGAGAGGACTACTTAGTGAATTTAGATCTTTTTTTTCTATAATTTGCTTGGACATTACGTTGATTTTGCAACTTCTCTCATCGTGCTAAGAATCATAGTTCGCCTACAGGAGCGATATGTTCATGTTGATCTGAGGCAGACGCTGCGGACTGAGGGGAGGGGAAGAGTGACGTCATGAGTAGAGAGCTGGGCGGGGCCTCCTCACTGTCCTATTTCACTAATACATGGGGAAAACCACAGGGGATGGCTGATAAGTAAATAATGGATTAATTAAACAATTAGAACACCTGGAACAGTAGAATGAAAATCAAGATGAAAATATTGTTATTCCCATATAACTGCTTGTGTACATTTTAATATATCCATATTACTAACCGAGAATGCTAAACCGGATGGACGCAGGGACATCCAGCCATGGGCCGTAGCCGCAAAAAGACGTACTGCGCAGGCGCACCAAGAAATGAGGGGCTGCGAGAGGCGGATGAGGAGCCGCGAGAGGCGGACAAGACCACAGAAAAAAGGAGTGAGCACAGAAAAAAGGAGTCAAAGAAATGAGGCGCCAAGAGCACAGAAAAAAGGAAAAGGCACAGAAAAAAGTAGTCAAACGCAGGCAAAGCACGAAGCCCATTGCACACGAAACTAGCACACAAAAAAAAAAGAAGACGCTCGCGCACAAAAGCAAGGCCCCCCCCCCCCCCCCTACAGGCACCGGACGGGACACACACCAAGAGGGGGATTTAACAAGCCCCTGGAACACAAAAAAAAAGAACACAAAACCACCCCACACACCCTACAAGCAACGGACGGGACACACACAAAGAGGGGGATTCAACAAGCCCCTGGAACACAAAAAGAAAGAAGACGCTCGCGCAACAACAATCCTCACGCGCCCCCCCCCCCCCCCCCACATCAATAAGAAGTGACACCCAAAGCCACATATCTAAAGGAAACGTCCATATTAAACATACGTCATCTCAACACTGTCACACTAGGCAGCATAGGTGTCAGCATAGGTGGATCTCCTTACAATAAAGCACTATTAACCGTTCAACTGCAGAAAAGGCTACATATTAACAGTGAGTGCGATCCTCCTTATTACTTATCCATATTTCGCATGCTGAGGAACAAACAAGTCATGAATACACGGTCACGGGTACAAAACGATTCAGATCGGATAACGGGACCAAACACACGAACACGAATGAAACAACAAAATACACGGCGGCGCATACAACGCGCTTCGGAAACTCCGGGAGAAAAAATGTCTCGGATCAAAAAACGCAAAGCTCAAGTAACCCCGTTACAGAGACGTGCCCAAATGGACAGACACAATGAACGTAGACGCATACAGCGCGCGTCTCAAAGTGCTGCATCGAAACAGGCACGAGTTCAAACCGAAAGACCTCGCATCTCAGACATACAAAAACGGGAGCGAAGAGACAGCATAAATGAACGCAGACGTCTACAACGCGCATATGAACTGCCAGAAAACAAGCAAGCAAGACTCCAAAAGCAGAAAGATCAACTGACAGACATACAAAAACGGACAAGGCTCGATACAAACAGTGCACGACGTAGACTGAAACGGACTTTTCGTAAAGAGGAGGCGAATCAATTAAAACTCAAAAAAAGCGCATCACAAATAATGGACATGCAACAACGCGGCACTCAAACGCCACAAGCAAAACATGCCCGTCGCGGACATCAACGCCAGACACCTGCTAAACGCTTACGCCAGTTGGCTGACAACGCCTTCAATAATGAGTCCACTATTGAGGAAAATTCATTGGGATTAATGAATGTCATTTGCAATCATTGTCATTCACTTAACGTCCCAGAAGAAACAACTGGCAATACAAATAATGAATTTACACGTTGTTGTCAAAAGGGGCAGATTAGACTGCCTCCTTTACATTCATATCCTGAATATCTACAGAAGCTTCTAACTAACGATGTGCCTAAAAGTAAAAACTTTATGAACTGCATTAGATCCTACAATAGTTCATTTGCTTTTGCATCTACCGGAGTACATATCAGGCTACCAAAAGGCAATGGCCCATACTGCTAAAGCATATGTGGTTAACACAACGCACTATATTATGTCCAAAAAATATTAATGTTAATCACATTAATAACCAGGTCATTTCATTACTTCCTGGAGAGACACGGCTCTTTCTAAGCTCGGACAAAGTTGACTCTGATGACGACAATGAACATCTGAATTTCCCCTTAAAATATTTGAACACTATTAACCCGGACGGATGACCACAACACAACCTTACCCTTAAAAACAGAACAATAATCATGCTATTAAGAAACCTTAACACTAAACAGGGTTTATGCAATGGCACACGGTTAGTCGTCAACACCATGACACACAATGTTATTCAAGCAACAGTTCTTACAGGATCACATGCTAACAATACTGTTCTCATTCCTAGAATTGACCTTACGAGTTCTGACCTAGAATTACCTTTTACATTGAAACGCCGACAGTTCCCCATTAAACCTGCATTTGCCATGACCATCAACAAATCACAAGGACAAACCATGGACAAGGTTGGCATCTACCTCTCTGAACCCGTTTTTGGACATGGACAACTTTGTGTTGCCTTCTCACGTGTTCGACGTTCATCTGACGTTAAAGTTAAAGTTATAAATGATCCATGCCAAGGAAAACTCATTCAAGGACAAGACACCATCTTTACTACTAATGTTGTATACAAAGAAATATTCCAATAAAACATTACTCTATGCCAAACACTCTATTTTTTATTTCTATAGGCATCATCCAAACCTGCACACTATTCTATATCTAATTCATACATCTCACTCTTTGTCATGCCCCAACGCCAGGGGTTGGCGAGCGAAGCGAGCAGGGGGCGGAGCCCCCTAGTATAATATATAATATATAAATAAAATGTCCATCCATCCATCCATTTTCCAACCCGCTGAATCCGAACACAGGGTCACGGGGGTCTGCTGGAGCCAATCCCAGCCAACACAGGGCACAAGGCAGGAACCAATCCCGGGCAGGGCGCCAACCCACTGCAGTAAATAAAATGTGTGTGTGTATTTTTTATTTATTTTTTTTTACACCAAATTTACTTTTCTAATTTCTATATTGTTCCCAAAACACGGAACTTGGAAAATAACAATTCACTTAATTAGCCCAGGAGTCCAATTAAAACCAGAAGCTGGTTGGAACAGTTTGGGAGGCTCTGATCTATGATACATGGCCGTATTGCATTATGGTGTTTGTTGATTGCTTCAACTTTTGATTGTTAAATTTGTATTTTAATGATTGGCTTTCTAAAAGTGGACTATCTTTTTAGATTTCCATAGACACTGATTGTTGAAACCCACCTTGCATTAAAGAGTGTATATTTTAAATCAAAAGATCTCTGTAGTGAATGTTATTTTTGACAGCATCTTGAAAACTATCTGCCACATTCAGCCCTCATTATCTTCGAAGGCAGTTCTCTCTTTTAGCTGACTCTTATGAGTTTTATTCTTTGTCAGATTTACTGGGGAGGTTAGTAATATATGACTTTTAGAAATCTAATAGGTGATCTTCACAGTTTATTTTTAAAGTTCAAGTTGGAGGCAGGCCGGTGTGATTATAAATAAATAGATAGATTCTACACCTACCAACAAATACATGGCTTCAGCTAGCTCAAAACACCTAGCTAGTAACATTTCCAACAAGTAAACAGTTTGAAAGCTGTGTGCGTTCATTTTAATTTGTATTCTTTGCTGTATTTTGTCACAGAGAAGCAGAGCTGATTTTGACAGTAAAGGGAGTATTACTAATTCAATCTATGGCCCAATCCCTTGTTTTGTCTGCCAAATTTCACACTTCTGCCCTTATAGCTAAATGATATTAAGACTGTGGTTAGAAAAAAATATTAGGCTGTGAAATAAATGCATGACCCCTAATGGGAACAGTGGAAAGAAGTAGAAAACTGCAGTCTTGGTTTGTACTTATTGATGTGAAAATGCTCTAGTAATAAAAACACCATCCCTGGCACTTATATTACAAAAGAAATTAATGTACATTTTATCTGTTTGCTTGAAACAAACAAAGAAGCTTTTACAGTGTAGTTTTTCCTGCCAAACTCTTGGTACATGGCAGAAACCCAAGAAGTCGTCCTGTCTTACTGCAAAGTTGGCTCTCGGTTTTTAACATCTGCATCAGCATACGTCTTGACAGTTCTTATCTTTTGCACACAGCATGTGACCCAGACTGAGTAGTTGCTGAAGCATAAGGTGTTTATCTTTGATTCAAATTATTAGCTTCACCAGCATTTCAATAATATCAGCTAGTTAGAAACGCTTGGTTTATTATTTTTTCCCCCCACTCACACTGATGGCCTGTTAAAGTAGAAACATATATCTAGTACATTCCAGGGTGTTGAACTCTTTTAGAAGTTTCCCCTCTTATAGCGTTATAGAGTTTCAAGGCATGCAAGTATAAATACAGTTGATGTACAATAATTGGTGAGTTTCTATGGTAAGTCAGCAATTATCCTGTAAGTAGTGTGTGTGTGTTAGCCTGGCATTAAATGGCTTTGCCAAAAACAAATAACCATTTAGTATTACTACATCCCTTAAAATCAGACAAAAACAACATATAACTGTTTAAAACGCATCTTCGTTTCATTCCCAGTGGTTGTACCACCAAACACCTTGTACATGTGACTCCTGGTCAATACTGGCAGTCTGTATTCCCTTGGTTACAAAGTAATTTATTTAAAATGGAAACATTCAACTCTGCATGCAGTGCCCCTGTACTCATTGTAATTTAAAACATT
The DNA here is from genome assembly GCF_900747795.2 of Erpetoichthys calabaricus. Lineage (NCBI taxonomy): Eukaryota > Metazoa > Chordata > Cladistia > Polypteriformes > Polypteridae > Erpetoichthys > Erpetoichthys calabaricus. The sequence continues at coordinate 6,160,236 of NC_041399.2, read as the reverse complement.
CTAAAACTCTGGTCGCAACCCGATTTGGTCATGATCTGAAGTAATTTCCCCCATAGGATTGTATGTAAATACAATTAATCCGTTCCAGACTGTACGAACTGTATGTAAATATATATTTGTTTGAAAGATTTTTAAGCACAAAAAGTTAATTATACCATAGAATGCACCGTGTAATAGTAAACTAAATGTAAAAACATTGAATAATCATACTCATATTGTAAGCAAAGATCTGTGATATTGCCAGCCTTCTGGTTTTATAGCAGACAGCTTCTGTGAGGAAGGTTCAATTAAACTGTCTCACACCAAGCTGAAGGGCACATCGGCACGCTCCAATTTCCATTATTTTAGAAGAAATATAACACAATGTATTTTATTGCTTAAGGCATTGTTTCTGCATTCCCACAGATGGTACATTGCTATCAGTTATGAATAAAGACTGAATATTGTCATTGGCCAAAGGTATATGTATGACATGCAAATGTGTTCTGAGCTGTAGCAAACTCCATATATACACACATACACAAGGCTAAAATTCTTTTAACAAAAAGCATGTCTAATAACCATTAAACTTTTATTAGAGCTTTAAAACTTAAAATTGTATATCACATTTTCTTGGTGTATGGATACTGGAAAAAAATATGAGTAAATATATTTTCAACATTCTTGTTATGTATTTAGCATAATTTTAAAGTAATTTTCATATAAATGTATATTCTAGGAATACATTTTAAGCCTGAAACATTGAAATCTCAGTTATTGGTTCCCTGGCCTTTTTCATAGAAGGGCTTACTCTCACAAGGGCTCATCAAGCACAACGGTCACATCCTGTAGTAGCTTCCTTAGAGTTATCTTAACCCTGGGGAAAAGAGCCAAAAACATGAATATTTTTCAAAAAGAAAAAATGTTATGATGTGTAACAGAATCCAGTAAATTCCAAAACATTAACATAAACAATCTAGAAAAGGCATGTCTAGTGTTCACTGCTGTATACTTAATACAAATTTGGTACATCTGCTAATTGTATCGATTTGTATATAATCCTGTACTGATTTTATTTTTTTGTTATTTATTCTTTATTATTCATAAATAATTTAATTTGTTTTTCTTTTCTTGTAACACTTCCTTTGGACATCCTGTAAATTATTTTGAGCTACATCCTGTGTATGAGAATGTGCTATAGAAATAAATGGTGGTGTTGTCTGATATATTTTGAAATGCTAACCAACACACAGCCGATGTTGCATTCGGGACAGTAGAAGTTCTTCTTTGCTCAGTTTTATTATTATATTACAGTGGAACCTCGGGTCACATCCATAATTCGTTCTGAAACTCTGGTCGCAACCCGATTTGGTCATGATCTGAAGTAATTTCCCCCATAGGATTGTATATAAATACAATTAATCCGTTCCGGACTGTACGAACTGTATGTAAATACAGTAATCCCTCCTCCATCGCGGGGGTTGCGTTCCAGAGCCACCCGCGAAATAAGAAAATCCGCGAAGTAGAAACCATATGTTTATATGGTTATTTTTATATTGTCATGCTTGGGTCACAGATTTGCGCAGAAACACAGGAGATTGTAGAGAGACAGGAACGTTATTCAAACACTGCAAACAAACATTTGTCTCTTTTTCAAAAGTTTAAACTGTGCTCCATGACAAGACAGAGATGACAGTTCTGTCTCACAATTAAAAGAATGCAAACATATCTTCCTCTTCAAAGGAGTGCGTGTCAGGAGCACAGAATGTCACATAGATAGAGAAAACAATCTCTAGCAAACAAATCAATAGGGCTGTTTGGCTTTTAAGTATGCGAAGCACCGCGGCACAAAGCTGTTGAAGGCGGCAGCTCACGACCCCTCCGTCAGGAGCAGGGAGAGAGAGAGATAGAGAGAGACAGAGTTTGTTTTTCAGTCAAAAATCAATACGTGCCCTTCGAGCTTTTAAGTATACGAAGCACCGTGCAGCATGTCGTTTCAGGAAGCAGCTGCACAAAAGATAGCAACGTGAAGAAAAGATAGCAACGTGAAGATAATCTTTCAGCATTTTTAGACGAGCGTCCGTATCGTCTAGGTGTGCGAACAGCCCCCCTGCTCAATCCCCATACGTCAGGATCAGAGAAAGTCAGCGCAAGAGAGAGAGAAAAGTAAGCAATCTAGCTTCTCAGCCATCTGCCAATAGCGTCACTTGTATGAAATCAACTGGGCAAACCAACTGAGGAAGCATGTACCAGAAATTAAAAGACCCATTGTCCGCAGAAATCCGCGAACCAGCAAAAAATCCGCGATATATATTTAAATATGCTTACATATAAAATCCGCAATGGAGTGAAGCCGCGAAAGGCGAAGCGCGATATAGCGAGGGATCACTGTATATTTTTTTTTGAAAGATTTTTAAGCACAAAAAGTTAATTATACCATAGAATGCACCATGTAACAGTAAACTAAATGTAAAAACATTGAATAACACACAGAAAACCTTGAACAGAGAAAACTAACATTGCAGGAGTTTACGCTACATTACAAACCCCTCGCTGTAAACACTTTTTTTTAATGAGTTTTAAGCACAGGGAAAAAAATGAACATTTGAAAAATCCTTAATTTATACAGAAACTAACCATAACCAAGAAAACTAACATTGCATGAGTCAAGTTCTGGCATGAAGGAAGTGAGCAGGAAGCTGGATGGAGAGGAGGTTACAGTTTTGAGGCAGAGTCCCTCTGCGCAATGCACGTGTGACCGAGAACAATGTACTACAGGGAGAGACTGAACACGTGCGGAAATCATCAGCGTTTTACAAACTGGAAAGGAAACAAAACAGCACACAAAGGGTTCACAGCGAAAGCACACATGTCTGACCGAGAACAATGAAACACGTGCGGAAATCATCGGCGCGTACAAACCGGAAGGGAAACTGGCTTGTTCGTCACCCGAGTGTGCCGTCGTGAACAGATGCAAAAATTTGGCAAACTTTTTGGTCGTAACCCAATATGTACGTGTTCAGAAATGTTCGTGAACTGAGGTTCCACTGTATTTTGTTTCTTGCATATGACAGAGTACAATGTTACGTGTCTGATCTGCACAAGCAATGGTGCTCATTGTGTTATTGCAGGCTACCACAGTACAAGGCTTGGTGACTTCCACGTTTCCTGACACGAGCATTGAGTGTTGCTGTATTGTGAACAGTGTTTAGGGTTCTCTAACATCTTTCTTGTCCTTCCACTTGATTGCAGTCATTTAGTTTTTTTGCTATGTGAAATCTGCCCCCGTGATGTGACTGAAGTCCACAGGGATATCACACCGATTTGGCCATATAGTGCTTAAATTCACATTGCTTGAATCAACTGATAGTTCATTTTTAGTTTGTTCTAAAACTGGCTTTACAGCTTCTCATTTACACACCACTGTCTGTTTTGGTTGTTGGCTCCACATCAAAATATTAATCTTTTTTATAGCATTATTTTATCCACTAGATGGCAACAGAGTACACAAAGAATTTCAAGCCTAAGAGACGTTCAGGGCTAACGCCAAGGAGGTTAATTTGAGTGTTATGTACCATAGCTTATTATTAACAGGCCTAATGTGGAGAAAATCGAGATACTTGACATCCACAGTTAAAAAGTAGAAACTGGGACAGATTGAGTCAAGGGTTTTTATTATTAGGTATAATAGATTGCATGTATGACTTAGTCATTAACCAAACAATTAGAAAGGAGAATAATTACTTGCAAAACACTGCAGAATTGAGTTGCAGACTTTTAAGTTATTGCATAACATAATTGAAATTGCATTATTACTGCATTGTGGTACTACCACTGCATGGTCTCTGGCAGCTCGTACCTTTAATATCTAGTCTGTCTGTGTATACACAGTAGTATTGGATCGGAACTAAAATTTTGACTGCAGTATCAATACCAGCTTGTGTACCTCTGTACCAGAACCAAAATGGTCATGAAGCAAATAAGTCCAAATCTTACTCCAGCATTCCTGGTGTGCTGTACAATTGTTCGGGTTAATGGTGGTCCCCAGTAAAGCCTCAATCGTGTCGATGCCTGTGGATGGACATTTGTTTTTGCCTCTACACTAGTGCAAGTGTTGAGGGAGGAGGGGCTTATTGTGATTAAAGCTGACATTTTCATCTTGTAATGAAAATTTCAAAGTGCTGGTATCAAAGCGTATTAAAATTGGTGTTGTTCAGTACTTATCCAGTACCGGGGTGCCTTGCATCCTTAGTACACAATATATACTGTATATATTTCATCAAAACAGTGCCTTGTGATTTTTTTTTTTTTTTTTTTTTGCAAAGTGCTATAAATAATAGATATTTTAAGCACTCAGTGTTGCAAAGAGCACATGCTTTTGTGGACACATTTGGAATCTCTTTTGGGAATTAAAAAAAACAAAACAAACAGGTTTTCATTAAAGGAGTGCCTCATGTACTTCATGGTTCAGTGGAGTGGAAACACAATATAATAGAAGGGACAATACAACATTTGGCTTAAGGCTACTGCTGTCCAAAACCTGCTGCTCCATACCCTCTAAATCAGGGGTGTCCAACTACGTTCCTGGCAGGCCACAGTGGCTTCAGGTTTTCATCCTAATCATCTTCTTAATTAGTGAGCCGTTTTTTCTTCTGATAAACTTGTTTTGCCTTAGTTTTAATTGACTCAGACCCCCCTAGTTGTTTTTTTCTTTAATGAGCAGCCAAACAATAATGAGACACACAAGACCAGCTAACCTAAAAACAAAGAAAGATGAAGGTCACGGTCATGTTGGCCTGCTCAGGTCACGAAAACATCTTGACGATGGTCTTAGAAAAAACAGAAAATCAACAGACTGCTGTGGCAAAAGGAGAGCAGCAACAAGTCGTGATATTCAATAACGGCTTTAATTAGCAGCAAGAATCGGCTTTTCATTAAGAAACTGGTTGGAGTGAAATTGGCTGGAGTTTGATGTACCAATTTAGCTGGTCATCTGTTGGATCGTTTCACATCTCATTTCTGTTTGGCTGCCATTTAATGAAGATGCAAATCAATTCAGAGGAATGAATCCTTAAAACAGGGCTATTAAAATGAAGGGAAAAGGAGTTAATTAGCAGTGAAAACTGCTTGCTGATTTGGAAAAGGGTTAGAATGAAAACCTGTAGCCACAACGGCCCACCAGGACTGGAGTTGGACACCCCCTGCTCTAAATGCATAAATCAGTCTAAAGGACTAAACACACTGCAATACAAATAGATGTGAACAAGGTTTGACAACTTTTGTGTATTTTAGCCTAAATTGATTGATTGTCACATATTCTAACTCTTTAATCCTCCTTTTGAACAAATTGCATCTACCAAGGGAAAAAAAAAATCATCTGCCAACTGATTCAGAAAAAATTTAAATTGACAATCTGTTCTATACAGTAAAACATTCATGTAATCTGCTTTGTAATAAGTAATAGAATTGTAGAGTAAAATAGATTTTAATTATGGTAGCAGTAATAAAAAGACAACTATAATACCAAAAAATCCTTTTTAAGTAGTGAAAAAGCTCAACTCCTGGCAAACACATTGTGATCAGAGCAAAAATATTTACTTGAAATGCCATCTTTCACAGAAGACTACGGGGTATCTCATCTGTGTTCTTGACTGTATGCAGTGTTTCTACATCTTCATGTAGTGAGAAGTCGAGAAAAATGATGCCTTTTATTGGCTATCTAGAAAGATTACAATATGCAGGCTTTCAAGGCCAGATCTTCAGGCAAGATGTAATACAGAAGGGGCCTGAGTGGTTTCAAAAGCTTACATATTGTAATCGTTCTGGTTAGCCGATAAAAGGTGTCATTTTGCTCGACTTCTCACTACATCCATGATGGCTAACACAGTACAACACCATAGACCTACATCTTCATGTATAACACTTTAATGGCAGAATATTTTTTTCCTCAAACTATATATTTTTTTGACACACGTTTTTCTTTTCTTTTGTTGCTTTTATTTCATTATAAACTGTTCACATTAGTAATGGTGGAATACAAATGATCATGCCACATGAAATGCTTCAGTCACAGACATGCAGGCCAAGAGGTATGAGGGAAACATTCATTAACACTAGAATTACCAGAGCCTACGAGAAAACTCGTAAATCTGGCCCACCTTAAATCCGTTTACACCTCTGCGTCAGCGTCTTTTGTCCTGTAAATGTGCTGATTAAGACAAGCAGCAAGCAGCCTGCTATTCCATCCTCCACCGTCGTAGAACGTTCACTAAGTTCTCCCAGCTTATGCCTTGTTTGATTATCTGGGAGTGAACTGCTGGAGTTTTAGAGTGGAAATAATAGATCGTTATTTGGAACACATGCATTCCATGTGTGTTCCATTTCTACAGTAATCTGTGTAAACACATTGTTAAAACAGAGACTTTTTCATATTTTAGTAATGTTGGAATAATCTATATAATGTGTGAAGCCTGAAGTCCAAAGATCAAATAAACACTTTCACAAAAGGTTCAAGGACGATACAACAGCTTCCGTGGCGTTGCGGTAAGAGTTGCTGACTTGTAATCAAGAGTCCCCAGTTCGATCCCCACTGCCTCCTATATTTGCCATTTTCAGTAGTGAGCTGCTCTTATTGTTAATATTATACAGTACACACATACATTCGGTTTGTGTCTGTAACAGACTGTGTACATTTATAGTACTGTACTTGTGAAAGTAACCTTTTTTTGTTCCCTCAGTCACCATCACGATACATACTACTGCCTAGGGCTCTGACGCTGTTAGTTTTTATTTGAAACTGGGAGTAACTGTAGATGTGAGTGGTGTTTTGAGACAATGGAACTGGACATTCTCTGATCTGGAGGGATAAAAGCAGACACACAAACGCTGGCGAATCTGCCTTCTTCATATCTCACCGTCACTTGATTTTTTTTTTATTCAGTTTTATTGAGTGTTCCTGCTCACGCAGAATTAGTATGCATCTTATGGTGTATGATGTCAAAAAAAAAACACAGAAGTAGGTATACAGTATATGATATTTTGAAGAAATCATTTTACAACCTGAATAGTACCAATCAGAAAACATCATCGCACTAATGCAATATTATTTGAAAACGAACAGCGTCCGATCGGGTGTGAATTTACACTGGCGCTGTTACTTAGAGTTAGATCAGGAGAGGGGGGTGGGGGTTATTAGAGCGTGATCGTCATTGAGAGAATAAAACTGAAAAAACCTAACTTTTACAACTACCATAAATTTATACCCAATGTCCCATATATTTGTCTCTTTCTGTTTTTTTCTCCGTGCTACATTTACGACGTGTGTACCTGTTGCAATATGCACACTTCTCTCTATGCTGTGGTTTCTATTACATTGAAAGGGCACCTGATGCTGACTCAGTTTACCTTCCTGGGGAAGCGGCTGTCTTGGAACAGAAGCTTGTCGATGTTGCATCCTCCTTTTCTTTTTCCATCGCCTTTTCTAGTAAGATGCGACGACGAATGTAGGAAAGACGGTTTTTGCAGCACGGAGAAAAAAAAGAGAGACAAATATATGGGACATTGGGTATAAATTTATGGTAGTTGTAAATAGTTAGGTTTTTTCAGTTTTAGTCTCAGATTGATGATCACGCTATAACACCAAACACCACCCCCCCGCCCCGCCTCTCCTGATCTGACTCTAAGTAACAGCGCCAGCGTAAAATCACACCTGAACTGACGCTGTTCGTTTTCAAATAGTATTGCATTAGTGCAATGATGTTTTCTGATTGGTACTATGCAGGTCATGAAATGTTTCTTCCAAGTATCATATATACCTATGTCTGTGTTTTTTTTTTTTTTTGACATCATACACCATAAGGTGCATACTAATTCTGCGTGAGCAGGAACACTCAATAAAACTGAATAAAAAAAAAATCAAGTGATGGTGAGATACGAAGAAGGCAGATTCGCCAGCGTTTGTGTGTCTCCTTTTATCCCTCCAGATGAGAGAATGTTCAGTTCCATTGTCTCGAAACACCACTCACATCTACAGTTACTCCCAGTTTCAAATAAAAACTAACAGCGTCAGAGCCCTAGGCGGTAGTATGTATCATGATCGTGACTGAGGGAACAAAAGTGGGAAAAAAAAGGTAACTTTCACAAGTACAGTACTATAAATGTACACAGTTTGTTACAGACACAAACGAAATGTATGTGTGTACTGTATAATATTAACAATAAGTGCAGCTCACTACTGAAAACGGCAAATATAGGAGGCAGTGGGGATCGAACTGTGGACTCTTGATTACAAATCAGCAACTCTTACCGCTACGCCACGGAAGCTGTTGTATCGTCCTTGAACCTTTTGTGAAAGTGTTTATTTGATCTTTGGACTTCAGGCTTCACACATTATATAGATTATTCCAACATTTATTACTAAAATATGAAAAAGTTTCTGTTTAAACAATGTGTTTACACAGATTACTGTAGAAACGGAACATACATGTGTTCCAAATAACGATCTATTATTTCCACTCTAAAACTCCAGCAGTTCACTCCCAGATAATCAAACAAGGCATAAGCTGGGAGAACTTAGTGAGCGTTCTGCGACGGTGGGGGATGGAATAGCAGGCTGCTTGCCTTAATCGGCACATTTACAGGACAAAAGACGCTGATGGAGAGGTGCGAACAGATTTAAGGTGGGCCGGATTTACAAGTTTTCTCGTAGGCTCTGGTAATTCTAGTGTTAAGCACTCTCAGAAAGTGCCAGAGGTGATCACATGATTAATTAATGAAACCTACAATTCAGTATTAATGTTTAATCAGCTGACTTCATTTTGGAAGCTATCTGTACAATTCAAACTCAGAACAGTTCAGCATGAAGAAATCAACCCCAGACTCTTCAACATGGGATCTCTGCAGTGTTTGACGTTTTCATTTGAAGGTTACAGATGGTAGCTTACTCTGTACTTTATCTCCTTTGGCGGTGAGGGAAGACACTGGTGATAGTCCAAATGCAGAGACATTTTTAGATTGACTTCACTTTGTTTCAGTCTTTTTTAAAACAAACCATCTTAGAGAGTTAACATCTTCCAGATTAGCATGCTGTTGCATTACAGCTCTTGAGAATAGATTGTGATTTCCCAGATTTTTCTGTGCATAGTAACATTTGTAGACAATGCAGTGCAGCTCTTGTGAACTAATATAGTGAACAGTAGAATAGACAAGACAGATTTGTCCCTATGACTGGATGACTTGGAAAATCCCTTAAATCAAATCTGTGTGACAACTAGAGCCAGTGCATAGTGTGTGCTGTGTAAAGCTGCCCGGCAGCATCTGGTGTGGCTTTGAATTCATTATGTGTAATTCTAGTATCTTACTTGTACCTTCATGTCCTTGTTAAAAATCACTCGCGTACAATCATCTTTCTTTTAATTTCAGTGCCTAGATAGAAGAAGTAATTCCATAGAGAAGTGGAATAACTCCTCTTTGAAAGCCTCTGACATTCGCGATACAGCTGTGACACCCAAAGCTTAAATTATCTTTTGTTTTTTCATAGGAGGTCAATGCGCTTGTCCTAAATTTGTGTCATTTTGTTTTGAAGCATTCATGTCATTTGAACTGGTACTTACCATCTTGTGGTTAAAATAGTACAGGTATGTTGTAAGTATAAACAAAATCTTTCGGCACAGAGCTACCAGGTCAAAAGATAGAGGATCTCAAGTGGAGCCCACTGTCTGTGTGGTTATGTACACATTAGTAATTATACAGAAAGTATGTAGACCCCTTAATTTTTTTCACATTTTGCTATGTTGCTGCATTGTGGTAAAATCATTTAAATTCATTTTTCCCTCATCAAACAACACTCAGTCCCCCAGAATGACACAGCAAAAACACAGTTTTAAAATATTTTGCCAATTTATAAAAATAAGTTTTCAAGCTCTTTCCTATGACACTTGAAATCTGTCTCAGAGTCTTATTACTCTGTTGATCACCATTTAGGTGTTTTTACACTTTATTTGGAGTCCAGCTGTGGTAAATTCAATTGATTTTACTAATTTGGAGAGTCTTGTCTATAGAAGGTCCCACAGAACAAAAACAGACCTGAGGTCGAAGGAATTACCCATAGAGCATAGAGATAGGATTGTGATGAGCCACAGATCTGGGAAAGGCTACAAAAATCTTGAAGCATTGAGTATTCCTAAGAGCACAGTGGCATCCATATCTCTCTATTATAAAAAAAATCCTGCAGAGAAACAGTAGGGCATCGAGACATGATCTTCACGTTAAGATCATGGAAGACACTTAAAAGACCTGCGAGACTAAAAAGATTGGCCACAGAGCGTCTTGCGGGGACCTTAAACATGAGACTTTGTGCCAAGAGAGTGACCCAGGACCGTCTCGTGATGACGTAGAACATGAGACTCTTGCAAGACATGCCCTACTTACAACCAAATAAGAGCACGGGCAGCAACACACTCAGTCGTGTTTTGGCTTTGAGCACACACAGATCCAGGGCTCTCAGCGTATATAAAGCGTATAAGAACAATACGTTATAGATGAAACGTAGATGACTAAGCGAAGAAGAAAGCAGCGCAGAGAAAAGAGAGACAAAAAAGAAAAAGAATAATCTAGGTGCAAATTCAGAAAATAAGGAAAGTAATTATCAGCCCGGAACAAGTGGAATTGGGAAAAAAAGCACGTCTAATTCGGATGTTGGCGCTATACACATGCAGAGCAGGTAAGAGATTATGAAAGCAGTGAAATTTGAAAGGCTCAAACAAAAAACGGCGCCATACACATCTGGAGAAAGTTAAAAATGATGAAAGTAAAGATCGCAGTAGCTCAAACAAGCAGAAATTATTACTCGAAAAAGGGAGCATAATCACCACGGACCAGGTGTCAATGAAACAAAAGCAGGATAAAGCGAGGTCAGAAATAAAAGACAGAGTAGAAAACAAAGTAAAATGTCATAAAGAGGATAATAAACCAAGGGGGCCAAAGACATGCAGGGCAGGTTAGAGATAATGAACACTGGAATTCAAAAGCCTCAAAAAAAATGTAGGAGCGAAACATATGCTGAGCAAGATACAGAATATGAAAGCAGAAAAAACGACGGTGTCAAAACAAAGAAAGTAAGCATCGCATTAGCGCAAAGAAAGAGAAAGTATTACTCGGAGAAATAACGAAAAGGCGAATAGAGATCGAATATATGGACCTACTGTAGGTGATATGTCAGAAGTATGTAAATATTGTAAGACTTTGAAGTTTAAGTCAAGAGAATTTCAAAAACGGGGTTTACCTCACAAGCATTTATTGGTTACTTTGCAAAAAAAATGATTATCTGCTGATGATATCGATCGTTTTTTTCTGTGCTGAAATTCCAAACAGAGAAACCTTTCTTGAATTATGGTACAATGTCATTAAACACATGTCTCACGGACCTCATTAAAAATTCAGCACATTGGGACTCGAAAGATTCCAAATATTGTTTTTACAGAAGTTCAGAAATAAAAGTGAAAACTAATGAAATAGCAACAATTCAAAGAAAAAAAAAATCTTAAAAGTTTGTATCCAGAAAAACAAAAATGGGGGCTGGCGAGCGAAGCCCCCTACTTTCTTAAATGGAAGAAATTTGGAACAACCACTCTTCTTAAAGCTTGCTGCCAAGTAACACTGAACAATTGGGAAAGAAAGGCCTTGGTAAAAGAGCTGACCAAGATCCCAATGGTCACTCTGGCTGAGCTCCACAGAAACTGTGTAGAGATGGGAGAAACATCAGACACCTTACTAATCACCCTACTAAAAACCACTTGGAACTTACCAGAAAGGCACTTAATGGACTTTCAGACTATGACAAACAAGAGTTCCAAGTATCAATTGTGGTGGAAACTGGGCTCTGCTCATCACCTGCATAATACCATTCGAACAGTGAAGCACAGCAGGGAAGGGAGCAAAGTACAAAGCTATTCTTGGTGGAAAAACTACTTCAGTGTGTTGTGGACATCTAATCGGGCCAAAGGTTCACCTTCCAACAGGACAAGGCAAAGTCAACACAGGAGTGACTGCTCTTTAGCAGCTCAGGCAGAGCCCAGATTTGAACCCAACTGAACATCTCTGGAGAGACTTGAAAGTAGCTGTTCACTCCATCCAGTCTTTGTCATTCTGGGTGTTGCTTGATAAGGGACAAAAATAATTTAAAAGATTATTTTGCACAAGGCTGCAACATAAGATGTATAAAAAGTGAAGTGGTCTGTAGACTTTCTGAAGACACCGTATATTCAAATAAATTTTTAAATTACATGTTTCACCTATACTAATCTTCAGGTCGTGTAGCCATAATACACTGTGAATTCATGCTGAGTTCCATTTACCTCGGATGTCAGGACTGGGAATGACATCATAGCTGAGTTGACTGCGTTCCATTAAAACATTTGGAAAACCAATATGGAGGTGCCCAGGAAAGCCCTTGTGCTACTTCCATTAAAATAAAGGGCATTTGACAACAATGCATTACTTGGTATTTTGCGTATCCAAATCCCGTAGCAGCATGTCCACTGATAGAGGTTGGACAGTACTGTGTGTACGACTGATTTAATGAGACTCAAATAGACAAATGTGCTAATAAACCGTATAATACTTCAGCTTTCACTAAAGTTTGCAGTGTACGTCGCCATTTTGGATTTATGTCATTATCTGAAGTCTTACAAACTCGGACTTGACA